>NW_020837962.1:29041924-29392881 GCF_003676395.1 Aethalodelphis obliquidens
ATCTCACACAGAAGCATACACATACACACTCACAAAAAGAGGAAAAGGGGAAAAAATCATAAATCTTGCCCTCAAAGTCCACCTCCTTAATTTGGGATGATTCGTTGTCTATTCATGTATTCCACAGATGCAGGGTACATCAAGTTGATTGTGGAGCTTTAATCCGCTGCTTCTGAGGCTGCTGGGAGAGATTTCCCTTTCACTTCTTTGTTCTCACAGCTCCCAGGGGCTCAGCTTTGGATTTGTCCCACCTCTGCGTGTAGGTCCCTGGAGGGCGTCTGTTCTTCGCTCAGACGGGACGGGGTTAAAGGAGCCGCTGATTCGGGGGCTCTGGCTCACTCAGGCCGTGGGGAGGGAGGGGCACGGAGTGCGGGGCGAGCCTGCAGCGACAGAGGCCGGCTTGACGCTGCACCAGCCCGAGGCGCGCTGTGCGCTCTCCCAGGGGAGCTGTCCCTGGATCCCGAGACCCTGGTAGTGGCGGGCTGCACAGGCTCCCCGGAAGTGGGTTGTGGATGGTGACCTGTGCTCACACACAGGCTTCTTGGTGGCGGCAGCAGCAGCCTTAGCATCTCATGCCTCTCTCTGGGGTCCACGCTTTTAGCCGCGGCTTGCACCGGTCTCTGGAGCTCCTTTAAGCAGCATTCTTAATCCCCTCTCCTCGCGCACCAGGAAACAAAGAGGGAAGAAAAAGTCTCTTGCCTCTTTGGCAGGTCCAGACTTTTCCCCGGACTCCCTCCCGGCCAGCCGTGGCGCACTAACCCCCTGCAGGCTGTGTTCACGCCGCCAACCCCAGTCCTCTCCCTGCGCTCCGACCGAAGCCCGAGTCTCAGCTCCCAGCCCTGCCCGCCCCGGCGGGCGAGCAGACAAGCCTCTCGGGCTGGTGAGTGCCGGTCGGCACCGATCCTCTGTGCGGGAATCTCTCCGCTTTGCCCCCCGCTCCCCTGTTGCTGTGCTCTCCTCCACGGCTCCGAAGCTTTCCCCCTCCACCACCCACAGTCTCCGCCTGTGAAGGGGCTTCCTAGTGTGTGGAAACCTTTCCTCCTTCACAGCTCCCTCCCACTGGTGCAGGTCCCATCCCTATCCTTTTGTCTCTGTTTATTCTTTTTTCTTTTGCCCTACCCAGGTACGTGGGGGATTTCTTGCCTTTTGGGAGGTCTGAGGTCTTCTGCCAGCGTTCAGTAGGTGTTCTGTAGGAGTTGTTCCACGTGTAGATGTATTTCTGGTGTATCTGTGGGGAGGAAGGTGAGCTCCGCGTCTTACTCTTCCGCCATCTTCCCAGAAGCCGAACACCATCACTTTTTAATATATGTACAGCTTTTTTTTTTTTTAAGGTCACATCACTAAGAACATTTATTTACAGATTTTTAAATGTTTGTCAATGTCTTTTGCTTCTCTCAGCCATGTTCTTTTAGATTGGTGCATATTTTGAGCCCTAGGGAAGGAAGCAAAATTATGTCTTTTTTTTTGAAATATACATTTCTGGGGACTCTGCATTTGAGAAAAGCCCAGCTATGTTCCTTGGAAAGGAATCTGAGGCAACCACAGCCCTGGGAAAAGGCAACCAGTAACATATCTGCACACAGAAGGCACTCGTTCATGCCAAAAATGCCAGTTGAGTTGAAATCACCATGGTGCATTGCTGCCTCCCTGTCTGTGCCCCTATTCACCTCTGGTGGGCATTGAGGTGATAGAAATCCTTATGTTGTCCTTGGCAGTGCAATGGATACATGAACTTTTTAAAAAGCATTTTGATGTTTGGGATAGATTCCTGATGGATAAACAGCAATGGCTTGTAAATTTAGGAAAAGCCTTGCTAAGAAAGATAAGTTATGCAAATTTAGAGGCCACTCAGGTTTCTGCCTCACTTTACAGAAAGTTGTAAAATGAAAGATGGCCAGATAGTCCTGGTTTATGAATTTAGAGGACTAGAAAGACCCTGGGTATACCATCCTCTTTACAATTAGGCAGTTCAAAATCTACACCATGTAGGTAGATAGCAGACTCTCCTTGGGAGAATTCCAAAGGACATACCATCATTTCTCCATGTAACTCAAAGAATTGTGAAAGGAGACCCTATTCCACTCCATTTCCATTTATCCAAACTCCCAGTACAAAACCAAGCACACACAGCACATGTAAGTGCACATACATACACAGGTTCAGACAAGTTTAACCCAAATTTTTAATGCCACAATTTCAACCTGTTGTATCTTTCTCTGGACTTCATAAACAAATGAGCAATCCTCCCTACCTTCTTGCACTACCTGTAAAGAGCTCAAGTACGATGGAATTCTACTGCAGTGAAAACAATTGCAGCCTAACACTGGGGACTTGTTACACCTTCTTTTGTAAAATGCAAAATGTAAAATGCAAAAGATTACCCACAAACTCAGTTCTTCTCTAAATCATTGCATTATTACATGATTTATAATCTCTCTGAAGCTCCTCTTCCCAGAGAAACGATAAAGCAGTGAGTGCCTTAAAGGTAAAATTGTACAAGAAACAGAATAATAAATGGGAGGTAAGGGAAATTCTAGAATGGTTTACTTCTTGTGCCAACCTGGATCCCAAGTTACAAAGAGAATCATAGGCCTAAACAAAATTATTTTACAAAATTTATTGTACCCATTACCTTAGCAAGGGACGTGGGGGTTCCTTTTGATAGTAGGTATTAACATATTCAGTTGAAATATTAATTTAGTTATTAAGTCACTTTTTTCCTATTCCTGGAAAAAGAACAGGAATAAGAACACTGTAAATTATAACATTGGATTATGACTGTCAAAAGGCTTATGTAATGTTGGTTAAGTGAATCCATGTAATCCAGGAAGGCAATTTCATTTATCTTGCTTTGAGGCATGAGCATGAAACTATGAAGAAGAGTGTGTGCCCCTAAGTCCATAAGGGTGTCACCCCCTGAAACCCGTAGTTCTCTATAACTGTGAATGCTGACTACAAAAGATAAGTCTATATGATGATTATGTAATGCAATATGAACAAAAGTCATGGCTCTCAGATTTTAATGTGCATACAAATCTCCTGGGGATTTTGTCAAAAAGCAGATTCTGATTCAGTAAGTCTGGGCTAGGACCCATGAAGAATCTTGCTAATAAGCTCCCATGGAAACATGCTAGTCTACCTCTAGAAAACATCAACTGTTCTGTTGAAAGTAAAATCTTTAGTCAACTACTTACAGGTGGAGCATATTTTTCAGAGCTTCAAGTTTCACTGTTCCATTTATCTGGGCCTATAGAATTAATACCCATTTCTTCATTAAACTTTCATATTTCATCATGTCTTTGAAATAAACAATGCCTAAGAATTTGGAACAACAAGAAGTAATTATAATGATATAATAGTAAGTGAGGAAGATCTTAGAAGCAAATACTACCTAAGGTATATAGACAACATTTTTAGAACACACATTTACAAATAAAATTGGAGGAAAATTCAGTTAAATGTAATAAGGGTGGTATTGATATATGGATGGTAGTATGGTGTGTACACATGTTTTTATGTGTGTGTCTATATTTTTTTCATTTTCTTCTAACCTTATTGTATCTCCAAAAAGAATTAGGATAGGCCAATTTCCGTGTCACAAAAAGCTTCTCTTTCTAGAAAGTTAGATTAAACCATGTTGATGACAGAGGAGCAGTGGTTTTTCTTAAAATTTTGCAGAAATAGGTAAAGTTGTTTGGATACTTGTTGACAAAAAGGCTACAGACCTGAGAGAAAAAAAAATTTTTCCAATAAACTCCACAGAATTTTTTAAATTATTGGAGTCTTTATTCCCTTAAATCTGGAAAGCTTTACTTGAATGATCTGGGAAGAAAATACAGAGAAAAAGGAAAATTAACCAAATCTGCTTGGTTTTTATTATTCTCTTCGGGGAAAATCATCTTTTACCATGACCTTCAACATCAATGCCAGAGCACAGGCAGGTAGTGGGAGGGGCACTGGAAGAGTGCAACCCTTGGGGTCTGATGGCCTCAGTTTATGCCCAGCTCTGCTATTGTATTTTCAAGATTTTTGATTATGTTCAAGACATTTTATTTTCTCTGAGGTGCAGTTTTCTCATCTGTTAACTAGGGGCAATAATAGTGTTTGCCTCAGAAGGTTGTTGTGAGACTTGTCAATGTATGTAAAGAACTTAGTGCAATTTCTGCTTCATAACTATTACTATAAAAAGAAACCTTTATTTGAGCATGAAAAATGGAATGCTGTTTGCAGTGGGTAAATCACAAGAGGAAAAAAAGAAATGTGGTTGAGTAGCATGTTTCATAGAGTTCTAGAACATATGCAACTTTAACCTTTAAAGTTTATATATATTAATATATATATGTATTAAGTTTATATATATTAAATGTTTAATGCCATACTCAGCTTGTGAATTTCCTGATGAATTTAAAATATAATAGAGTCATCTTTTTGTTACTGTTAGTACTTCACTATGTTTTGAGGTCCCTGGTAATAAACATAATTTTATGTTTCTTTTTGTTTTCCGAACAGATTTTAAAGATCTTACTGATGCTCTGGTAAATATTTTACAACTGGCTTTTCAAGGGGAAATAAAGCCCTGGTTTGAAGTGTTTGCCAAATTCCATGGGATAAATATTCCAATCATGGCCAATTTCAACCCACACATGTAATGTCACTGAGCTGGGAGTTGGGAGCTGGGAAGAAATGTGAAGTAGAGCAGCGTTCTATAGTATCTCTATCACACAGACACAATAGACTGAATTCATCTCAATAGTTTAGATTATGGTAAAATGTAGTAAAAAATGAACAAGAGATAGGTTTTTGAGAATTTATTACCTTAGTCTTTAACATAAGTTAAGTGTAGGTTTATGTGATTTAGTTTTTAATAATGGCTGTGTTTAACAACCAATTCTCAAAATTCCTGAAAATTTAGCAACTGGCTTTCTTGAGCCACTATGGGCTGGCTGTAGCACACCATCCTGTGCTAATTATTGTACAGGATATGAAGATGAATAACTAAATCAAGAAGTGTTCAAGCATTTACTGAGTGCCCCGTTCTGTGAAAGTCATGTCCACAAACACTACTCCACTTGTATATACATGTGAGATTGAGGCAGGTCATTATCCCATTTTACTGAAGAGGAAACTGAGGCCCAGAGATGTAAACAAACCAACCAAAATTAGGGTCATGAAGGGATAGAGAAAGAATCACAGGTTCCAAAAGACAGAAAACAGGTAACGTAACAAACAGAAGTGAGCTAGGTTTGGTGTAAGAAAAATCTGAACCTGAGCCTCCGGAGGTGGGTTGGCAGTTTTAAACTGCTTAGGAATTTCCAAGCACTATACTGGATCTTTGCATGTATTGACTCATTTAATCTTCAAAACAGCTATGAGGTGGGTATCTTATTAAACCCACTGTCTAGATGAGGCATTTGAGACTCAGAAGGTTGTCTAAAGTCACATAGTTAGTACTCGGTAGAGCTGGAATGGACCTGCCTGTCTGCCACTGGGACTCACAATCTAGTCCCCTGGGAAGGCTTCATTGAAAGGTAGCAGCTGCTAGTCAGCTTGGGTAATTGTTATATAAATAGGTGGGCGTGTTGCCAGACCTTCCAATTTATCAGAAAAAAAAAAAAAAGATGAAAATCTGGACTTTCATGTGAAATAGACTAATCTTTACTTAATTCTGAAAAATTTTTGGTTGGCAGGTTCTGGATATCCTACTATATGGATGTTGAACCTTCTACTTCTATCCACAATGGCTGTTAACATTTACATACCTATTTCTTTATCCTTATTCATTCCTGATATTTTCTAACAGAATTTTTCTACTTCATCTTCTGGCTTAATCACTTTTGGCTCACAATCCAATCGATCAATTTGGTTCTCTACAGCAGTGGTTCTCACACTTGACTGCCTCAGAATCACCTAGGGGTATGTCTTAAAACACAGATGCTTAGGCCCCACAACTGGAGTTTCGGATCCAGTATCGGGTGGGTACAAGAATTTGTAATTCTAACAAGTGTCCAGGTGATGCTGATGTTATTGTTCTGAGATCACACTTTAGGAACCACTGCTTTACTACAACACTTTTGCCTTTCATACTTCCCATTTACATTTTGATTTTCCTTATAACTGCTGGTTTTTCTTCCATATTATCAAACACTGTCATACTGCTTTGAATATATTCATTTTACTTATTTTTCAATTTTATTTCTTCCAGTTTTATTGAGATATAATTAACATACAGCACTGTATAAGTTTAAAGTGTACAGCATAATGATTTGACTTACATGCATCATAAAATGGTTTCTGCAATAAGTTTAGTGAACATCAATAATATCACATAGATACAAAATTAAAGAATAGAAAAAAATTCCCTTATGATGGGAACTCAAGATTTACTGTCTTAATAGCTTCCATATATAACATACTGCAGTGTTAATTATATTTATTATGTTGTACATTATATCCCTAGTACTTATTTATCTCACAACTGGAAGTCTTTACCTTTTCACTGCCTGCATCCAATTCCCCTTTCCCCACCCTCCTCATTTTACTTATTTTAGATTCTTCTTCTGTCTAATACATTAATTCTATTTCGTTTGCTATAAGCTGTTCAGGATTTTTGCTTTTCTGTTTTTTTTCATACATATAATCTCCATATATACATACACATTTATTTAAATATATATATTTAAATATAAGATATATATGTATGTATGTATGTGCGTGTGTGTGTGTGTGTATATATATATATATATATATATATATATATATCCCCTCTTCTGTGGTCATTTCCCTGGGGAGTATCAACAGTGTGTGCCTAGAGGAGGGGAGAAGGGCATGCCCTAGCTTTTATCCCTCTTAATGATTTAAGAGCATGGACTGGGGGATGCATCTCAGAAAGGAGCCTGAAACTATGCCACCCTTCATTTGCCACCTCACCACCAGGTGATCTTGCCACTGGGATCTGCACGCTCTTCTCCAAGGTGCTTGTGAATGTCTGTTACTTCGATATGTCTTGGGGGATGGGGGACAGGAGGAGAGAACATTCAGTGTCTGTAGGTCTGATTGAGCCTGCTATTAGTCATCTCTCATTTTGGCCCAGTTGAAGTCAATCTAGATTATGATGATGAGTTGTCCATTAATATATTTTTTTAATTTTTTGGTAAGTCAAGATTTTGGACTTTTTTATGACTTGGTAATATCTTAGCAGGAAATTTGGAGAGTTTGCTTTAGGTGATGTAGTCAGAAACTAGAAGTATAGATACTTAGAATTTTCAACTACTTTTAAAATTTTGAAATCTGTACAGTAGTATTGCATATCTATGTTATTTAAATCAGATCTTTAGAATCCAGGAGAACATTGACTATTAAATATTCTTCCATTAGAAAAAAAAAATTATTGGATTAAAACATTTTCAGGACCAGTAAATTAGTACATAGACAAATTTCTCATACATGTCCAGAACAAGGGAATCAGTGAACGGGGAATTCCTGTTCGTAGAGGTGACAGGAGGGAGTGGTGGTTATTGGAACAATGGAAGAATACAGATATGTTGTCATTATTTCCAGCCCTATTCCATGAGTATAGGGCTAATCAGTTAACACCACTTTCCCTAACGGTGAAGCAAGACAGACATAATTTATCACTTACAGGCTCATGATGTTGTAGTAGTTTTGATGACTTCTGGGAAGACACAGGAAATTGCTTAACCTTGTTAGTAAAGAGCTGATACACATTTGATTCCCATATGTGCTTTGGACTTATAAATCACAGAAGTCCAAGTAACACAATTTTCTAATGGAGAACTGTGAAATGTTGCCAGACACACACGCCATGATAGTGAAGGCAAGGGTGAATTCTCTGGGACAAGTGCCCAGGGCACCACATTCTCTCTGTTTAGACAGATTCCTGATACAGTGTTTCCTGTATCATATCAGGGCTGTGTGTGTTGTGTTTGTGGTAGATTGCAAAATCTTCTTTCACTTTGTGGTAGATGCAAAAAATAGCCACAAATTCCTCCCTGCTCCATATCCACAACTTTTGCAATGTTACTTTTGTAGCTCCTGCTATCAATGGTTGGAGTCTTCCATCAGCCCTGAAACTGGGATGGCCTCATGACTTGTTTTGGCCAATGGAAGAGTGGCAAGCATGATGCAAGCAAGGGCTTGAAAAATACTTATGCATCGAAGGTCGCTGTCTAGATTGTCTCAGCAACCCTGCCACCATGGGAACAAGACTCAGCTAATCTGCTGGAGAACAAGTAGATACCTGGAGGAGAATTGAGACACCCTAGACAACAATCAACAAGGAGGTTAATGCACAAATGAGCCCAGGCAGGATCAGCCAGACCTCATCCAGATCAATAAAACCACCCAGCTGAGCCCATCACAAATTTAAGACATGCAGAATCAGCTAAAAAAATAGTTTAAAGTCACTGTGTTTAAAGTTATTTATTATGCAGCAAAAACTAACTGGGGACAGGAAAGCTAATATGGAGACAGAAATGTGCCTGTGAGAAATGTTTGAGATTTTCCTCCTTGGGTGACCCCTGAGAGCTCTAGGTTTTCTGAGAATATTGTATGTAACATTCAATAAATGCATGTCAACTAGAATGACATCTCTATGAGGACTGGATGCTTCCTTAATGTATAGTGCAAGGTTTTCGTGGGTCCTCTCTAAGTATTTATTGAATGTGTATTAATGTGTGAATCTGTATAGATACTGTCTCTTCCTCTACATTGTATAGAAGTTTCTTTAGTTAACCACACACCCCCCCCCCACCAACCTGCTGTAGCTCCTTGGAATTTAGTATTTCTAGGCATACCAACCTAATGTCCAGATGTCAGTACATACAACTTTTTGCCTTAAGCTCTCTCTTCTTGCCTCCAAACCTTGTACAGGGAAGGCTAGAACTGCTGGGTAATCAGTGCCCCCAGAAGCACCCCTGTATGAATGATTAATGAGGGTTGGCAGGTAACTATTCCATTTCCCCCATGAGAAGACTCTGAGTGCATGTTTTACAGCATCTCTAGAATTCCCCAAGATTTTAATCTCCAGTTGCCCAGAGTATAACTTGCTTGATAATGTTTCCTTTATTGTACTTTTTTCTCCTACCAGTGTTTCTAGGGATCATCTTCCCAATAAATTATTTGTACTACAAACTTTGCTTCTGGAGTCAACTAAACTAGAAACATGGAGACCCCTGGATCTCCAGGTTTGTCCTTTCCTATACTTAGGAGAATAGAAAGCTAAAGAGTCTTATCTTTTGGAAATAGAAAGTACCTTAGGCATCTGCTATACATGGAAAGGATACACACCACAGGTATAATGAAGACATAAAAATGTCCCTCTGTGACCCCAGAAAACCAACAATGCAAAGACTCTTTTGTAATTATGAAAAGTTTGAAAGGTCCTTCAGGGGAAAAATAAAGAAAGAAAGGAAGAAAGAAAGAAAGGAAGAAAGGAAGAAAGGAAGAAAGAAAGAAAGGAAGGAAGAAAGGAAGAAAGAAAGAAAGAAAGAAAGAAAGAAAGAAAGAAAGAAAGAAAGAGAGAAAGGGGGAGAGGGAGAGAGGGAGGGAGGGAGGAAGGAAGAGAAAGGAAGGATGGAAGGAAGGAAGGAAAGAAGGAAAGGAAGGAAGGAAAGACGGAAAGAAAGAAAAGAAAAGAAACATTGATATGTTGATGCTACCTAAAGAATATAGATTTTTGGAAAACATTGATGTTTTCCAAAAAATATAGATCTCATTAAGAGAAAATAAGAGAAAGGAATATAAATTTATTGTATGCTAAGGTCAATGAAATAAAGGCAACTGATTTTTTTTCCTCAAAAAATTGTTTATAAGGTTCTTCATTTTATAATATACAGAACATCAACACTTTTTTGTTTGGTGGTGGTAGACATTTCATAATAGATCTTTGAAGATATACAAAGAGATGATTAGATATACCTGTTGTATACACAAGAACAAAAGTCAATTATAAATTTTTATTTTCTATTAATGAATTTGAGGTAAGAGCTACTTTTTCCTTATCTGTCTAGAAAATGATCACCTGCCTGCCAATATCTTTAGGTTGTCCTATAGAGCTAAAATCCTCAAAAGTTTTAATTAACCAGCTCTGATACTGATTCAAAGTTTCAGTTAAAAAAGGAAAAAACAAATTGATTACTTTAACTTCATTGTGATTATCAGATCTTAAGGTCCCTAAACTTCATGCAGAAATAGGGAAGCCAAGCTGGATTTTATCATGGATCTACCCATATTGCCTTGATTGTACAGGGCTGGAATCAGTAAACCAACCTTTGAAAGGCCTTAATTTCAAGGCCTCTATTCTCAAAAAACATTATTTTTCACCAAATTGGCTATAATTAATTACACATGAGGGATGAATATACTTTTCTTCCAAGGTATAATCTCTTTATAGATATAACCCATCTTTGTATTCTCCAACCTACCCATCCTCAGGTTCCAACAAAATTCATTTTCTAAACACTCATTTGAGGACATAATCACTCATTATTTTGTATTGTTATTCATCTCTTGCATGTCTAAACTTACCCAATGACATTTAAAGGTACTTAATAGAAAGACTATATTATATATATTTTTTAACATATTTATTGGAGTATAATTGCTTTACAATGGTGTATTAGTTTCTGCTTTATAACAAAGTGAATCAGTTATACATGTACATATGTTCCCATATCTCTTCCTTCTTGTGTCTCCCTCCCTCCTACCCACCCCCCCACATCCCACCACTCTAGGTGGTCACACAGCACTGAGCTGATCTCCCTGTGCTATGCGGATGCTTCCGACTAGCTATCTATTTTACGTTTGGTAGTGTATATATGTCCATGCCACTCTCTCACTTTGTCACAGCTTACCCTTCCCTCTCCCCATATCCTCAAGTCCATTCTCTAGTACGTCTGTGTCTCTATTCCCATCTTGCCCCTAGGTTCTTCATGAACCTTTTTTTTTTCCTTAGATTCCACATATATGTGTTAGCATATGGTATATTTTGTTCTCTTTCTGACTTACTTCACTCTGTATGACAGACTCTAGGTCCATCCACCTCACTACAAATAACTTAATTTCGTTTCTTTTTATGGCTGAGTAATATTCAATAGTATATATGTGCCATATCTTCTTTATCCATTCATCTGCTGATGGACACTTAGGTTGCTTCCATGTCCTGGCTATTATAAATAGAGCTGCAATGAACATTTTGGTACATGACATTTTTGAATTATGGCTTTCTCAGGGTATATGCCCAGTAGTGGGATTGCTGGGTCATATGGTAGTTCTATTTTTAGTTTTTTAAGGAACCTCCATACTGTTCTCCATAGTGGCTGTATCAATTTACATTCTCACCAACAGTGCAAGAGGTTTCCCTTTTCTCCACACCCTCTCCAGCATTTATTGTTTGTAGATTTTTTGATGATGGCCATTCTGACTGGTGTGAGATGATATCTCACTGTAGTTTTGATTTGCATTTCTCTAATGATTAATGATGTTGAGCATTCTTTCATGTATTTGTTGGCAATCTGTATATCTTCTTTGGAGAAATGTCTATTTAGATCTTCTGCCCACTTTTGGACTGGGTTTTTTGGGTTTTTTTTGTTATTAAGCTGCATAAGCTGTTTGTAAATTTTGGAGATTAATCCTTTGTCAGTTGCTTCATTTGCAAATATTTTCTCTCATTCTGAGGGTTGTCTTTTGGTGTTGTTTATGGTTTCCTTTGCTGTGCAAAAGCTTTTAAGTTTCATTAGGTCCCATTTGTTTATTTTTGTTTTTATTTCCATTTCTCTAGGAGGTGGGTGAAAAAGGATCTTGCTGTCATTTATGTCATAGAATGTTCTGCCTATGGTTTCCTCTAAGAGTGTGATAGTGTCTGGCCTTACATTTAGGTCTTTAATCCATTTTGAGTTTATTTTTCTTGATGGTGTTAGGGAGTGTTCTAATTTCATACTTTTACATGTACCTGTCTAGTTTTCCCAGCACCACTTATTGAAGAGGCTGTCTTTTCTCCACTGTATATTCTTGCCTCCTTCATCAAAAATAAGGTGACCATATGTGCGTGGGTTTATCTCTGGGCTTTCTATCCTGTTCCATTGATCTATATTTCTGTTTTTGTGCCAGTACCATACTGTCTTGATTACTGTAGCTTTGTAGTATAGTCTGAAGTCAGGGAGCCTGATTCCTCCAGCTCCGTTCTTTTTCCTCAAGATTACTTTGGCTATTTGGGGTCTTTTGTGTTTCCATACAAATTGTGAATTTTTTTTTTCTAGTTCTGTGAAAAATGCCAGTGGTAGTTTGATAGGGATTACATTGAATCTGTAGATTGCTTTGGGTAGTAGAGTCATTTTCACAATGCTGATTCTTCAAATCCAAGAACATGTTATATCTCTCCATCTATTTTTATCATCTTTAATTTCTTTCATCAGTGTCTTATAATTTTCTGCATATAGGTCCTTTGTCTCCTTAGGTAGGTTTATTCCTAGATATTTTGTTCTTTTTGTTGCAGTGGTGAATGGGGGTGCTTTCTTGATTTCACTTTCAGATTGTTCATCATTAGTGTATAGGAATGCCAGAGATTTCTGTGCATTAATTTTGTATTCTGCTACTTTAGCAAATTCATTGATTAGCTCTAGTATATTTCTGGTAGCATTTTTAGGATTCTCTATGTAGAGTATCATGTCATCTGTGAACAGTGACAGATTTACTTCTTCTTCTCCAATTTGGATTCCTTTTATTTCCTTTTCTTCTCTGATTGCTTTGGCTAAAACTTCCAAAACGATGTTGAATAATAGTGGTGAGAGTTGACAACCTTGTCTTGTTCCTGATCTTAGTGGAAATGGTTTCAGTTTTTCACCATTGAGGCCTATGTTGGCTGTGTGTTTGTCATATATGGCCTTTATTATGTTGAGGAAAATTCCCTCTATGCGTTCTTTCTGCAGGGTTTTTATCATAAATGACTGTTGAATTTTGTCGAAAGCTTTCTCTGCATCGATTGAGATGATCATATGGTCCTTCTCCTTCAAGTTGTTAATATGGTGTATCACATTGATTGATTTGCATATGTTGAAGAATCCTTGCATTCCTGGGATAAACCCCACTTGATCATGGTATATAATCCCTTTAATGTGCTGTTGGATTTTGTTTGCTAGTATTTTGTTGAGGATTTTTGCATCTATGTTCATCAGTGATATTGGCCTGTAGTTTTCTTTCTTTGTGACATCTTTGTCTGGTTTTGGTATCTGGATGATGGTAGCCTCATAGAATGAGTTTGGGAGTTTGCCTCCCTCTGCTATATTTTGGAAGAGTTTGAGAAGGATAGGTGTTAGCTCTTCTCTGAATATTTGATAAAATTCGCCTGTGTAGCCATCTGGTCCTGGGCTTTTGTTTGTTGGAAGAGTTTTTTGTTTGTTTGTTTTTTTGTTTGTTTGTTTGTTTTGTGCTACATGGCTGTCTCACTGCTGTGGCCTCTCCCATTGCAGAACACAGACTCCAGACACGTAGGCTCAGTAGCCATGGCTCACGGGCCTAGCTGCTCTGTGGCATGTAGCATCCTCCCTGACCGGGGCACGAATCCATGTCCCCTGCATCGGCAGGTGGACTCTCAACCACTGTGCCAACAGGGAAGCCCTGTTGGAAGAGTTTTTATCACAGTTTCAATTTCAGTGCTTGTTATTGGTCTGTTCATATTTTCTATTTCTTCCTGGTTCAGTCTTGGAAGGTTTTGCATTTCTAAGAATTTGTCCATTTCTTCCAGGTTGTCCATTTTATTGGCATAGAGTTGCTTGTAGTAATCTCTCATGATCTTTTGTATTTCTGCAGTGTCAGTTGTTACTTCTCCTTTTTCATTTCTAATTCTATTGATTTGAGTCTTCTCCCTTTTTTTCTTGATGAGTCTGGCTAACCATTATATACATTTTTTAAAGTGTTCCCTGATTGCACCATGAACAGTGCTGAATATACTGTGGTAATTCAGTTTTTTTTCAATTGAGTTAAATAATGTTTTCCATAATTCCCTGGCCAAGTGTGAAATATATATTAGGAGAAAAATTGCATTGACTGAATGATTGATTGATTAAAATACTGACAATATCTAGAAGTATTAACCTCCTCATTATTTATCCCAGTGACATTTATTCTCATTAATTATTACACCTTTCTGGGTAATGGAAATGTCATGTCCACTTCTTAAGCAAATCCAGCATAGCTGTATTAATTACACTCCTTTAAATCATGCCAGAGCTTGTGTTGATCAAATAACAATGACCCACATGGACATGACAAAGCAGCATGAAAATTCTACTGAGAAACATAATTATCAAATATTAGAAATGTTCAGTGAAGGGGAACAATGTTATGAAGCTATATATATGGCTTTTTTAAAAAGCAGAACAGAAAATTTATTTGTTGATCAAGGAATAGGAAGGGAGAGACCATGCCATCAGAATTTGGGAAAGGGGCAGCGATTTCCAGAAACAGCCAGAGCATGGGTAGTCCTTTGGGTTCCTTTGCATATGGCAATAATTGTGCCTAGCAAAGTGCAAGTCCCCTGTCTGGGCGGAGATCTCTGCATGGTAACAAGACAAAGGTAACTTTCAGACACACTGCGTCTCATCTGTGCAGGTGCTGCCCTCTTGGTCAGGCTGGAACTGATTCAGTGTGGTTGACTGTCACCATTTTGGCCCTATCTGGCTGTGGCTGGTTCTTCAGTTTTGCTTCTGTGGCATCTGCCTTAGTTTCTGTTAAGCCAGCACAGCTGTGGGCATGGAAGGACCAGCAAAGCCACTGCAAAAGACACAGAAGGGAAACAGGTAGGTTGCCCTGAGACCTGACTGTAGAGACTCCAGCTTGGGCATACAGCAGGTGCTCACAAAGTGCCTAGGGATTTGGATGCTTTGACCTGAGCAAGTCTCACACATTTTGATTTGCCTATCAATTTCCTTTTCAAACTCGCCTGTGAAGTGTTCAGTGTGAAAATTCTCTCTTTTTATTCTGTGTTTCAAGAGAATTTGGGAGGTGGGATGGAGAGACTAGATGGAAGCCCACTTCTGAAATTTTTTGGAATTTCAAACTGCAAAAAAAAAAAAAAAAAATTGAATAAATTGACGTCATTATACATCAGTATTAAGCCTTCTTAAAAAAACATAAAAACTTACAATCTTAGTAAGAATAGTGACACTTAGAAGCAGAAAATACATTTCTCTTTTAAACAAAAAGCAAAATTATTATCTAAACATTCAACAAATGACAATCTGATACATATACATTCTTATACAACTGATTATATAAGTAATTATAAATCAACTTAGCATTTCCAGATTAAGAACTATCCAATAACAGTCCCTTTATTTCCTGTACTAGTATTCTCTTTACTCAAACCATTAAATGTTCATTTTATAATATTATGACAATATGAGCAAACATTTATTGTACAGTTATTAGACACCAAACTTTATTCTAAGTATTCTATAACATATCTTAAATGAACATCTATATATATGAACACCCCAAGGAGGTAAATACTATTTTTTTTCATTTTATATATGAGGAACTTAAGGCACAGAGAAGTTGACTAATTGGCCCAAAGTCACTCAGCTGGTAGATGATGGAACCTTAGGGATATAATAGTTGGAAATCTATAAGCACTGCACAATTCAGAAGCCAAGGTCTAAGGTCTAGTTAAAAACACTGAGCATACTGATGTGTAAACTAGGACAAGTTAACAACTCTGTGAAATTCATTCGTCCTACATCTACAGTTTGAGAGTGGGATGAGCTGGACTTCAGGGTCCATCTAGCACTAACATAAGATCAACCTCTATGTACACAGTCTGTGCACACTGGGAGCATGAGCATCTACATCAGCAACAGCCACTGACCAGCCTTTGCATCCCTGAATAGACCCGCACTGTCCAACATGGTAGCCACGAGCTGCATGTGCTATGGAACACTTGAAATGTGGCTAGTCTGATTGAGACGTGCTGTAAGTGTAAACTACACACCAAATTTCAAAGATATATTACCAAAAAATGTAAAACTTCTCACTAATATTTTTATCTTTGTTTTATGCTGAAATGATAATTTTTGGAAAAATTGAGTGAAATAAAATGTATGACTAAAATTAATATCTCCTGTTTCTTTTGTTTTTATTATTAATTTAATTACTAGAAAATTTAAAATTGCATATGTGGCCGATATTATCTTTCTGTTAAGCAGTAGTGGCTTAGATGGTAAGTGATGAAGTGGAGGAGGGCCTGATGTATAAGTGTTACCACCGAGTCATTTTACTTGTGCTAATTTAGTTCAAGGTAAAATAAAGGGAGTTTTTGGACTAAGAAATTCTGAGTGTTTTCTTTTTCAAAAATGGCTTTTCTTTGGTAATAAACTGACTTTTAAAAGACTTGTGACAATATTAAGGCAATATAAAATATTGAGAAAGTATAATAGTCTCTCTCCCGCTCTCCTTCCTCCTCCATCTCCTTCTTCATCTTCTTTTCTCCCTCTCGCTCCCCCTTTCTCTCCACCCCAATTATCTTTCTTCTCTGTCCTCTGTCTTCTTCTTTCTTCCGTGTAAGTGTGCTAATAAATATTAAACCCTTGGCTCTGGGAAAAACCTGATTTATACAGTCTGCCAAGTTCCATAGTGTAAATACTCCCACCATGAGAGATTTCAACCTGCCAATGCAATGTTGCAAAATGTGCAGTTGGGGAGAGATGTGCAGTATTGCACCATTGTATATCATTTCTACCATACAGATACAATATATAGAAATAACCTCAAGAACACGTATAAAATTTAAATGTAGGAAAATAATTATGAAGTGGTGAGTTATATGTATTTTGTAACTTTGTTTTTAATACAACTTATTTAATTGTAAATTTACCTAATTTAATTTTTAAGAACAGCTGTGTTTAACATTGACTTGCTAAAAAAAAAGAAAAGAAAAGAAAGAAATCCTAAACATTCAACAACTGACTGTCTTGGGAGCCACTAGCTGACTCCAGCCCATCACTGCTGTGGCATTTACTTGAAAATCAGATGTAAAGGAACAACACTTTTACCAAGACTCAAAAAAATACCCTCAAATTTTCTTACTCCCAGTCACTCAACTATCCACAAAGGCCCAGCCTGGTTAATGGTTATCATTTATAGAGATACAGTAGTGGAAGGAACAGAAGCAAGTTGTTCAGCTGAGTCTAATCCTGTTAATCTTGGTCTCATATAATCCATCCCTGAGAGAAACAACAGCATACTTTTTAAGAGCCCTCCAGACCAGAGTCTCAGCCCTAGGTGGTAACTCTCTAAGGAAGTTCCTTCTTACAACTAACTCAAATCCTTTTTGCTGCAGTAGAGGCTCATTCACTGTTTAGTGAAGGTGAAAACAGCTGGTTACCATCCCCTGTGTTATAACCTTTCATGTAAGGAAATGAAACACCCCAAACCAGCTTCCAAATCTGTTCAGCTGTAAAAACAGCCTCTTCTTGAGCAAAAACAAACAATAAATTAAATGGAATTGGGAGTTGAGAAGTGCTGCATATTTCACTCCAGGGAAACACCTCGGGCCAGGTTATACCCTCGTCAGCACCTAGTGATCAAAGGCACATTTTCCCTGGAAACAAGTTCAAGGAGTGAAACAGATGGGATTATTAATCAAGTTGCTGTTAGCCTTTTGGGCCATCTTAAAGAACATCCTTAAGCAGGGGGCGTCCTGGGCTTTATCTTGTAATAAGATTGTAAGATTGTAAGATCTTGGCAAGATGCATGTTGCCTTGTATGCTGATGCCTTGCTTGCTATGTCCAAGACATTTTTTATGAAATAGAATGCAATAAATCAGAGTAGCTGCAGAAGCTACATCTTTGGCGGTACAAGTAGGCCAGTAGAAGCTAAAATTCCAACTAATATTAAAAGCTATGCCACCTACATTTTAATGCTAAGGTTCTTATCTATCTGGAAGGAAGTAAAAAGGAGAGGCTGAAAAATTGATTCCACAGTACAGAGATGGCCTAGCAGAAAACAAAGAGGGACATCTGGAAAAGAAAGGAAACAGTAGCTGTCATTCATGTCCATTTTTGGGAGAGCCATAGCATCAGGGAGAGAACAGAGCCATGAAGTTGTGAAACCAAGGACATTCAGGAGATGAGTTTGTTGTTGTAGCTGCCCTGCACTCTGATCGCTGCCTTTGATTTCACTGCAACCTATGGCTGTGGTTATACTAGTGCCTGATTTATCTGCATGTTCTCAAGCAGACGTGGGCCTCTTTATTTTGTGCAACTCAAAGGGATCATGCCTTTTCCATCTCCACCTCTTACCCTACCTCATCATTCCTTTTCTGGTCTGAGTCTAAAAGCTCAAATTTCAAAGCCAAATTCAGTCCAGACCAGCCACATTTGTCCTTGGGCTGTGTCAAATCCACAGAAAGCAAGAATAGACTGAGTTTCTTTTGGTTGGATTCCCAAACTAGACACTGTTGGGAGTTGTTTGCTGCAATCAAAGTTCAGCCCTGCTTCCATCCAAGGAGCCTGAGAAATTCTGTGATCCTGACCCACAGGTGACAATGTCACCTCCTCTGTGGAAACTAATTTGCCCTCCATTTCTTGAAGGTTTTCAATGTGCTAAGAGGAGGAAAGGGTGGAAACATCTTTTTCTAGGGCCACATAATTTAATTCCTACTCAGCCACAAGGCACATCTATATACAATGAGCTAGGGTACCCAGCAACAGTTCCCACAGAAGTGCAAATCAAGCTCAAATGCTTCAATCAAGCATACACATCTGCTACAGCAGAAGTAAAAATGGCAGCCCACAGTCCAAGCCTGTGTTGGGTGGTCTTCACAGTATCTGTTCTTTTTTATTTGAATTCATTGAACAACACTTTAAAACTTGAAAGTTCCATTTATAAATCTCCATTTCTAGCTTCTGCAGAAGATCTTGCCACACTGTGCCACATTCCAGCATAGTGGAAAGTGGTCACAGCTGAGTGGGCTTGCCCCTCTAGACAGGATGTGCCTCAGTTCACTGCAGTCCTCACTGCTCCTTAGTATCAAAGTGTCCATTGTTATTTATCATTGCATTTGTTCTGCTAGGTCCCTGTTTCCAGACTTTCTTTAGTCTATGTATTTCCTACATGCGACTGGCCTGAACTATTTTAAGAAATGAGAGGCAAAGCCATGCCTTGTATGAGGCAATTATACAAACAAAAACCTGATTTTGAGACCAAAGAGATTTAATAAGGCCAACAAAGAAAGGGAATGTCCTGGAAATAGTGCTATTGCTTGGCCGTTGACTTTCTTGTTATCTCTGGAGTAGGGGTTGGCAGAATCTACTGATTATGAAGGTTTGAGGATTATGCAAGGAAATGAACTAATAAACTTGTCAGTAGTCTTCCGATGCTAGTCCAATGATGGCCTTTAGCTGCTTGTTTTTTTCTTTTAGTATTTATTTTCCATCATTATTACAATGTAAGTATGTTATAGAGTTTGGTGTAAAGAAAAGAAAGAAGACTCCCTCTCATTATATCCTGCCACCTCTTCTTATGAACCACCATTGTCTGTTAATTATGAATCCTTCTGGAAAATGTCTAGTCATCTATATACATTTATATTCATTGTTTTACAGAAATCCATTGTTTTACACATTGTTTTACAGCACAGTTTGTGCTGTGCTCATTTTTACTTAACAATATTAGTACATATATCCTTCATCATTCTCCTTGAAAGTGATCTTTATTGTTTTTGTAAAAATGGTACACATCTGTAGTAATCCATTCAAGTAATAAAAAAATAACAAAGAAAATTTAAAATTACTTATTATTTCACCCAGAAACAATGGTTACTAACATTTGAAGATCTTCATCACAAGCATCTTTCTACATATGTCTACAGGCTGAAGGATGGATGGATGGATGGATGGATGTAGAAATGGGAGGGACCGAAGATGGAAGGCAGGGAGGAAGGAGGGCATCAGATTGGTAAATCAACCAATAGATAGGAAAATGGGATCATGTTATGATGTCATTTTGAAATAAAAACGTTAACTGTAATTTTTCTTGAATTTAAAAATGAAGAAAAACAAAGCTAAGGAACTATTTAACTTCAGAAAAGAATGTTTCTTTACAAAATGGATCAGTTCCTAAATTATCTCTCTAAAAGAAACAATGCGAAAAACATTATGTTAGATAGTATCTATTGACTCTCTTTGTGAAAAAATGTGGAAACTAGCATTCCTAATGTTATTATGTACATTGTTTTTTATATTTGAGGTTTTTTTTTTTTTTTTTGAGGGGGTACGCGGGCCTCTCACTGCTGTGGCCTCTCCCGCTGCGGAGCACAGCCTCCATACACGCAGGCTCAGCGGCCATGGCTCATGGGCCCAGCTGCTCCACAGCATGTGGGATCTTCCCAGACCGGGGCACGAACCCGTGTCCCCTGCATCAGCAGGCGGACTCTCAACCACTGCGCCACCAGGGAAGCCCTATATCTGAGTTTTATAGTATGTTCTGCAACAGTAATTTCAATAGTTGTTTAGTTTTATTTTATATTTAAATAGCACCAGTGCTCATCACCACCTATCTTTTACTGTGGCTGCTCCATTTCTAATTTTTTAAATATTGATTCTTTGATTTATTGATGGAATTAAATAACCCAATAGGGCTCTTGGGTGTTCTATTATATGAATTATTGCCTCTTTGAAAATGTTCCTGTGTTGACTTTATACTTGAAGGACAACATCCTATAATTCTCAGCTCACATTTTTTTCTTGGAATCCTGTGGACTTTGTTCTACTGTCTTCTGTCATTGAGCATTTTCTGTGTAGATTTTTGAAAGTGATCTGACATCTCCCCAATTAGTGATTTCTTTTTCTGTCTAGATACCCATGAAAGTCTTTCCTTATATTTGTGTTTTAATAACTTCCCAATGATTTATCTTATTGTTGATTATTATATCATTTTTGTTTGGGACAATATGTACCTATTACATTTGAAGATTCAAAACTCATGGGAAATTTTCAGGAAACTAAAGACACACAGAGGTTAAGTAACTTGCTCAAGATCACATAGGTCATAATAAATGGTAGGGTCTAGATCTAAATCCAGCTGTCTGATTCCAGAATCCAGTCCCCCAGCCACTACAGTACAGTTCATCCTGATAACATAGTGTGCTGGATATGTCCTTTCTAAGCCAGTTAGTCAGCAATTTACTCCAAAGATGTCTGCATTTGGCAGGTACTGAGCAATTTAGACAGTGCCCCACCGTTTGGAAGTCACTGTCTAGAGAAAGGATGGCACAGTAGGTTTCAATCATTGCAGTGCTTCCCCTCCCCCCATTTCTCTCACCCCCAGCCTTGGGCAATGACCATCCTACTCTCTATTTCCACGAGTTTGGCTTCTTTAAAAAATTATTACATTTCATACCAGTAACGCATTTATTTTGCAACTGGAAGTTTGTACCTCTTAATTTCCTTCACCTATTTCTTTCCTCCCCCACCCACCTCCCTTCTAGCAACCACCTGTTTGTTGTCTGTATCTATAACTCTCTTTCTGTTTTGTTATGTTTGTTCATTTCCCCCCCCCCCCCTTTTTGAAAGAAGAGAAAGGAGGTAAAGGGAAGAATGGAAAGACAAGGGTAACCGATCAAAAGGAAGCAGAGAGAAATAAGCACAGGGGTCTGATGAAGACTGATATGGTTCCTGCTACTACACATGCCAAGGGCAGCAGAACAGAACTGGCTTCATCCTCTGACATCCCCTCCCCTGATCCCTAACAGTACCAGGTTTCCCTAAGTTCTGGACTCAGTACAGCAGCACCAAGAAGAGAGCAGATGGTGCATAGGTACCTGACAAGGTCAGCCCTCTAGAAAATCAGCCTAGGTGGCAAATCACACAGTGTGACGAGCAGCACTGACCAGGTTCCATACCCTAACTCTCTCCTGACCTGTTTGGATGCCCTGAAACCTTGAGAATTACTCATTTGGGTTTACATTTTCTCCACAAAAGTCATTTATTATCAGGAAAGGATTATCATTTCTCCACAAAAGTCATTTATTTGCCACCCCTTGACCTATTAAGAGAACACATAGATTTACAAAGTTAGAAGAGGCTTTAGAAAACAAGTCTCTCCTCTCATTTTAGAGGCAAGGCCGTTGATGCTTGATTTTTAGATTAGTGAACTGTGAAATTAGAAAGAAAGGGACATAGAGGTATTAGACATAGGAGCCTGAAAAAATCTGAGCATGAACCTCAGTTCAGGAATAGCTGGTACAGGGTGGTAGTTGCTATGAGTGCCCTAACAAGATCTCCTTTACTGGGCGGGCACACTCACCTCCCAGCTGCGCTGAGCATTGGCTGATAATGGCTCACCCTCTACCCACTCATTCCACCTTCTCTAGAGAATTGCCATGAATCACAAGAAGCCACCTTGCCTAGGACACTATGTGCCCTTCCTAGGGCAGCCCACAGCTAATGACTGACTGACAGGGATACAAAAGATCAGCTTCCTTACATCAGGGTGGGAATATTTTTGTGGTGTGATTCATGGTCCTGTTCTCCCCATGGAAAAACTGAATCAAAGCTTGTTCATGTCTCTGCTCAGCTCCTACCACTGCCCGTCCTGCTTCCCTTACTTTCTTTCTCTTCAGAGCACTCTCTCAGTAAATCATATGTCACTGAATTTTTGTCTTGGACTCTGCTTCTAGGGAAGCCAACCTAAGACAAACAGGACACTGACAGGGAAGAGGGAGCAAATAAATTGTTGGCCGACTGAACAGTTATCCCGAAGGAAACTTACAGCTCCATCCAGTTTAGATTAAAATAATTCATTTGTCTTTTCCTTTTCATTATCATTACTATCATTAATTCAATTCAATTAATAGCAGATCTTCTGACTCCAGACATTGCTACCAAAGATCACCATAAATTTAAGAGATGAGAAATACTGATCTTCTTTTTATTTTTTAATATTTTGGTTACCAAGAATAAACATTAGTAAAATATAAGGTTTACAAAGCTAGGGCCCCATCTCAAAAACCAATCTATAGTCAAAGAGCCGTGCTCTTTCAGTCAGCAGGAGCAAGCACACATGGCAAGTTAGGGAAAAGTCAGCAGCGTGTCTTGCTGCCATGACAAAGAATTCTGAAACCCAGTAGCTGAAGACAACAAAGAATCATTTGTTGCTCAAGCTGTGTGTCTATTGAAGGTCTGTTGGGGACCCAAGCTAACAGGAGCAGTCTCTACATAGAAGACAATTAATCAGTATGATGGATCACTCTGGAAATTAATTACTCAACTCAGAAGTGAAAATATCACTTTCACTCACAACTCATTGGCCAGAACTGGTCTCAATGACAGTGAGACATATTCAGTCAGGAGATGTAGTAGCTACACCAAACCTACATTCTTACCCTTAGACCAGTCCCAAAAGAAATCTATCCATCTAGAAATTTCCCTGCCATTGAGTTGTACTTCACTAATAAGCACTGGTTGAATCCCTGTCATGTGCTCAGTATTGTGCTAGCTATAATATGTGTCATAGAAATGTTTAACATATTTTATTTGTCTTCTAGAAGATCCCAGTATAACTGGAAGATGAAACAATAAAAAATATTTAATAATACAAAACAGGGCAAAATTATATGTCGAATCATGTGATGCCCAAATCAAACCTATCACTTTGGCCTTTTTCTCCACCTATATGTGGATAATTTGATCTACTACACCAGCACTGCCCAACAGAAATACGATGTGAGACATATTTGTAATTTTAATACTTTTTAATCTTTTTATTGAATTATAGTTGATTTACAATGCTTCAGGTATATAGCAAAGTGATTCAGAATATATATATATATATATATATATATATAAAATCTGAAAAGGAATATATATATATATTCTTTTTCAGATTCTTTTCCATTATACGTTATTAGAAGATATTGAATATAATTCCCTGTGCTACACAGTAGGTCCTTGTTGGCTATCTATTTTATGTATAGTAGTATGTATCTGTTAATCCCAAATTCCTAATTTATCCCTCCCTCACCCCTTTCCCCTTTGGTAACCATAAATTGCTTTTCTATGTCTGTGAGTCTGTTTCTGTTTTGTAAAAATGCTCATTTGTACATTTTTTTAGATTCCACATATAAGTATTGTCATATGGTATTTGTCTTTCTCTGACTGACTTACTTCACTTAGTATGATAATCTCTGGGTCCAGCCATGTTGCTGCAAATGGCATTATTTCATTCTTTTTTATCACTAAGTAATATTCCATTGTGTGTATATATATATATATATATATGTGTGTGTGTGTGTGTGTGTGTGTGTGTGTATATATATATATATGGCACATCTTTATCTATTCATGGACATTTAGGTTGATTCCATATCTTGGCTATTGTAAATAATGCTACTATGAACATTGGGGTGCATGTATCTTTTCAAATTAGTTTTTCCAGGAGGAGGATTTCTGGATCATATGTTAACTCTGTTTTTAATTTTTTTTAAGGAACCTCCATACTGGTATCCATAGTGGCTACACCAATTTACATTCCCACCAGCAGTGTAGGATGATTCACACTGGTAATTTTAAATTCTCAAATAGCTACTTTATAAAAAGCAAAAAGAACAAATGAAATCAAATTTAATCATGCCTTTTATTTAACCCAATATATAAGAATATTATTATTTCAACAGGTAATAAACATAAAAATTACTAATGAGATATTTTACATTATTTTTTTCATAGTAAACCTTCAAAATCCAGGGTGTGTTTGACCCTGACATCATATCTCAGTTCAGACTAGCTCTCAATTGCTCACACAAATAATGGCTATTATGCTGGACAGAGCATTTCTGTACAAAAACCAAAATTAACATAATTATTGCTAACCTGCTTGGCGAAAACATTTTTATTTTAACTGTTGGTATATGCTTGACGATTTTTCTGGGTGCGTAAAATGATGCTTTTTCTTTACTGCCTATATTTAGCTTACTTTTACTCTGCAAAGTGATACAGTTGCATAAACTTAAAGCAGTTAAGACCGCTTAGATTGTACTGGGATGGGAACACTAATCCACCCAAAATTAAAGAATTGAAGCAACAAACCAAAAACATGTTCTACCAGGGCTGCAGGTGGGGGAAGGGGTTAAGAAGAAGGGCAGGCACGTCGAGGATGTGTTAATAAAAGGCTGCTTGTGGAGACTTGTGGGAGTGGAGCCGTTTTCTTAAAAGGTTAAACAAAAAGCAGAGCCACTGTATTTCAGCAGGCTAATTACCGAGGGTGACTTTGACCTTTTCCATTTCTGGAGATTTATGATACAACATTTTCCTTTGACATGGCTCAGGCTCTTTGAATCCAGGTTGAGTGTGATTAGGTGTGCTGTTGGAACACTTCCTTTGCATAAAGGCATGTCTGTGTTCCCAAACGTAGTTGGAGTATCCGACATGGAGGACCTGACACCAGGGTGCTGGCCGTCAACTCCTTTGCAACAGCCTCACTCTTCTGAGAACCACATTTACCTTCGAGTTGAAGAAATATAGAAATAGACCATTCTCACAACAGAAACTTTTGTTGACAATGAGAGCTGTGGAACCTGAACTTTGAAAATTCTACCAGAGGCCAGTTAATCTAATAAAGCTCTTGACATTAATGGGCTTAGCTAGTGGGAAAGTCTGAAATTCCTTCTCAGAGCCAACAGGGTCCCTTGGTGAGTGAGAGTCTTTCTGGTAGTTTTCGCTTTGGGCCCCAACATGTCAATTTCACACTAGATGTTCCATCGCTTCAGGACAATGATTTACACTTGAGTTTTGGTTAGTTCTGATCAGCTCACCCTTCCAAGCCACGTGTCCAAAGTCACTGACCTTAGCTGGTCAGTGTTGCCTATTGCCTGGCTCAGTTTCTTGGTGCCAATAGAGTAAAAGGTATCGTTATAATTCCCAAGCAGGTGTGCTAATTGACTGACTTTACTCACCTTGTCATGTTTGCAAGGAGGGAAATCTGGTAGAGAGGTCTCATTGACCCAAATGCTTTCCCACTCCCGAAAATACATCTTTATAACAAAAAGGTAGCACTATTAAATTTAAAGTCTTGCTTGCATCTGCCACTACAGATGCCAGATTTTCTTTTCTCTGAAAATTGTCCCTTTCAGATGGAGCCAGCAGATCTTAGTTTGCCCTCATATACCTATAAACCATTGGTCAGTCTTGTCCCTTATAGCCACATTCTGAAACCCAGCCTCAGGTTAATTGGTTTGTATTAATAACCTTGCTTAGCCATAATGAGAAAGGTAAAAAAAATGCTTATTTGGAAAGTCAGCTGGTGTTAGAGTCTGCCAATGGGTGAGTTGATGGAGGCATCAGTGATTTAGGATTCTTTTGATCCTCCTTATTTTTATTTTTTACTGAAATCCTGGGGTAAACATAGAACATGAAATAGAGCTAACTTCTTTGTTCATTATTCATTAATAAAGGGCCATCAAAGCTGATGGAAGGAAAGAAGCATGAACTTCCTTCTCTGATTTTGACTTTTAACATATCTAAGCTTTCGGAAAGATAAATGGAAGCAAATGTTACTTTGCTACTAGTTCCATTTCTCAGATCCACTTTTAAAAAGCCATTGAAAAGAAACTCAATCCAAATAAGAACTGAACAATGATGCTCGCATCCCCCCAGGGAGAAGCAGGGCATATGGCTATTTATAATAATGACAACTGACAGCAAGGGCTTTAAAAAAGGCTTTCTCTCCTGTTGTCAGTTTTGGAATGGAGTTGGAGGCAAACAAAGTCCTGATAACATTGGTGCATTGTTCCTATAGGTCCTAACCTCAGCAGGCTACATCAGTATCTTCTGTCTGAAGAAGTCACTTTCTTTTCATCAAACACATTCCAGAAGTCAGCGGTAAAAGCACTGACGGGGGAGAGCAGATTGATCCATTAACTCTCACCCAGTTCCTTGGCTGAACCCTCACTTTGCATTCCAGTTATAAAGACTTGGTAAGTTATCAAACAGGAAACAAGCTCTGAAAGGAATTGTGTCTTTCAAGCTTCTTGCCAAGGCTCCTTCTTGTTGCCTGTACATCCTGGAAAGAAAGAGAAACCTGCTTCCCAACAGTTCTCTGGTCTTCTCAAGCCCTGTGTGCCTAAATTATGAGGGACCTTGTTAAAATGCACATGCTGACTATGTTGTGGTGGAGTCTGAGAATCTGCATCTCTGTGCTTCTAATAAACTCCCAGGTGATGCTAATGTTTCTGGTACATGGGCCACATTTTGAGTATCAAGGAGCTAAAAAACACTTTGGGAATCTGAAATGTCAGAAGTCGAGATAGCTGAATTTCCACTCATTTGAGCTCTGGCTTCAAAAGTTATCCAACTATGCATTGTCTATACTTGCCCAATGACATTGGGTTGGATGCAGTGGGAATAAATACATAAGCAACTACAAAGTGGGTGGTTATTCAAACACCTACTGCTCAATTATTATGGCAAACAACACACTACAGCTTTAAACCCACAGGCTAAATGAGAAGGTGGAATCCAGGCAAGGAAGTTGCACGTCTCCAAGGTGAAAAGCTCACTTTTGTATGAGCTGTACTCAAATTCAAAGCTTAGAGAGGAATAATAATTATTATCTCTTTGCTAAACTCTGCTTCAGGGTGACTGGAAAGCTCAGGAGGCATACCAGGTCCATTTGAGAGGACACCTCCACCTGGGGTGTAGACTTTTAGGTGCCATTCCGTGTGATGAAAATGAAGATCAAGGGTGAGATTTAAAGCAAAACAAAGTTCTGCCTTAACAGAACCGAACTTGTGGTGAGTTGTAGCTCCTCCCCACAGTCCAGGGTGCACTTCCCTCTCGACTGAAGGGCCAGAGTGACTGCTGAATTGAGGTTTCATCTTCTCCAAGTAGAGTGATCTCCTTACCTTCAACTCTAAACTTCCTAAGAAGGTTTGATGTCAGATAGCCCTGGCCACAGTACCCTGCATATCAGCCATGTCATCTTGGACATCATACCTCCTTCAAATGTCATTTTCTCTTCTGTAAAATTGGAACGATGAAAACCTACCCCAGAACATAGCTGTGAATCCTAAATAAGCTAATGTACAGATCAAGTATGTCTAGCATAAATAAATTAATAAACCAATAAATGCACCTGTCCTCCAACTGTTGAAAAGAGGGGAAAATGTTTCAGTCTCCAGAGTGGCTTGAAATGCTATTTGTAGTCCATTGCTACTAGAAGTAGAGCAAGGATTTGAAATGCTGAAGGATTTCATTCAGTAGCTAATTTGATGGCTGGGAAATATTTTTTGAGAGAGAAGACCATAATTTAAAGTATCCTGACATCAATAAATATTTCCTTAGCATTTAGCTGTAAGATCTCTGAATTCTCCATCTATTCAGAAATTTCTAATTTCAAAATAATATAGTGCTTTGGGAGTTTGTGAATACACACAAATGTCAGAAAGACCAAGTGCCATAGTAGTTTCCTACACTTCAGGGGAAGTGTACACTATTCATTTCTTTTTGAAATAAGGAAGACAGGTTGATCTCCGATACCCCTTCAGCCCTGCATCCCTCTGATTATATTTGGAAGAGGCTCCAAAAGGACATTAGTTCTGCCCATGGAGTGAGATTGGCATTAGCATGGTCCACTGCCCACCCACCCAGATGGCACCTTCCCTATTCACGGGGCTGCATTCCTAACTAGCTGCAACACACATCCACCTCGACCAACTGTTTTCAAGTTCAGATGATTCTGAGATTACAGAATTGGATGAAGGGCTAAATTGATATTGCTAAATTGATATTGCTAAATATCAATATTTGTTGAAGTGGCTAACAACTCCTCCAAATAACTTCCAGGTAAGTACTACATTGAAAGTAAAGTTTCACTTTTCTGCTCACATCTGACTCTGGCACAAACATAAATCCTTTGTGTAGATGGCCTGCCCCACCCCTTTTCACCCACTATTATAGAAAGATCCACTGTATTCACTCTACTTTCCTATGCCTACTCCAGACTTCACATTGAGATGACCAGGGGGACATCTGATTGCCTAGGAAAAAGGACACTGAGATGATTTGCAAGTAAACATCTTAAAATGACAGTAGCCTCAATTTTCTTCCACATAAGCAGTCTCCTTACCTCCATTCCATTCCATCCTCCACCCTGTGGCCAGAATAATATTTTCAATAAGCGATGCTGATCATGTCACTTTCTACTTAAAACCCTTCATTGGCTCCCTGGAATAAAGTTTGAATGGCACACAAATTTCTGCATGATCTGGCTTCTTTCTGTCTAGTCTCTCAAACACTGCCCACCCTTCCCCCTCCTCTGCCCAGCACCTGCTTCTCTACTGCTAAGCCCAGAGGCACTCTGAACTGCCCTCAACACACACCCAGTCTCCTGCCTGACATAATCTTTCCTGTCCCGCCCTCTGCCCCAACATGGTCTTACCCTGTGGTTAATTCTGACTCATCTTTAAGGTTTCCCCTTGCGACAGACATTCCCATCTCTCCTATGCATTTTTTAATGTGTCCAGTGCTACCTACTTACTAGCTGTACACTCCCTTCCTAAGCTACTAAGGATCATGTCTTACTATTATATTCCAATCATCTAGGATGTTGTATGCCACATAGAAAGGGTTCTGCAAATATTTGTCAAATTACTGAATGAATGCATGAATGAGTGGAGTACTTTCTATAAACTAGAGCAGTGATTCTCAAAGTATGAGCATCAGTTTCACCTGCATACTTGTTAGAAATGCAAATTCTCAGGCTCTGCCAATCTGGTGAATCAGAAATTTGGGGGGTGGGGTCCAGCCATCTTTATTTTAACAAGCCCTCTAGGTGATTCTGAGGTGTGCTAAAGTGGGAGAACCACTGTTTGAGAGCAGTGGTACTCATGTCTGGCTGGACATTACAATCACCTGGGGTGTTTTGAGAAATGTTTGAACTGTCCTCCCTCAAGTTTTGTATTCAGTTAGGTTAGTGAGGATTCTAGAATACCTTTTTAAAGCTCATCAAGTGATTCTGATATGCAGATGTGATTGAGATGATCACTGTCCTAGATTTTCCCAGTTCCTCTTCTTTGCACGAACATAAAATTACCCGTAAAATAGGCATTGGTCTGGTGCCACTCTGCCAGTGTCTCTGGCCTCCATCAAAACAATGCAGTGGGTTTCTGTGTCAGATCCAACACAGCAGCCCAAATCTCAGGATTCAAAGTGTGCTCCATGGGACCAATGTTTGCATACCGGGTAGCTTGTTAGAACACAGAATCTCAAGCTCCACCCAGACCTGTTGCATTTTAACAAGATCCCAGGTGATTTGTGTCTACATTAAATTTGAAAGGCACCCACCTGAGAGAGGGTATTGAGCATGGGTTCAAGAGCACAGAATTAAAATCCCTTTCTGCAGGTCTTCGTAGTTTAGGTACACAGAGGCACATAATCAAAGGTATTTTGTCATAGATTTTCAATAAAACTTCTGCTCAGAGTCAGAAATTAAACTCTCAAGGTCAAATGGCTTCACAAGTTAAGAGCACGGAATGGACTTCATGAGTCATAGATTTTGTTGATGACCATTGGGTAGAAAAGTCATTTCTACACAAGAGTGTTTGTAAAACTGGGTTATTTGGGAAGATCCACACATACACAACTCAAAATAATGAATCATGGGTGCTTCTAAACAATCATATTTATTGAGTGCTTACTATGTACCAGGCATCATACTAAGTACTCAACACATGTTAACTTATTTAATCTTCCCTAACTCCCCATGCAGCAGGTGCTGTTAATTATCCCCATTATGGAAATGAAGGAGGCAGAGGCATGGAGAAATCAGGCACAGCTTAGGAGTATAACCAGTATAACTGAAATCCAAACCCATCTTTGTCTGGAATCTGTGCTATTAACTACAACACTATGTTCAACAATTACTCTAAAGGAGAAGGAACAATGACCCCAAACAACTGCTTTTTTTTTTAAACATTAGAATAAAAGCCCCTGACTGTTCCTCCAACAATTAGAAGAGCCAGAATTAAATAGAATGGTTGCTGTGCCAACCCACAGAAGTCAAATATAACCAGGCAGCAAATTAGAGTAAACATTTAGGAATCCCTTGCATGTGGCACATGACTCCACCCACCCGTCTTGGCACAAGCAGGATGTTGATTATATGGATCCTGCTGGCATTTCATGTCCTCATGAGAGTCATACAGAGTATCCTCCTTACTGCTGAATGTGAACATGACCAGACTTATTTGAGAAATTTGGCACGTTATGCTGATGACTCAATAGTGCAGACCAGGGCAAGAGCTCCCACGCATGCATTCATTCCTCCATCCCCCTTACCCTTTTCATTCAATCACCTGGTATAAATGGATGGAAACAAGGTGTTTGGAATGATTCAGCTGAAGGGAATTTTCCAAAACCTGGGATTTCTAGAGGCTAGACATAACCAATTGGCCTGGAGCCATCAATTGCAACTGGTGAATAAGCTCTGGGAATACAGCTCATCTAAACAGTTTTTGCCATGGAAGATAAGGCAGAGAAGGAAGGAGAAGGCACCGAGGTGCCTATATTTGGAGCAGAATTTATACCCCACATACGCCAATCAGTTTTTCTCATCTCTCCTAGCATTCCATTGTACTGACTGTCCCCCACTGATACAGTGGGGGTTTCACACGTTAACCCAATTTGTAAGCATGGGAGTTTCCCATGAAAACTCCCTGAGCACAGGCCAGAGGTGGGAGCCTAAATATTTGTATGGTCTTTCTTTGTATATGGTTCTTCCTTTGTATCGGGTCAGAAGCACTAAAGTTGCTTTAGTCCTCTGTTAAGAGAACAGGGCTGTGGTCACAACAACTCAGCTGATGTATGTGGATGGAGTAACTCAGATATTCATGTCAGAGTTTGTGGCCCTGGGAGCATATTCTTAATTGAGAACATTATTATTAATATTTCTAATTCATATCACAACTTTCTTTGGAATAACTGAAAGGATCACTCATAAAATAATAAACATTATTACTGAAGGAAACAGAGATAATCTTGTTTTGTAGATGTTTTGTAGATGAGGAAGTAGGGGTCCAAATTACTTGGCCATTTTCCAATATTATGTCATAAATAGCATTGAGGGTAGAATTTGGGGTTTCTGATTTCCATGCCAAGTGCCAGTTTTTCCACTGGGTTAGACCAAATCTGGCTGTTCAGAATCATCTAGAGATCAAGGTACAGACCCCCTGGCCACACTTTCAGATGTGTTGATTTAGTAGGAATTTAGAATAGGGTCCAGGAATCTGTATTTTAAGTAGCTTCCTGAATATTTTGTTGCACAGTCAAGAATGAGCGAGACTGTGCAAAATAAACCTCAGAATCAGACTTTTCCTAAATATTGGAACAAAAATCATGACGTATTCTTAGACCTTCAGGTTAGCAGCAGCTCTTTTGATTGGGTCTCCAAGCAAAGCTTCATAGAAGTTGACTTTCCCAACAGTGAATTTTTTTTTCTTTTTATCAGAACATCTGTGTGATCAACGTAGGGCCATTTCTGTACTCATAAGCTCAGAAAAGTAAAAAAAAATGATCTAAAATCCCATAGTTAATCAGCAATAAACCTAGAATTAAACCAAAATCTTCTGTGTATGCTTTTTCCCTCCCCTAAGCTAATTTAGAGGAGCCATCCTGGAGTTTATGATGCAAATACAAAATGGATGATAGAAGAAATCTCTCCAAGCCCCAGTGAATGAATACTCTCCAGTGTTAGGGACTTTCCTCCAACCCCCCTTTCTCCTTCCTCTCCCCTTCCTTCACAGGATGGTGAGGACTGCAGAAGGCATTCATAATAATTCTATTTATTTATTGGGAGGTCATGGCTCTGCCTTTAAATGACCATTGGTCAATAAGTAGGTGGGTTAGGTAAAGGAGACCACCATCACTTATTGCCCAAAAGATATAATTTCAGTTTTCAAAGTCCAGAAACAACATTCCTGTCTAAGAAATGTAAGATCTTTAGTTATTTATTTCTATATATGATTTATGTGATAAACTTCGCAGAGCTGGATTCTTAATAATGAAAGCATCACACTTAAAAACAGAAGATTACACAATTAGTTCAGTAGTGTTTGTTATAGGAAAATATCTTAGGAAAAATTGTGGGATGTATAAAGCCTGTCTTTGGGGGCAGGGGCTCCAAATTCCCATTTCTGTTCAGGGAACTTGCTCTGCTCCATCTCCTTAGTCTTTAAGAACTTTTCCAAGAAAGACCAGAAACTCATTAACACCCAGGTGTCAGTGACTGACAACAGTTTGGAAGGCTATAGCACTTAAAGTAGCTTTGAGTTATGGATTATGAATATTCCATGCCCCTTTCTTTTCCGACTTTTTGCTTTCTTTTCCACTTCGGGATCCTATCACTATTTAACAGTATCTTAGCAAGGAGTTAAAACCCAACCTAGCTCATTTTTTCCTCTTTTTTTTTCTGGTCCGGGGATTCAGGAGGCTCTGCAGACCCCAACTATCCATCCAGAGCTCCAGAATCAGAGAACACCGCTGAAGCTGACCTAATCGGTTCATTCCCTTCCCTGGTCACAGTGATTGGTTCAGAGGTACTACTGCAACTAGGACGGGCCAATCAGAGTGAATCACAGGACTTTTTCGGAGGGCAGCGAGATGTGGAATTCTGGAGCAAAAGTCTTTCTCTTTTGTGCTGGACATGAATGATGAGGCATGTAGAGCTCCAAGAGCTGCTGGAATCCACTGGAACATATGGAGGGACAGAACACATCAGAATACAGATCGGTAGTAAACTTAACTTTAAAAAAACTCTTTATTTTAGCTTATTTGCATTATTATTTTTATTCTCTGTCTTTTTCTCCATCTCTTTGTCTCTCTGTCTCCCTTTCTCACATCATCTTTCAACTGTGTATCTATCCATCTGTCTATCTATCTAACTAAATTATTTGAGAGTAGGTTATAGTCACGATGCCTCATTACCTTAAAATACTTCATCAGATATCTCCTAAGAAAAAAGGCATTGTCTTTTTCCCTTCTATAACCACACTGCAATTAATAAAGTCAGGAAGTTTAACATTAATACAACACTAATATCTAAATTCACAGTTCATAATCAAATTTTTCCAATTGTCCAAATATCTTTCATAGATACATTACTTTTCCTGTTCTAGGACCCAATCCAGGGTTATTGCCCTTTATTGTCATTGCTTTTATACTTCTTTCATCTGAAACAGTTTTTTCTTGTTGTTGTTTTCTTTTATAACGTTGACATTTTTAAAGATTCTAGGTCAGTTTTTATTAGAATGTCCCTCAGTTGGCATTTGAGGTAGGGATTATTTTAAACATGCATATGTTTAATGGAACTCAGTGCACTTGTGTATATTGCATGCAAGTTATGTATATAGGTATATTCTTCATGCACACTTTGATTATCAGCAGGGTATATGGTTTGTAAAAGTAGGCATATTTTTGTAAAATATTACGTGAAGAAGAGAGAAACAAATTTGTAATTTTGAAAACAATGCAATTTGACAGCCTATTCTCTACATTTTCCCCAAAATACCAACAAATTGAGGAAGATGAGGAATAATTTAATGCCTATATTGAATGTGACACACATTTACATGCAAAATAATCAAGAAGTAGCTATATTTCACTGTACTCTCCAATGAAAGGGACAGGATCAAAATATTAGAAAAAGGGGATTATACAACCAAGAGGAGAGATCAGCAAGAAATATGAAACACAGGGAACAACATAGCATCCGAGTGGCCAAGTGGCAAGCATTGTAGACTATGCCTCAAGAAGCCAGGATGCCGGTCCTAGCCTGGCCACTCACCCTCTGAGTGATCTTTGACAAGATGCCCTCACTCTGCAGCACAGCTTCTTTATCTAGACAACAAGGGGGTTAGACTAGATGCTCTGTTATGCTCCAACTCAGTGGGTCCCTGACAGGTTCATATCTGCATTATTCAAACTCTGATCCAATGCCAGACTGGGCAGCAGTTCAGAGAAAGAAACTTATCAAGGTGAGGAACAGTGTTGGGAGGTTCCTGAGAGAGATGGGGGTGGGGACAGGGGCGGAGGTAGGAGGGGGCTCAGGAGGAATAGGTGGGCATTTGGTGAGTGGAAAGAGAAAGAGGGTGTGCTAAAATGGAAAGCAGTCCAAGTGAATGCACAGTCTCAGAAATGAGCACGGTTATGTTTTTGAAACAGACCTGCCTGATTAGAGAATACGTGGGAACTAGGAACCTGAATGGACAGCCAGCTCACATGCAGCCGTCAGCCTCTCTACTGTGGCCACACTTTGGACCATGGAAATATTCACTGATGCACTTTGTAATGATGCATATGTATGTAAAAGTGTCAGTGGATTCTGTATAACTATTAGCTTGCAATGGCTTCATGAGAAATATTTTCACTCCACTTTGTGCCTGTGTCTAAGTAGAAAGTTGCCTTATGTGTAGATGGCAATATTTCCCACTACCCATGCCTCCCATCTGAATCATCTATCTTCTCACTGATAAGAAATACAGTGCTGTTCAGACAATTTTGTCTTGTGCATTGTCATTGCTGCTGGTGGTTGGTATACTCAGCCATGGAGATTATGCCCTTTGTTGAAAACTGATCATAGGGACATTAGCTCCTGTAGTCTTCATTAATTCTTTGAGAGTAGCTAGTATTTCCCCAATTTTACAGATGCTAAAATTAGGCTCAAAAGGATTTTATGAACTTGCCAAGAGTTGAGATATGAATCTAAAATTATGCTTTTAACCTCCATGTTGATTTATATACAGTATTTCCCTTGATCCTTGTAAAAATGCTTTCTTTTGCTGAAATACCTTGATGGGGCGTGGGCGCTGAGGAAAGGATCAGCTGTTCTCAGAGATGCCCTGTCTCCACAAGCAGGTCTGTCTAGCAGATTGTTGGTGCCAACTTCAGTCAAATACTGGGAAGGTGATTTCTACAGGCAAAAAGGTCATAATCAGAAAATGTCAATGAACTGGTGACAAATGTTACCAACTAAACAATATTATCGAAACCATTCTTGAAAACCATTTGCAGGTAGTTTGAGATGCCTTGACATGTACTGGGGACCAGAAGGTGATTTTTATGTATCTTGGCAAAAAAAAAAAAAGGTCTGTCCTATTTTACACAGAGATCATGAACCAAGGTTAGGCACAGGCAGCAGAAAGCATGAAGAAAAGGAAAGTGTTTACTTAAAGGGGATAGGTGATAAATTCCACATGCCCCCTGGTGTAGTTTTTGAATGAGTATTATTTAATGGTAGCAGTGGTTATGGGCATGTGTGTACTTGGAGAATGTGCATGCATGTGCATACACTTGGAAGGCTTTTATTTTTAATGTTTCATATCCTTTGTAGTGTTTTAAACTTCTGTAGACTTAATGGAAGATGATTATAAGTCTGCATGTATTTTGGGGTAGAGTCGTAAATTGTTGATGATGGTTGTAAAGTTTGTTCTTACTTGTAAACACTGTTCCCTTTCTTCCTTTCTCTTTCTTCCTTCCTTCCTTCCTTCCTTCCTTCCTTCCTTCCTTCCTTCCTTCCTTCCTTTCCTTTCTTTCCTCCTTCCTTCCTTCCTCCCTCCCTCCCTCCTTTCCTTCCTTCCTTCTTTCCTTTCTTCCTTCCTTTCTTTCTTTTTTCTCCCTTCCTTCCTTCCTTCTTCCTCCCTTCCCTCCCTTCCTCCTTCCTTCATTCTTTTTTCTTTGTTTCATTTTCCAAGATGATGAATTCTATTCAGTGAAAGATAAAAGTGACCAGAAAGTATTCTGCAATAATGCACAAAAGTAAAGCACCATTCAGTCTTTCAGAGGCATCAGACCAAATCCTGTGATGGAAAAAAAAAGGATTCAAAGATTTTATTTTATGTTTAATTAAATGGGGAAGACTTAATCATCTTCCCTATGGAACATTCTATTGTAATCAGAAGATATGGGAATCCTATACTTATGTCTTCAATATAAAATGTCAACTTCAAAATACACATTACTGGCTTTTTAAAAATTTGATTTCTATCCACCAGAAACTGAAGGGATTTTTAAAAATGTATTTCAAATTGAATTTTTGTAAAAGGAGTTGTATTTTCCTACTGATTTTTATGGTAATATCGTAGATCTGTTCTTGCAGAATAATTTTGCCCATTATTAGATGAACGTTATCAAAATCTGTATTAGTTTCCTATAACTGCTCTAACAAATTGCCACAAATTTAATGACGTAAAACACAATAAATTTATTCTCTTACAGTTCTAGGGGTCAGGATACCAAAAACAGATTTTCTGGGCTGAAGCTGAGGTATTTGTAGAGTGGCTTTCTTCTCGAGGCTCCAGGGAGAATCGGTTTCCTTGCCTTTTCAAACTATAACCTTTATGCATCTCAAGTCATTTAATGCTCCCAGTAGCTGAGGTAGGTCGATACATTTATTTCCACAGTTTACAGATGAGATAAATTAAGTACAAAATGGTAAAGTCACTTGTTCAGAGACATGCAGAAACGGGGCAGAGATGTAATTTGAATCCAGACAGCCAAGGTCCTAGAGTCTGTGCTCTGAACCCTTCACCACATTTCCTTTTCATCAGAAAATATCACCAAATTTAAGACCATAGAAGACTTTTTAAATTGCTTATCTAAAGAAACACTACTTAGGACTAAATTAATATAATATTTTCAAATAATGCAAGGGATATTTTAAAATTTGACAGTTGATTTAAATATGTAAATGAAAAAAATCTGAATTCTAAAGGATAAAAAATATAGCAGCTGTAATAACATTAGCCAATGAGTCATTTCCTCCTTAGCATCTATGATCATAAGAGTAAACTGCAAAAGGAATTTATTCGGAACAATTGGAGAAACAATAAAAAGCTCCAATATAAAATATTGAAGAAATTACCTTCAAACAGACAAATGAGTGAGTAAATATAAATGTGCAAATAAAACTTGTGCATTATTATTTGTATACAAACTGGTACTGTTAGTATGCAATAAAGTACTTCATTTTCTTTACATAGGTCAGATTTTCTATATAAACCTGTTTTCACAGTTAATTTGATCTTGATTATTTTTTTTCTAAAAAGGATGGTAACATCAAAGAGTGCTGGTTGAATTATCACGTATGCTAAATTCATGGGTTCTTATATTCTGGGTTACACTGAGGCCCTATTTGCCCATTGGGTTGTAAAGGAACTCTGACAAGGTCATCTTCAAACAACCACAAACCATGTAATCTCTTTGTTACTAAACTGGTTGACATAAAACGTTTTGGTTAACCATATAGGTATATAGTTCTTTGTGAGGCAACAGTGGCTATATTTGACTAAGTTCTCTGTAATAAATTTCTGAATTATCCCTTAGCTTCTTCATTTATGGCATTCTCTCATCTCCTAACCATACAGCGCAACCCCAAACATCTTCTGCTATTCACTGATTCAGCATAGGAAGACCTGCTCTAGAGTCAGACACTAAGCTTGATGCTAAGGATGGGTAAGACGTGGTCTCTGTTCTCAAGCAAATCACAAACAAGGGAGGAAGCTGGTGAGAAGACAAACACTGTGATATGGCCTATAACAGAATTATGCACAAAATGCTATGAATGTTTTCCAGGAGTATTGTTTAAGGCAAGTCCTGGAGCCATATTTTCCAGAATGGGTATGAATGTTGAGGGGCATGGCATCTTCAATGGTATGCCAGGAGCACAGTGTACCCTCCAGAGTTTGAGGGGTCAAAGGGAGACAGATTATGAAGCTCCTTTATCTATGCTAATAAATCTGAACTTGATCCATTTGTCAATTAAGAACCATAATTTTTTTAATTGGAATGTGACATCACCCACCCTAATATAACCAACACCAAGATAGCTTCTGTTACCCCAGATAAAAATTCCTCCCCACCTCCACTATATTCTCCTCCCTGAAAAATCGTCTCAAGGCAGCTGAAGAAAATCTGGTCTCAGGGATCCCAGAATTCCTCGATGAGCATAGGTCAGTGCAGAACACATGAAGCTTCAAAGGCCCATTAGCAGGGCTGTCGCTTCCTCTCTCAGTGGTTTTACCCTGCTTCTTGCAGTCTTAGGGGCTGAGAGAGCTCAAGACTCTATCCTCCTTCAACCAGAGCAGCTTGCTTTGATTTGTTAAATGTATTGGCTTTCCTCCACAAGATTTCTTCTGGGAAGAAAAGAAACTTTGAGTGCTGAAATAGACCCTCTCCCATCATCCTCAGTAAGTGGCAAGGAGAAGTACCTGCCAGAGACCTGGTGTCTAGTTCTCACTCCATTACCAGCTAATGGTGTGTCCTTGTCAAGTGGTTTGAAAGCCACAACTGTAGATCATTTTCTTTTACCTGGATTCATAGAGTACTAGAGCAGGGAGGGACTTCAGAGACCCAGAGAAACTGAGAGTCTTGCAGAAGTTAGTGCATAGCAGTGGCAGGGGAGACTGTTTCTCAAGGTAACAAGCCTGGAGTGTGTCTACATCTCCCCATCCCCACACCACTTCTCCCCACTTTCACCCCCACCAGCCCATAGCCACCACCATCTCTTGCCTAGACCACTGCAAGAGCCTCCTATCTGGTCTTCCTGTTTCTAACCCTGACTGTTCTTAATGATGGCAGCCAGAGATATCCTATGACAACTTCAAGAGCTGAGATAAATGAGATCTGTATTATCAACCTCACAGGGTCAAAGGATCAAATGAGTTGGAATCATTCTTTGAAATATGGAAGACAGTTGTTGTTTTATCTCTAACCCATAGTTAAGAATAATAAAATAAACCTGCTTGAGGAGCAAGGGGAGGCTACTTGGCCTCCCCAAATGTTTCAAGGGGGGCCCTCTCATCACTCATCAGTTCTTTCCTTTATTTCCTCTTCCATGATCACCTCTAGGGGGGAAAAAGGGACACAAGCTTGGCAGAAAGGGTAGCAGACCAAGTCCCTCCAAGTAGGGGAAAGAAGTATCACTGGGAAACAAAACTGAACACTGCCATCTACTGGGAAAAAAGGCACACGGTGGAGAAAGCTCATGAAGCAGGTGAGGATGAGAAGAAATCAGGAGAGAAAAGATACTGCTTAAGCTGAGTTGCTACAGGGGAACAGTCTGGAGAAAAGAAAGGAAATAACAAAGGCACAGCAGGCACGGTGGAAACAGAAAGTGCAATGGATAAACTTAAATGGTTCTTGGCACCTTTCCACTTGCTTCATTTTGCAGGGGAGAAAGTAGAAGCCCAAGAGATTTGAGTGACTTGTTTGCAGTTATTCAATTACTAAGTAAGACCACCAAGGCCCTTTGCTCAATTCCTTTGACCCTTTGCTCAATTCCTGGTGCACTATTTTATATTACACTTCTAACTAAGCAAGCACATAAACAAATGCAGAGACTATTGTATCTACGTTTTTCTTACTTGAGGATTATTCATCTATCTATCTATGTAATTACTCACATCCCAATTTGTTGCAGAAGGCATTCAGTGGGTAAATGAGAAGGAGGTGGTGACTGGCACCAAAATCATGTATGGATGAGATGTACAGAGAGGAACTGGGCATATAGAGAGCATGAGTTCTGAGAGAGAAGGGCCACCTAAGCCTGGGAATATAGGAAGAGATGAAGAGCTGGGCCTCACACTAACCTCGTAGTAAATAGTGTTCACTGGAGGAAGTAGCTTCCACTAGTTATTCTTTGCTCTTTGATGAGTACTAGTGTCTTGGACTAACCTCAGAGTGACTGCATTATCCCAAAGTGGAGAAAGCCAGAAAATGCCATTGAACTTATGTTCAGAATATATCCAGCTTCTGCCTACTTTTTCCCACCTACACTGTTACCATCCTGGCCTGTGCCACCCTTACCCCTTGCCTGGACCATTGCAATAGCTTCCGAACTGGTCCCCCTGCTTCTAATCTTGCCTATTCTTAACAATGGCAACCAGAGTCATCCTGCTACAACTACTGGGTTTAAGACCTTCCAGAGCCTCTCCCCTTCCACCTCACTCATCAGTGAGAGAAAGTTAAAGCTCTTATGAAGTCATGCAAAGTCCCACACATCTCATCCCTTATTATCTCCTCATTGCTTACTCAGTTCCAAGTATACTGACCTCCCTGCTGTTTCTCTAACCAGTTGAGCCCACAACTAAGGGATTTTGCACTGACGTTTCCTCTCTCTGGAAGATTCTTCCCCTAGGTATCCACACAGACAACCACCTTACTTTCTTTAGCTCTTCATTCAGATGTCATTTTTCTCAATAAAGCCTACCCACATTTAAAATTGCACACTCTCAATCTCTGTTACTGTGCTTATAGATTTTTATGGCACTTTCAAACATATAATTACTTACTATACTGCTTATTGTTCATCATCTGCCTCCCCCAGCTATAATGTCAGATTCTTGATGGGAGGGCTGTTTATCTCTTTTTTGACTAGTGTGTCTCATGTGCCCAGAAGAGTGTCTGGCATATATCAGGCACTCAACACATTTTTGTTGAATGAATCAATGAAATATAACAATGATACTTGCATCAAGGTTAAATTTACAAACGCTTCTCATCTACATCATTCTCCTCAAAGCTAAACTATACAAGAAGTTATTTAATCAAAAGTCCTTTTATTTTGTTGAGAAGAAAACAGAGGCTCAAGAAGACTAAATGACTAGGATTCGGTGACAAGTCTTCTGACCCAACACCATATGTTCTTCTATCCATTTTCCTTGTCTCTCCAACGATGTTATCAACTTATGAAAGCAAAGAGCACACATTTTGCTTTTGGTCCTCCATAGTATATACCAAATTCCATAACTTGGCCACTAACAAGCTTGGTTAGTGGATACTCAGAAAAGTTTAGACTGTCTACTTTATGTAATATTCCCATAGTCCAAAGGAAATATACCAGCAAAGTTCTTAGTATTGATCCCCTATACACTTGTCTTCCTCCTCAGATGAAATGCTTCTTTCTTCAAAGCAAAATAATTTAAATTCCAACCCAAACTCACAGGGTTGCTCTAGCCCCAGAGTTCATTGTCCTCCCCATATCAGGCCATCTGGGGTTTACTGCAGTCTTCAACAGGACATTCTACAAGGTGTGAGTTATTCAACCAAGGGCAAGGTGGACGGGGCGGTGAGGCTGGAGATTGACAGTCTAGGTTGGGCACTGGGATTCCATGTCTGGTCACTTCAAAATCTCTCCACCAATCAGAGAAGTCAAATAAGAATTACTTCTAGTCATTCAGGGATAAGACCAAATATCTCCCAAACCAATACCCCAGAGTTACTAAAGTTATCTCTACATTAAGGAAGAAATATATTTCCTTAAATATAATGTAATTGGTCCAAGTGCTGCTCACAGTGGAAAGAAGCCTCCACCTGAAGATAAGTGCACTCCATTTGTCTAGGCTCTAGCTTCTGGGCTGTGATCTGTAGCCGAGAATAAAGTCAGACTGCCTGGGTTTAAGTCTTGTCCTTCAGTCTTACAACTGTGTGATCTTGGGCAAGATATTTAATTCCTCTGTGCTTCAATACCTTCATTCTCCAGTGAGAAGAAAGATGGCACCACCCCAGAGTCGTTGGGTAGATTAAATGAATTGATGTAGATCAAGTTCTTATGAGAGCAGCTGATCACTGCTAAGTCTCCATAAATGTAGCCATTATTATAACTTGCATTAAGAAGAGGTAGCCCATTTCAGCACTGGTTCTCAAATCCTTCGGTTGATTCTTCTAAATTAACAGTTTTCTGCATTGTAGGCACAATTATATTCTAAATGAAGACTTCTCATTATTCTCTGTAAGGAGAAGTGAACCCATATGAGGATTCATGATTCTCCTTTGTGAAGGGCAATTTTCTCTTCCAGTAATAATAATTTGAATAACAAAAAAGACAATAATGCATCAAGCATGCATTGAACACTTACTATGTATCAGGCCCTTGGCTAAGGGTATTACATTATCTCATGGCCTACGTTATGTAGCTTTATTACCTGCATTCCATAGAAAGGAAGACCAAGGCCCACAGAGGTTATTCACCTAGATATGGAGTGGTGGGGCTGGCACTCCTGGAGCCGCAGGCTTCAGCTCCACAGGTATCGTTTAGTGACAAAGCTTCAGAAATGCTTCCAGACCTCACCCCTTCTGCTTAGGTTAGATGAAGGAGACTTCACTTTCTAATCATAATGAAAGTTAACATTTTGATGTATGTCTAGAATTGATAGCCAAGAGGCCATTAATGAGAGAGTACTTGGAATTCAGCTAGTACCGCAACAATCAGCAACAGTTTTAGAGAGAAACCAGGAGCTGGTGTTCCCCAGGAAAGCAAGAGAAGGGAGACGGAAGACCTGAGGGCAGAGAGCTTTGCTGAAGATGGAAACTGAGGCCAGTGCTGCTGAAACTTGTTTGAGAACTAGGGGGTACTTACACAGAGCCAGATTCTGAGAGGTTCCCTGAGGGCTATCCCTGCCCATGGGAAACAAGAGGACAACAGAACTTCCTGGTCCTTGTCGACAGCATAGTGAGAGCTGACTGCAGTCCAGAAAATTCAGTTCCCCCCATAAAGCAGCCTAATCATGATGATGGTTGAGGTCCATAAAGACAAGCTTGAGGGGGCTTCGTGTTGGTGAAAAGAGATGAGTTTCAGTCTCAGGACTCTTCTCCTTGGGCATGTAACCCAGGCTCTCAGTTGAGAAATAGTTAGGTAAGGAAAAGGAAAAAGGGTCTGGGTTTCACCACCTTGAGTTGTGATTTTGGATGTATGAAGTTCCACAAGGGACTGAGCATGTGTAATTAGTGACGGTCTGTGGCCTGGGTTGACTGAGTGTGGCTAAGGAGTAGTGACTACTCTGGAGAGAAACTAGGAGCAGTAACAATGCCCTCCTCCAGGGGATGGAGAGATGGGACACCACTGAAATTACCTAGGACAGTGAGGCAGGGCAGCTGCTCTGACTGTGGAAATGTAATGGGCCTTGGCCCATTTTCCTGGGGGGTCTCTTCTCTACCTGAGGCCAAAGCCTTCAGAGTCAGGGGCCCACAGCTCTTGCGGCAGAAGTGTCAGCAAGGAGAGAACAAGTCCCTGTAGGCTTGAAGGTCTGTACTTCCAGGTGACTGATGTGCCCAGGAAAGGAAGGCAGAAACTGGATCAACACCATGACTGTCAGGAAAGACAGGAAAATTTTACCTCCAGCAAGACAGTTAAGGCAAGTGGCTTTGACTTGCCACACAAACTCCTCTGTCCAAATTCCACTCACAATGTGGAGTAGAACCAGGAAAGCTGAAGAATTGAGGGATGCCAGGTGACCTCCTCATTCTCAGAAGACATGGCAGCCACTTCAGGCATGTCCCCTTTGCTGTCTGGGTCTTCCCTTTTAAGATCCCATTTTCTGGTTACAGAGTGTTCAGGCATGGGAAGAAAAGGGTTTCGGAAGGAAGGCTGGGTTCAGATTGTGGATGGCCTAGTGAAGCTGTGTTTCCATCAAAGGACAATGGGACCAAAGAACACCTTTGATTGGATGCCCCACAAATGACTTCAGTGGATGAAAGAAGACATGAGAAGCCAGGAGACCCCTTGGTAAGTTGGTGGTACCAAACCTAGAGTGGGTGGTAGGTGCCTTGCCCTGGGTTTCCCCTCTTAACGAGTTCAACTCTGGCCTTTCCTTGGCTGCACCCCTCCCCACAGGGCAAAGAATCTGAAGACCAAGTGGATGTACCTTCCAGGGGCCTACATCTCTCCTTCTAGGCCACACCCTGAGAGGCATCATGGGACCTGGGAATTCCCTGCCCAAATAAACCTGAGCCTGCATGTCAACCTGCAGGGTCTCTTTCTTGGTTCCGTCCGCTTGAGGGGTGACTGGTATGCACAGATATAGGCCTAAGGGATGGCAAGGCACTGCTGTTTGTAGGGGGGATGGTAAAGTGGGGGGAGTGTCGATACATATTTGTGGGCCCTCACATGACGACAGAGCCAGTGGGGAGGAAGACAAGATGACAGCCATGGGCTGGAGGGCTCCATCTTACTCTTGCTCTGGGCCCAAAACTGTGAGGGGCAGGCCTGGCTGGCACAGCCCCCTGTGGGAGGCAGTGAGTGGCTGATGCAGGATGGCCACAGTGAAGGGATGTTATAGAAAGAAACACTTACAGCTTGGCTGCCTGCTGGGGGCTGCCCTGCCCTGTGTGGTATCTCTGAGGCTGCTTTTCAGGTCCTGTAATTACAGGTCTGGACAAGGGATGGGATGGGGTGGGGCTGAGGTAAAGTGGGTGAGGTACTTTCGGAAAAGGTGGTTAAGTGTCTGAGGCTGCAAAACCCGGGCACTGGCCAGGTACACGGAACAATGTTTGGCAGAGAACAGGGGGTGGGGACAGTCCGGGCTTCCAGCCCTGGCCAGGTGCTGGATCTGCTACAGACATGTGGGCATTGGTTCCCACACTTTCCATTCATTGATTCTCTGCGGGTGGGGGCTGAGGTAAGTACACATCTGGGGATGCAGCTGACCTTTAGGGAGATGATCTCATCTCTGCCTCTTATTACTTGTGTTCAAAGCGGCTTTGGGAATCGCAGCCTTTTGCTCAGCAGCTATTTTAATAATATGATTCTTAGAAACATCCCGGGAGAATGCAACCCACACCACCACAGGCAAATTTCCCCTACCTTTTAGGAGACAAAATTCCTTACACCAGGGAGTGCAGGTTCAACAACAGGCCCTTGACTCCCTTCTAAGGATGCCAAGACATGCTCTCTTGGCCTTTCCTCCCCCACTGGTCAACATCTGTACCAGTGTTTTTGTGCTGGATTAGCATGCCACAGAGAGAGAGGAAGTCAGACTCTAGGAGTCATTGTGTTGCTGCTGAAAAAGCACCTGATAAATCCTGTGATCAGAGGTGAAGTAAAATTTGGGGCATTTTTGTGGGTGCCAATTAGGCTAATTAGTACTTTTAGATCATTCTTTTTATTCATGACCGTGGATCATTATAATCAACTTCATTCTAGTTTGTGTTAAGATGCTGCACAAGGAGAGAATAAATTAAATCCTGAAAAATTAAGAACACAGGAGATTCTTTCTTTTGGAGAGATTATTATAGATTTGGCATTAAGTCATGTATTGAAACATCCCAGTGTCTTCAAGGGAGAATTCCCTGGGAACTCTCTCATTCCACATGTGGCCCAGGATCCAAAAGCAAAAGGGCTATCTGTATAGACTAACATAAAGACTCTGGTGAAGAGGGAGCAATAAGAGTATGCAGATTCAGCATGGGGAAGTCCAACTTTAGGGGAGAGGACGGGGGAACAAAACTTCTCAAAAGAGGTGAATAGTGACAGGAGCTACTACCAGATGGATTAAAAGATTTTTGGCCAAGCAAAGAGTTTCAGGGAGAAAGAGCAGGAGGTCTTAGTCACTAGAAGATAGCAAGATTGTTTCTTTCTGGTTCCACTAGATCTTCTTGGTACAAATAAAAAGAGTAAAGAGATGGAGCCACTGACCTAGGTAGCAGAGGAACAGTTGTCCCATTCCTGCCACCTGGTACAGGCAAGGGGCAGGGGCTGCACAGTGGACCTGGGAAGGGACCAACAGAAGTCTTTTTCAGATCAGTGGGGCACAGTGTAGCCTCCTCAGCAGCATGGTGGTAATTACAGTGTTCAAAGGAAGCAGCCATAGTGCATTGGCTGATGGAAGTTCCCAGAAAAGCACAACTGTGAATGCACTGTGAGTTGTGCAAGGGCAAAGACTGTCTGAGTTTAGATTTCCTCAGAAACTGGTAATGAGAACAAGTAATTGAGTACAAGTAATTTATTTGGAAGATGACCTCAGAAAACAGTGATAAAGGAGAGGAAAGTGATACAGGAAGGGAAGGTGGTCAGTGTGGTACTGTCAGGCCAGTTACCTCTGTGGGCAACTGGAGCTCAATTCCACTGGGCATCTCTGGGATACAGTGCAGAACACAGGTCTTAGTGTTATCTTGCTTGAGGGGCAAGAGAGTATCCACAAACTCCCATCAATTTTTGGTTGAAGGATTCTCCTAGAGAGTTTTGATTTCTCAGCACTTTTGCTCTGCTTTGCACAGGTGATATTTTTATCAAGCTCCTATGACCCCAGGCCAGAGTTCCCAGTCATGGTGGCATGCCTTCTTCTTCACCCAACACTTTCTCTCTCTTCCTGCCCTGCCTCACCCAAAACAGATATAATTTGATTTCTTAGGAATATCCACTCTGCCAAGTGAGTAATCACAATATTTCTGTAACTCAAAAAGGGTGCAGTCACAGAGACAGGGGCCTGAGGAAGGCTATTTTCAATTTCTCTTAGATACACAACTTTATTCTTGACCAAAAGTCCACCTGCACCTCCATGAGAACTCACAGGTATGGGCTAAGTACTTCAGATGGAGTCCCTTATTAACCCTCACTCAATTCTATAAGTTATCTGCCACTGTAGTGATCATCTCAATTCAGATATGAGGAAAAAGCCACCTATCAATTCACCTTCAAGCCTGTCTACTCCCTGATCTGAGATTCTTAGTGACAACATTCTCCTTTCTCCAGTTACTCACAGAGAATTCACAGTGCCTTTGTGGGATGGCATAGACACATTTGATGGACTGACTCCAAACAAAGATGACAGAGAAACAATAAAAGAAATATTCTTCTTAATACTTCTTTAAAAGTAAGAGGTTTTATAAAACTGTTTACATAAAGAAAACTGCCCAAATCACAAGTGTCCAGCAAGATGAATTGCCACAAAGCAAACACACAGTTCAGGCTTTGGCAACAAGGACAAGACCAGACCCAGTAAGACCGCTCTTTCCTCCTCCTATTTTCCATTGCCCTCAGAGGTAACCACTATCTTGACTTCTAACACCATAGGTTACCTTTGCAGGATTTCAGACTTTATGTAAGTGGCATATATCACACTCTGTTTGTGAGGTTCATCCATGTTGTTCCCTGCAGCTATGATTAATTCATTCTCATCATCTCATGTGTGAATATACCACAATTTACTCATCCACTCTGTGATTTATGGACATTTGGGTAGTTTTCAGCTTGAGGCTCTTGCAAATAGTAAATTTATGAAACCCTTTGTACATGTCTTGGTGCATGTGTGAATGCATTGTTGTTAGGTATGTATATAAGAGTGAAATTGCTGAGTCATGTGTATGTTCACTTTCAGGGGAAACTTGGATGCAAAAGTTAGGCTTCCATCAATGAGCTCCCTTCTTTCCAGGATCTGACTGCGTAGACAACCCTCAGAGACCTTAAAACATGCTTGTTTGGTTTTTTTGTATTTTATATAGCTTTTCCAGTTTTTCTGGGCAGGAGCATTTGTCTACTACAAGTTACTCTCATACAGGAAGCAAAAGTGTATATTAGTATATTTTAATAATCTCCTTATATACATTTATTTAATTTCATACCTGTTTATTAATGTGAAAATAACTATATAGACTAGTATTACAAGAAAAAAATCTGAGTCCAAGTGACATGACTATTATTGTTACTCTGTGACCAACATATTTTCTAACTCTGGCTTGTTTGGTTTGGTTTGTATTGATATTTTCCACTGTCTTTAGAAGCAGTTTATAGTCTGTCTTTAAATTTCAGACTTAGACACAGATGCACATTGTGTTAGGTGTTAGGTGTGTTAGGTGTTAAGCATTTGATTAGCACCTTACATAGTCACTTTTGATTATGAACTGTCCCCAAATCACTCCTCTCTGGCTTTTCAAGAGAGAAAATCCCAGCTTTTCCTTCTCTCTTGCTACTTTCTCATGGTCTAGGTCTGATGTTTACCCCCTTCATGTGTATCAGAATCCCTCGGGACTGAAAAAACACCCAGATTTCTGGGTCCTACTCTCAGAATTTCTAATTCAGTAGGTCAAGTGAGGCCCCCAAATTTGCATTTCAAACAAGTTCCCAGGTGATGCTGATGCTGCCGGTCCAGAAACCACATTTTGAGATATGCTGTTCTGGTGCCATCTCTATTTTTCTCAAGTAATTTTGAGCTGTCTTTTCAAAAGAAGTTATTGTGTCTACTCCAGCTGTTTCTAATTTCCTCATGCTGGATTGCGCCCATCAACTGGAGAGTGATAAAACATAAGGTTTTAAAGGAGCTGGACCCATGATCCTTCTGCATCAATTTTAAGAAAACAAAGCAATGTATAAATAGTTAAACAGGTCTTTCCCCAATAACTAGGAATCAAAAGCTCCTTTTCAACTGACTGTTATATTTAGAGGAGCTTTCTTTAAATTTTGGACATATTTTGGAGGAAGGGAGTTAAACGGAAGGTTCCTGTACGACTCAATTCTCCCCCCTTCCATCATTTAAAGAAATGTCATTTATGACTGCAGGCCTGTGAAGCCAAATTTATTTATAATTCTCAGTAGCCCTCAGGTTCTGGGGCAATCTAAAGACACAAACCTTTCTTTGTTTTTAAGTGAAATATCTGTTGAATACACATTTTATGCATATTTGTCCAGATTTAGTCAAAACAACACAAACTTTCAGCTATCAGGAAGTGTACTGTGATGTACAGTAGGTAAAACAAACATGAGGTTGACTTCATACAATGGCATTCATGGCATTTTGTCAACTTTTAAACCTTTACAGCATGGTGTGTACAATAGCAGCCTGAGGTTTTCATATGGTGCCCTGTAATCAAAGCCCCTTCTACCTGCAATGGAAGGGGAGGGTGGAGGGACTTTTCCCTTGTGTCTGAGATGAACCAGGCAGGACTGTTTCTTGGTCTCACCGTGAATACTCAGGGCATGGCAGTTTCCATGTAAGGGAAAAACGACTGCTTTTCACAGAAGATAAATTAAGCACTCGGGTTAGAGTGAAAGCTTTAAGGTCAGAATTCAGATGATAAAAGAAAATGGAGGTTTCCCCCGTTGTGTTAGAGGCCGAGTAAGAGGTGAGGTTTATCAGCTTTCCTGCAATGGTGCTAATGAGTGACAAGGAGTCTCGGTGGAGACATCCCATGGCTGTTAAAGTGTGTGTGAAATGCAGACAATTCATCAGCAGAGTGATCATCTTCTCCCCACACAAATGGAAAAGCCATTTTGGTGTCTTTAGATTTCTGATTAAAGCCCAAGGGGAAAAAAATGAGAAAAAGGAACTAAATTTTAGAACACCTAGTATGTGCCAGGCAATATTCTAATTCTTTGTCAAGGGTCATTCTTCTGGTATAATTTCCATAATAACTTCCAAAACATGGTGCCTTGTTTTCAGGTGAGGAAACTGAGGCACAGAACAGTTAGATGACACAAGTCTGTGTCTTGGTTTTCTCATCTGTAAACAAGGCTGATCAATGAAGAAATAGATGTTCAAACTCACAGCTGCCAGCATTGGTGATTTTTTTCAGGGAGTACACTTGGTGATTCTTTTCCCAATTTGTGATTTTTTTTTCAGGGAGTATATTTCAGAATTTCTAAGCCAAGCATATATAGATTCAGAAAAACCCAAGGTAATTCTGAACCAACCTGTAATCCAGGGCATGCCTTACTGTTTTCTTCTCCCCTGAACCAATTAAACAATCACTGGATAAATGACAAAATTGCTTTAGTCTAGTGAAAAAACACTAGAGTGGGAATTTGGAGATTTGGGTCAGCTCTGCCAATGATAACTATCACTTTTAGGCAAATGACTGAACATGTGCCCTTCATTCAGTCAATATTCCTTTATTAAGCAAAAATTCAGTAATATTTCCAATGTTGTCAGCTTTATACAGTTAGAAGTTTGTCTAAACCATGCCCTCCACTCGCAAGTTGCCCACTAGTGAGGAATCCAGACCTGTAAACATGTTTGACATTCATAACGAAGTCTGATGGCATAAATTCCTATAAGGGGTTATGAGAATATGGTTCCAAAACTCTTGCATCTGCCTAGTTGGTCATAGGAGTCAGGAAAGCTTCAACAAGAAGGAAGAGGGTTGAAGGAGTTTGTCAAGATAATATGTAGAAACAGAGGGAAGATTCCAGGATAAGGGAAGAATATATGCAAAGGCATGAGGTCGTGTTCATAGATCTGTATGTCTTGACTGAGCTGAATCATAAAGGACATGGCATGTCATGCTAAAGAGTTTGAACTGTCTTTTGTAAGTGATGGTGAGTTGTGAAAGGTTTTGTAGGGCCATCAGGTAGTTAAATTTTTGATTTAGGAAAAACAATTCTTAGTGTTATTTTGTGTGAAATGAGACTAGAGGCAAGGAAACCAATTTGAAAGCTGTTACAGAAGTTCAGATAAGAGATAATGTCAGCTTGATCTAGAAGAGGAGTGAAAGAGAGAAAGGTAGGTACCAGCTCAAGAGACATTCTTAAAGCAGAATGAACATACAAGTCTTGGCAGTCAATATAATTAAAATTGTGAGAAAGATGATATAATAAACTCCATGAGGACATGTACTATGTCTGTTTTGTTCACCATTATGTATGCTGTGATATAGTGTGGAATTGCTCCATTAACAAATGAATGAATACATGAATGAATGAATGATGACTTCCTGGTCTTGGGCTTGAGTGACTTTGGTGAATGCTTGTACTATTATAAACAAAAAAAATTGGGTAACAACGGGGAACTTTGGAGGGTAAAAGAAATTGAGTTTACTTTTGGATATTTGCAATACATATGTGAAATACACTTGGAAATTGTAATCTTGAGTTCCAGGGATGAAAATTCAAGACTGAAGATTATGGTTTGGAAGTCAGAAATATAGAGACAGTATTTCAATCCAGTAGAAAAAAGTGCAATTACCCAGGCAAAATGACCATCTCTCAAGCATTTGTTTAATGATCGACTCATTTATTCTACATATATTTACTGAGAACCTACTTTGTATCGGGCTTTGGGCAAGGCTTAGGGAATAAATAGGTCTCATTCGTTCTCTTCCTTGAGAAGCATATCATACTTGGAGAGACACATAAAAAGTAAGAAAACAGACAACTGAGATAATTTCTGTTTGTCACAAGTACTATGAAAGAAACAAGTGGTTGAGCCAGAGAATAAAGACAAGAAGGTTTCTTAGAGGAGGTGACATTCAAATTTAGGCTTGTTTTAGTCTGGGTTCTCCATAAAAACAGAACCAATAGGAAGATAGAAAAATAGATGGATAGATAGATAGACAGATAGATAATAAAGAGTTGGTTCTCATATGGTTATAGATGCTGAGAAATCCCAAGATCTGCAGCTGGCAGGCTGGAGATCCAGGAGACCTGACGGTATAGTTCCAGTCCAAGCACAAGCTCAAAGGCAACAGAAGACCAATGTCCCAGTTTGAAGACAGTCAAGCAAAGAGAGCAAACTCTCCCTTCCTCAGCCTCATTGCTTGATTTATGCCTTCAACAGATTAGATGAGGCCCACCCCCATTGGGAAGGGCAATCTGCTTTCCTAAGTATACTGATTCAAATGTCAATCTCATCCAAAAACACCTTCACAGATATACTCAGCAATAATGTTTAACCAAATGTGTTTTTTTTTTAACCAAAATGTATCCTTTAAGTCTGTTCAGCAAGGCCTGTGGATTTTTATGAATGTTAGTCTCTGTTTTACCCTCATCTTGAATAAGAGTTGTGCTCCAAGTAGAATCCAAGGTTAACAGTTAATTTTTTTTAGCACTTTGAATATATTACCCCATTATCCTCTAACATCATCTGTTGCTGATAAGAAATGCCTCTTATTTCATTTTCTTTTTCAAAATTAAAAACGAAAGTAAATCATAAAATTCTTTTGAAGATTGCCAAACTGGGCAACTGTGTCTTCTCTGAGCAAGGAAACAGTTATAATAAGTTTCAAAATTTATGGACTGCTTTTCTCAACCCACCTGCTGAGGGAAAGCATGTGATTGTCTAAGATGCCTCTCTACCTTACTTGAAAGTCTTGGCAGGTGGTGGAATATGGACCTGGAGGTATCCCTCCGTATCACTGTGCTCACACCTTTTGAATTGGCTGCAAAAGCCTACTTGATCAAGCTCCCCATCACCTTGCACATCTAATCTTTGCTCCTCCTTGCTAACTGACCTTTAGAGAGTTCATCAAACTCATTAAACATGCTCCAACCCCAGGACTTTTGCATCTGTTGTTTCCTCTATTCTCTCTCCTTATCTTCACACCTTGCCCCATTAAGGTATTTTTTTTAATCAAATTTACATTATCAGTGAGGCCTTCACAAAAAATCTCACTCCAGAATTTCCCATCCCCTCCCTCTCCAGCTTTAGTCTTCACCATAGAATATGAAAAACATACTGTATACTTTATTTAAATTGTCTCTTTCTACTAGAATGTAAGCAGACACATAGTAGGTACATGATAAATATTTGTTAAATGCATGGATAAATGACTGGATATTTTTTTCCAAACACTGTGATAAGTGGCTTATACACATCTCATTTAATGCTCAAAACAATTTTAACATGTAGACACTTCTATCTTCACTGTATAGACAGGGAAACTGAATAGCAGAGAAATCAAGTCACATCCCAAAATTCACTAAACTAGCAAAAGCTGGAGACTGACACCATGGCCCATGTTCTTCAAGTCTCTTCACCCTCATTTGAATTGAAAGGCTGAATGTCAAGGCTGTCCTCACAAACAGGGTGACACATAAAGCAAGACCAAATGAAGCACATTTCTAGAGGAGTATGTGAGTGTAAGAAACATGAATCATAGAACTCCACACTCGGCATAAAGGGAAGCAGATGTCTCTCCCTGGTTCTCAGTGCTATGCTGTAAAACTCCAAATATCTACAGTGATCTACAGTCAAACATCGACAGTGACATAAGTATATATTAATCTTCTTAGAATTATACCACTTATAATATGTTATGTACACACTTTATAGTTGCATCCTTAGAAAATAACCATGAAAAATATATCAAATATTCACATTTCCCATATGTAACAACACACAACCCTGATTGTGTATCTTTTCTTCCATACCCATACACTATCTGTGATTTGATGGACACTTAATGGGGTCTTGCTCCTTGTTGAGGGAAAGATATCACAGACCTTTTCTAAGGTAGGAATGACCTTTTCATCTTACCCGATTACAGACATTCTCTTGCCAACAATGTCTAAAGCTGACTCTAGGCAGGATGTGCTGGAAGAGGGGGGCAAGGGAGAGAATTCCTTTCCACACTTGGCTGTCCAACACCCTTGGGTCATACTGGGTCAAGGAAGTGAGCTGAGGAAGCATATGACATTCCTGACCTCCTTTCATCTCAGAGACCCAGTAATGATGGCATCGAGGAAAATGAGATGTGCATTTATTCACACATTCAAGTGTATATTGAGCATCTTCTGTATGCTCTGCTGTGTGCCTGGCACAATGAAGGCTACACTGCAGTATATGAAACATGATCTATATCCTCAAGCAGTATGATCCTCAACAAGGGTGTGATCTAGATAAGTTTGTCAACTGGTAATAGAAATTAAGTGATAACTTGAATAATCCAATAAAAAACTGCACAACCAAGATACACTTTGAGTAGTCAGAAAATAACAACATAATTGCAGAGTTTTTGGAAAAGTTTTCATGGTGAATGTTTGGCTGGAAAGACAGAAAAGTATGTGGATTGCAAAATGGAAAAGTCAAGTTACTTCAAGAGAGAAATAGTTTGATAGGCAAAAATTTGATTAGGAGAGGGAAATCCATTTACCTGCTGATGGAAAGATTATAGGGATGTTTGAATGTCTGCATGAGAAACTGAACTCCCACATTTACACATTAATCTAGAAAATTATGAGAATTTTGTCTGAAGACAGGCAAAAGACTCATTAACCTTCACAATCAGGGTAGTTCTAAACTATGTTTCTAAATGTTTCACCTCAAGAAATAGTTCCATGTAGATATATCCACAGGAATTAATTAAAAAACACCGATGATGTTATGTCTGATTCTTATTAAATATATTAATGAAGCATTAATTCATTCCAGAACCTAAAGTGTTCTTATTGTCATAAGCCAAGAATGAACATTATAAAAAACAAACAGAGATTCCCTTTCTGACTGCACTCTAGAGTTCCCTGTAGCAAATTGGGGGATATTCAGACCAAATCAATGGCATCCCAGATTGCTGCTGTGGGGAGTCATGATTTGAAGCTGACTCTGATGTTTTCAGTCTTACTTCTGAGAAATGCGGCCAACGATGGCTCTCCTTTCCTATCTCAGGGGTTATATGGGAACAACAAAATCATAGTGGGAATACTTTAGAATGACAGTAAGAAGAACACGAACAGTTATGACCACTTTGCTATGTCCTGGACACTGAACTAACCTCCTGCTGAGGACCATATTTCATTTGATCCTCAGTTCACCTTGTGATAATTGCTCATGGATGGGATGCTATGGCTCATTTGTATTTTTTGGTTAAGAAGGCTTCCCTGATGGTTAAAAATGTAAAAATATTTGTCCACCTCCCTCCTGCTTAGTATGTGGAAGAAAAAAAAAAAAAACTACCGCTGACGATGGAGGATCACAAAAGGCTCCTAGGTCCTTCTTAGTGTAAAGTCCTGAAATGTGGAAGATTTAGTAAATTAAAGAGTTTAACTGATGTGAGGAGAACTCTGGTATTTTATTTTTTGATGAAATTGCATTTATGGTCCATTTTTTCACTCCGGAAAAAATGAAATGCAGTAGAAGGGAATGCACGAAGATTACAGACCGTCTCTCAACTTTAGAAAGTAAGGTGACTCATGCTTTTGGGCCAGGTTCTTGAGAAGCAGAACCTAAAGCAGGGATTCCAGTGCACAGAGTTTCTTGCAGGGTGGGGGAGGATGTGCTCAGAGAAGGAGAACGAGAGAAGCAGGACAGGGCAAGAAAGGAGTTGAGCTGGAGTTTAGACTCAACCTAAGCCCATGGGGAGCTCTGGAGTGTGAACTGAACAGAAGCGTTTGTCCTGCCTTGGGAATGGCCTCTTTTACTCACATGTCCATCAGTCATTGGCTGTCAGCTGTTCCCAGCTGTTCCCTGTAACCTCTAAGGTAAGGTGTCTCAATTTGGCTGAGGGCAGTTCCAGAGAAGGGAACAGCAATGAGCCTTTAGCTGCCAGTACTCACAGCAACTGGGGGATGGGCACAGCCTGGTGAGGGCAATCTGAGTGGGGAATACACAGCACACACACAGTCACTATTCCCCAACAAGCAGGATGGGAAATACCTGTTGGGGCTAGGGAAGGCTCCATGGAAAAAGGAACACTTAAAAGTGAGTCTTGATGGATAAGTAAAACTTCAGTAGGCAGAGATCTATTTGGACAGTTTCTTCCTTGTTCTTTTGACGTTGGATGGTAAACACCACAGACATCACACATGAAATTCTGGTATTTGCAATTCCTCCTACGGCAGTGGCTAGTTACCCTCTTCTATCATTTCTCCTTTTCCATAGAACACAGGTGTAACCCGGAGGAGGCTGCCCAGCTGCAGGCCACATCCCTCCTGTTCCTTGCCACTGGGTATGGCCACGTGATGAATTCTCATCAATGAGAAATACGTGGCAGTGATTTCCAGGCCAAGGCAGTTAGAAACAAATGTGCCTCTTCCATGCTTTCTTTCCCATTTCCCTCAACTGCCCTATGGAAATTCAGAGCTACAAAGTAGAGGGAACCTTGTTCTCCATTCTCTGTGTTGAGAAGAAACAGCTGCTAATTAGAACCTTAGATGTGAGCCTTTATACATTCTATTGAATTTAAGCCTGCATTTGTCACATCAATATCTTAACTAATATTCCTCATCATTAAGAAATTAACAAAAATCATTTTGCCAGATGAAACTAGTTTCTCTTATGATGCAATAGTATTTCTTTTCCAGTGGGATCTTGAATTTTGCTCACTTTCTTCTGTGCATTTCCTAGAGTTTTGCCATGGACTGGTTACTTCCTTGTATTACATTTTAAGTTGCAGAAAATTCTATGTCCTATGTATGGTTGTTCACATTTTGTGATAAAAAGAATGACTATATCTATGGCATGTTGAGAAGGCTTCACTTTCTCTGATACCCTACAAATTCCTGTTGCCAGCCTTGGGGTTAACCAGGCATGCATTGCTCTGTTTGTGTAGACTCATAATGCTTTATGATACCAAGATAATGGCTTCTGTGTTCTGACTCCAAGTTCTCTTGAATAAGGAGAGGATATTGGGAGACTGTCGAGGGGAGGGAGGGTGTTATCCTCTAGTATTTTGGCAAGAAGTGTTACTTCTTATTTGTGGATCCTACTAAAAATGCATGGCCACTTAGAGAGATGCATTCGGTCCATGATACTTGCAGAGAAAGAATTAGCTCAGGGATTTGACAGTTTATCAATTTCACACTCACTATTGCACTGACCATGTTGACAAGCAGTGAATAGTATCATTCTGTCAGACTTGATATAGAGTTTTAAAGTTCCTTTCAAATTCACAGCAATTCATCCCTATCGTTCAGAGAAAGGAATGTGACAAAGTTGCCTTCAAGCTCAGGTACAAGCTAAGTAAATTGCATGCAAGAAAAATAATTAGAAATAGCTTATAATGACAAATGTTTCACATTTATAAAGTTTGTGAGTAATTAAATGTAATGTCAATCTATCCGTAAATATTAATTTTAAAGAATAGACTATACCTGTCATATATGCTCACTCTAATACAACAGCATTTAATGGAGGTGGCATCTTTTTCCAGGTTTAGCTCAGATGGAAATGCAGTCAAAACATACTATGTAACACTTATAATCCTTGGTGATATAATTTCATATCTTATATTCAATCCTCATGTGAATTTCATATTTCATCCAGAAAGAGATAGGCACAGAGAAAGGAAATAAATCAAAGAAACCAAGCCAGTGCATATAACTGGAGTATGAAATATGCACATGAAGAATTGGCGATCCTGAGTCCAATGGATCTCAATTCCTACATTACTTTTAATATTTCTATTGGGTTCTAAAATATATCAATAAAATAAGCTACTACAGCTGACCTTTGAAAATGCAGGCGTTAAGGGTGCTGATCCTCCATCCAGTCCAAAATCCACACAACTTTACAGTGGGACCCCCTCCACCCCATATTCACGGTTCTTGCACATCCACAGATTCAACCAAACTAGGATTGTGGAGCTCTGTAGTATTTACTACTGAAAAAAATCTACTTGGAAGGGGACCTGAGTTAGAAAAAAAGTCCAAAATCTTTTATAGTCTTCCAGGTTAGAAATTCTCAGTAAAACTAATTACATTCGAGTGACTTCTATTGAAGGTCTGAAAAAGAATTCTTTAACTGGAAGCAGATACTGTATTTTCTGCATCCCTTGAAGGAGACTGTTATAATAACAATTTGCATTTCATAAGACACTGGAGTTTTGTCACAGTTTAACTTAACCACGAATCACTAAAAACAGGTTAACGTTCTCCCCCAGCTTCCACCCCTGCTTATCACATAAACCATTCCTTCAGACCTGTTTAGCTGTGAAAAACGTTTCCTAACACACAGCTTGTCTTCACAAAAGTCTCTCTGAGTAATCCGTGGTGTCTGAGAAATGTCCTATGACTGCTCTTTGACCCATTGACACAGCTGTAGGTTTTGCCATTTTCTTACTACAATGCCCTGGATAGCATTTCAAATGCACAGAGTCACGACCTCTATCGTTTGCCAGATGGGCTGTGAAATGTATGCTAATGTTCATAATAGGATTATACAAGGTTGTTTATTCTCTGAAAAATAATATGAGCATTATCCTCTATTTTTTTTCCCCCAATGGGTTTGCCCCCTTATATTTTCCCCTAATTCCTTTAATAGAAATTAGGAAGTCTAATTTTGATTAAGTAAATATCGGCTTTCAGCTTTACAAATGATGGTTCATACTTTAATGGTATTAAGGGTGGAAAAGAAGAAGAATTAGCCAGAATTAGTGTACTTTGTAAACTAAAGTACAAGGAACACACTGTAATACAGAACCATGTGTGGCAACTTGCAGCACGTACATATTTCATGCTAGAATTGTGTGCAGGGATTCAACTTAATTCAAATATGGGACAAAGAACTATATGTGTGCTAAGAAAGTAACACAAATACAGAATACAGGCCATAACTATAGTGCCACTGTCCTTCAAACCTTCTGCTTTGTATATTCTCATTCAGGTATGATCCTATCTCTTTTCTTGGTCTGGGTCCCCACCAAAAATAGATGCTCAGTTTAGGATTTTGGTTCAGGCAATTGATTTGGGAGGGGATCACAGGTCACACAGAAAAAGAGTGGGGAAGTAGATGGGTAAGAAAGACTGCCAGTAAAGGGTGTGTGATGGAGTGGACACAGCTGTGGGCAACTGGGGTTCAATTTCACTGGCAATCGTGAAAGGCTCTGTGCCTCCAATGCCTCCAAAGAGGGGACAGAAAAGGCAGGTATTTAGTCACCAATTACTTTGCCTCATTGTTTGAGGGCCTCATCTCCCCACGTGCAGTCCAAACATGGCAAACTGCCATCAGGCATAGAAATGCAGGAAGACACAGGCCTGCCTAGGAGCTCATGACAGTGAATGCGGTATGAGTTGAGGAGATGTGGGCAGGAAAACCACAGACTCTGCCACATATGCAATGGCCAATGTGTCCCCGGGAACGTGGCTACATTTTTGCTGTCATATGCTGGAACTAGGGCTTGGGATCTCTTGCTACCATTCATTTATGGTGAAAGATTTTTGTATGCCTGGAGCTTTGGGCCATACTTTATCAGTTTGGCCTCTTGCGGGCTGGAGCCTGGATATCCATTCTCTCTTCTGCAAGAGAGACATGAGAGATTTATTGCAAGGATTAAATCAGATAAAGGCTGTGTGAAAAGCATCTAGAAAAGAGCCTGACATAATAAATTCACCAAAGACTTTCAGGTCCTATCCCCATTTTCCCACTCCTATTTCTGTGTTCCCTTTCCTTTATCAGTAGCACTGTTGATGCATAATAGACAGTGCACCTATTTGGGTGTCACTCTCCCCAAATCATTTCAAGTGGTTTGTGTCAGAGGTCCCCAACCACTCTTGTTTGATAAATTCATGAGGAAGATTCACAGAACTCAGAAAAGCTATTATACTCACGGTTATGGTTTACTATGGTGAACGAATACAGATTAAAATAGGCACAGGAAGAAGGCACATAGGGCAGAGTCCAGAAGAAACTAGTCACAAGCTTCCAGTTGTCCTCTCCCAATGGAGTCATATGGACAGCGCTTAATTCTCCCAGCAATGAAGTGTGGCAATATGTGAGAAATGTTGCTAACCAGGGAAGCTCACCCAAGCCTTGGTGTCCATGTTTTTTTTTTTTTTGGGGGGGGGGGGTCAATCACATAGGCATAGAGTTGAACTTAGCTACTCCAAACTCCAGCCCCCAAGAGATCAAACTGGTACAGTATGGCCCAAAGCTCCAGGCATATGAAAACCATTCACAATAAATCACATCACTAGCATAAACTATCTAGCATGGCCCAAAGCCTGAGATATGCAAAGACATTCTTATCAGGCAGGATACTCCAGGGACTCAGAGGTTATTTCCTAGGACCTTGTCAAGGGCCAGTGTGCAGACCCTTGGAATATGCAGGGTTTGGATAATCCAAGTCTGCTGAGTTGACCCTTTATGGCACAGGATGTCACATCTTCTCCCTGGCTCCATGGCATACTCCTTATTCCAGAGCCCATTAGTGCAGATAGTTCCCCAGAAGTCCAGAGATGTCTGCAAAAGCCACTAGACTATGCTCCTAGGGTCATCCTAAGCCCTGTTTCAATAATGACCAGGAGTATCTCAGCCCATAAGACCCTTACCAAGGCTCAGCACCTCTCACTGGTCCAACTTGCTCCACATCAAATGCAGCCAACCTGGACCCTCCTGGGATACAAAGGTAGATAGATCACTCACGGACACACAGATGCTTCTAGGTCTACACTGTTCAAGCAAGAGCCACTAGCTATATGTCACTATTGCACACTTGAAACGTCACTAGACTAAATTGACATGTGCTGTAAGGGGAAAATACACACCGGATTTAAGACAGTACAAAAAAAAGTAAAATATACGAATAATATTTAATAGTGATTACATGTTAAAATGGCAATATTTCAGATAGATTAACTAAAATATATCATTAAAGTCAATTTCAGGGCTTCCCTGGTGGTGCAGTGGTTGAGAGTCCGCCTGCTGATGCAGGGGACACGGGTTCGTGCTCCGGTCCGGGAAGATACCACATGCCATGGAGCAGCTGGGCCCGTGAGCCATGGCCACTGAGCCTGCATGTCCGAAGCCTGTGCTCCGCAACGGGAGAGGCCACAATAGTGAAAGGCCTGCATACCGCAAAAAAAAAAAATCAATTTCACTTTTTTCTTTCCCTTTTCTTAATGTGGCTATGAGAAAATTTTAAATTACATATGGCTCACATTATATTTCTATTGGACAACGTTGTTCTACATGAAAATATGAAATGTGGGATCCAAGACTCTAAGTACGCTTACAGGTCTTTTGACTGCCTCTCTGAGCGTGACCATGCAGCATGATTGTTTTACAAATATATCATGGAAAACCACAGGTGGAGACAAATTGTTTCAGCTAATGGCTCTCAGTGGACACACTCCAAAATAGAAGAAGTTTTGTAGATTTAAGCATAGCTGACATATAGCAAGCACACATATCAGTTAGCATGATTCAGATCTTTAGCCCAACTATTGTACTCTAATGATTTCACAGTTGTTTCCACCAGGTATTTGTAAGGTGGCTGTGCATCAGGCCTCTCTATGACATCTGACTTTATTATTCCATAACCTTGAAGAGCTCTTGAGTATAAAGCAATCACCAAAAAAACACACTGCTAGCAAGATCCAGATGCACTTCAGACTTGCACTTCTAGAAAGCTATTGTACTCTACTTGGTGCCTTTTTTTCCCTTGTAAAATTAGATTGTTGCCATCCTGGCTGTAGTCATCCAAATCCCACACAGACACAGAACCACTCGCTCTCCCTCAAGTATCCAATAAATTATAGGTAATATCTCAAGTGATCCAGAGAGCAATCAAGGGTCTTTAAAAAGTATCTTCAGTGAAAGAAGAAAAAAAATTGGAGAACAATCTGCCTTGTAAAATCTATCAATTATATTGATCACAATAAAGAGGAGTTTTATTTTATGAAAGAACCATGATGGTCTTTATTCAAGGATGTTTAATTTCTATAGCCCCAAACCAACACAATTATAAGATGGAAGAAGTCCAAGAGAGGAATCCCACATCATAGTGTCACCAGGGCAAATGTATGAAAAAGCAAAAGACAAGGTGGTTTCCAGAAAATGTAATTTTTATGAGGTTTAATTTTTCCTATTAAATTGTATTTAAGATGAAGCTCTAGAACAGCACTATCAAACAGAATTATAACACAAGGCACAAATGTGAGACATATTCAATTTTGTTTTCTATGAGCCACACTTTGTTTAAAAAAAGTAAAAAGAGATATGTAAAATTAGTTTTACCAGTATATTTCATTTAATCCTATGAGTCCCAAATAAATCATGTAATCAACATAAAATGAATAACAAGATATTTTACATTCTCATTTCCATACTCTTTGAAATCCAGTGTATATTTACCTACAGCACGTTATAATTCAGCCTAGTCACATTTCAAGTGGAGGGTGGCTTCCATGTTGCACAGAACTGGAAAATAAGCACCCTTTTATCCTCTAGTCAGTGGATCTGTCAGAGCCTTCTATCTATTTTACTAAACGCTATCATATTTTTAGTTGAACACCGATTAGAAAAACTCTAGTTATCCTACTTGGTGCCATGATTTTTCTTTCCCTAAATTGTTTTTGTTGAACATTTCATCAATTATTTTACATATAACTTCTTGAATATATAGCATCTTATTAAACATTCTGATGATAGATTATCCCTACATTAAACACTAGGAAATGGGTTCACAAAAATTTGGCAACTTGCTAAGGGTCTCAGAGCTAGGAACAGGCTGAGGGTCAAAACTTTAGTCTGTTTGTCAGCTGAGCTTTCCTGTGCATCACCCCAAATAGTGCATGGGGAGAAAAGAGTAGTGGCTTGCACCCAAGTTGAATTGTAGGACCTAAAATGACTCAGAAAGGCCAGAAATAAAGGAGCTGAGCTATAAGCCTTTCAGAGCTCTCTCCTCCACAGGGGAAAAGAATGAAAGCCCTTGGAAAGATTTACACTTCCATTTGGGTCTTAGATCTTATGATAAGATGTAAGGCTACCACCTTACACTAGTGAAGAATTCCTGGGAACTTCAACCAGTCTCCACTCATTTGGGAGAATTGCAGTGTTGGAACCTAGAACATCTCCTGAATCAGCCTAGTGTTCCCAGATATTTAAGGCCATCAACCCCATGGAATTTTTTTCACCCTTCATCAACCTGCAGTTCTATGGCAAACTACTGAGGAAAGTAACTTGGTCACAGGCTTTGACCCCTGAAAATACAAGCAATTGATTGACTTCTTTGTAAACCTAGAAATAATAATTAAATTCCTCACTAATTTATCACACAGCCTATTGGTTTTAGTCACTCCTGGGCCCACTTTGCTGACTTCAGATATTTAATCAATTTCCCATAATACTAGCACTTTACATATTTATTGGTATATTATTTGATTGCAACTCAGCACTTATCAAAAGTTCCACTGAGAAAAAATGGTATTTAAAAAGGGCAGACTAATGAAGACAGTAACTACTCAGTCCTTTATATTGGTGGTTTTCAACCATGACTTCACATTAGAATCACCCAGGGAGCTTTAAGAAAATGCCTGGTCTCCCAGAGAAATCCTGATTTAATTGGTCCAGGATGTGGTATGGGCATCAGGGATTTTAAAGTTCCCCAATGACTGTAACATACAGCCAGGGTTGAGAATCACTGCTCTATAGTCTCTAAATATTATCCCTTAGTTATGTTAGCAATGTAAGCTTAAGCAAAGTAAATGGACCATATTTCCTAATATTCACATAAAAATGCCTTTAGAGAATAAATATGCAATGTTATGTCCTCAGGTTTAATGGAGAATAAATAAAAACATCCAGTCAAATAATATTTCTGCTGTAGATATTTTCTAACACCTTGAAGATATAAAATAACACACATGATACATTTTTCTTTAGATTAAATCCCAGGAAAAATTTTATTTTTTCCAGAAAATGGTATACTTTATTAAACAGATGAAATAAAATGAGTTTTCATTTCTGGTACCTGAAATATCTATACTTTGGCTTCTTGAAATTTTCTTCCCTTAGAAAAAATTGTCTTTGCCACGTATTGTGCTCTAATTCATAAGCCACATCCACTTAGTTTTGGAAGTGGATGGAGTATAATAAAGAATAAAAATACATGTTTTCCCCCACTGAATAGGATCATCTATAACTTTTCACATCTGTTTTGTTCCTGACTTTTCCTGTGACCATATCTTTATAACGTTTTCTCCATCGTGCTGGAAGTTCACAAGGCCTAGTTCTTCTTCGACACTATGCCATGATCTGGATCTTTTCCTCTTTATCTCCCCCCCAACCCATTAGAATTTATCTGTCCTAGATTTCAATTTCCTCCTTAATAGCCTCCTACACATTAAACTTCATGTCAGTCTGCTTCTTGTGGGACCCCGTCTAAGGCACACCCATGAGGTTGGTTGCACATAATATACCCATTTTACAGATGAGTAAACTAATACCTCGTGAGATGTTATCTCCCAAAGTCCTATAGTGAACAGATGAGAGAACCAGGATTTGAAGCCAGAAAGGTTTTACTTCCGAGCCTATAGCCACAAAAGCATCATTACCAAACCAAGGCTACTAGATGGGGTGTTTTTGGATACTTTACAAATAAGCATCATTGTTTTGTTTTCACCTTAAGGAAACTTTTGGATAACTCTTGGGATCCACACATGTAGAAGGAGGAGAAGGAAGCAGGATTGGACAGAAGGAGAAACTGAGCTGCAATGATGCTCTGACAGAGGTCTCAACCTTTGGGGATCTCAGGAGTTGGGGTGACCCTTTTGTTAGGGTGAGGGGTCTGGGCCCTTATTCCCCTCACAGTGATCAGTCATTGGATGCAGGCTGCCTTTGGATGGGGACCAGACCTTGGGAGAGATACCTAAGGGACTTTTTTTGCTATATCCCAGCAGCCAAGGAGTAAATTCCCCATTCCTGAAGGGGGTTATTTGGGGAGAATCACAACATTCACACCAGGTTTGTTCTGAGGTAACCACATCCCAGCAGTTAACCTAGAGATGCCTTCCCCAAGAACTACTGACCAGGATCAACATGATCAAGCCAAGCAAATAGAACTTATAGAAAAACAGATCAATTCTGTTTTTAGTGGTGAGCTTGGTAGCAGTGATTCAGAGTGCCTGGGCATGCTGAAGAGACCCCAGAGAAAATGTACCACCATACAACCTGACTGCCCACGGACTGCCAGGCCCTCGTGAAACACCTGCTACCAAAGCGCATCTATTTGTGATCTAGTCTCTCCCTAAATACCATACAACTATTCAAATAAGTAAAATATTTAAATGAATAGTAATGTTAAAAATATATACATCTTATTTTTTTACCATCAGCTCCCAATTAGTCTTACCAATGACCTATAAATTGATCCAGTATGTGCTCTGGAGGTTCAGCCTCAGGACACATGTCCCACACTCCCCCACTCCCCTTTGTAAATAAAGAAGTAGTCATATCCAAGCATATCCTGATATCTGAAATAGCAGCTTAAATATGAAATAAATTTTTACTTAAATATTTAGTTTTCTTATTTTCCAGGAATCTTTTCAACATCTGGCTCTTGCTGCTTCTGGGAATAAGAGTTCCAGGTAACAGCAGAGAATTCTGCAGATAGACATTTCATTTTTTGTGGAAGCAGACTTGGGGGTCCTGGAAGACCACATCCCAGTTGGCATGAAACTTGCTTATCATTTATCAAATGAAATTAGATATTAGGCTGCACATTGCTTCTAGACAAAAAGCACACAGAGCCCCAATTCCTTACTCATAAGCCAGAGCACAGGTGGGCTTCCACAGTGATGAGTGATGGCCAGGACTTTTGGGGTGGGTGATATATATGGTCGTAGGGCAGCCTAAGAGTCCACTGAGGGAGATTCCTTATCCCAAGGAGAGGTACTAGATAGGGGTGGCTTCTGGAGCCATTGCTACTATTCTTGGAATGGTGGTCAGGTTGATATTTGGAGAAGATAAAGTTAAACTATATGGATATGACAAAGCAAATGAAGCTCATAAATTTAAAAAGATGTACAAAAAGAAAAGTTATGAAAAGATTTATAACCTACTTCTGTAGATAATGCGGCCCCCCTTCAAGGAAAGACTTGTTGTCCAGCTCCTAGGAATGTAGTCGTCAGAGGGTCTTCAGCTCTCTGGACCTTTAGGAATTGCCTCAGTTGAGAAAACTGCCCTGTCCAAGGTCACAGTCCTTCTCAGGGCAGCTCACACCCAGTGAGTAAGCAATATGGGGGAATAAAGGCCTGGCCATCTCAGTTCAGTTTGGTACAACTCTGAATGGGTTCTCCAGCTCCAGAGTTCCCTGAAGAGTTGGCCAAGGCTGTTGCTGGGTCTGCATTACTCTTGACTCCTCCCTCTGCCCATTCCTGCTTCCTTCACTGCCAATAACAATGTCTGCTTCCTGGAGAACCCAACCTATTGCAGGACCTAGGAAGATCAGTGCTCAGTAAAGGATAATTTCCTTTAGGTCATTTTCCAGCCAACACCAGAATCCCTTTTAACACTACTCTTGGGTGGAAACATCTCCATTTACCTTCCATCACTGGACAACTGTGACGAGACTGAATGCTCCCTGACAAGTTGAAATTGATATCCCTGACAATTTCAGCCCTTATGACCTGTTTTTCCTCTCGCAGTGATAAAAAACACAATGAAGTTTTCTTTCAAAGCAATACTTCCTCAAACCTGTTGTGTAGGGTTTTCAACCTAAGTCTCCCCATATCCTTTAAATCTTTCTCAAATGTCAAGCTTTGAAAATCTGTTAACATCCTGGATGTCCTTTCCTGAACACACTCTAGGTGTTCCAAACCCTTCATACAATGTATTGCTCAAAAAGAAATTAATTTCTCTCTGTAAGGTATAAACATCGTAGAGAGGAGTGGGACTGTCATTCACTTTGTAATAACATTATTAGTATGGATGCTTTGAATAGCATTAGCTATTTTAGCAACCACATCAAAATATTTACTCATATTGGCTCATGAAATTTTAAGAGTAAAGGAAAAATTAATAAATGAGACTGCATTAATATTTAAAACATCTGCTTGTCAAAAGACTCTATTAAGAAAATGAAAAAGCAAATAACAGAATGGGGCAAAGCATAAATTATATATATATATATATATAATGTATATATATATATAATGTGTATATATATATATATATACTTTATGTATATATGTAAATTTTATATACTGCTGATATGGTTCATGGTACAATCATTTAGGAAAACTGAACATATATATGTCTATTATCCAACAACTCCATTGCAAGGAGTTTCTGTTCAACAGAAATGCATACATATGTTCATCAAAAGACACATATAAGAATATTTATAGAAGTTCCATTCACAACAGCCAAAATATGAAAACAACCAAATACCCATCATAGTAGAATAGATAAATAAATTGTATAATTGTACCATGGACTACAACACAGCAATGAAAATGAACAAACAATTGCTACACAGGACAGCATGGATGAATCTTATAAGCATAAGACTGAATGAAAGAAGGCATATTTTAAGTTCATACTGTAGATCCAATTATATAAAATTCAAAAACAGGCAAAACTAATTTATAGTTTTAGAGGTTGGAAGGAAGTAGTTCCTAGAAGGAAGTGCAAGAGGAGTCTCTAGAGTATTAATAATATTCTGTTTCTTGATCTGGGTGCTGGTTACACATGTGTGCTCTCCTTGTGAAAATTCAGTGAGTTGTATTTACTATTATTATTATTTGTGCACTTTTCTGTAATATTTCAATAGAAAGCATTACTTCAGTATGAACTTGTAAGATAATTGATGTTTTGTTGCAGTGAATCTAGGTTCATTTCATAGCAATGGCTGTACCAGGTTGTTCCTCATTTGTGTTTCTTTAACATAAATTGTTGATTTCATCACCAGTCAGGTGCTATGGTAACAAGAGTAAAGCAAATGGAGGGCCACTAACAATAAAGAAATTCTTAGATATTTACCTATGCAGCTACCACTTCTGTTATCATTTTCCTTCTGATTTAAAGACTTCACCATTTCTCTTAGTGATGGGTCTGTTGTGTTGAATTATTTCAGCTTTTACATGTCTGATAGAGTCTTTATTTAACCTTCATTTCTGAAAATAATCTCCTTTCTCTTCCACAGTATTTTACCCCAAATTTCTGAATAAAACAGAAACTAGGAGTTGACCAAAAAAAAAAAAAAAAAGACTGGGCAATATTTAAAATACCTTCTTTAAATAAGAGAGGATTATGCAGTGAGTGACCTAGAATTTTCCAGGTTTTCATACCTTCCTACTGACTAGAAAGTAATTGTGTGACACATTTATAACTCAGGAAGATGATGTAGTGGCTGTGCCTCTAGACCTAGATCTATCTCATCTTAACCTCCAGCTGCTAGATTATGGAAACAGCACGTGTGCAGCTCCAAGAAAAGACAGGTTCACCTAAAAGTCCATGCAGCTGGATACACTAGACTGTGGGCAGGAATGTCTCAAAATTATTTCAGGCAGAAAGAAAAGATGGAAAAGATAATGAAGTAGATCCTGGGATCTGTCTGTAGACTGAGAAAGAGTATGGTCATCTACGAGACTGAGTCTGGAACTTCATGTCCAAAATGCTAATGACCACCAGCAGAAGTTATCACTCAGGGAAATAGGGCATAAGAGCAAATTACATGGTGTGGGATTCACAGGATATTTTTATACAAATGAAATCTAGTTAAAATCAACAGCAGTGACTGTCTTCATAGGGGAAAAGGAATAATGCAAAATAAGCCTGAGAGATGTCTTTTAACTGATTATAGTGAAAGAACTGTGTCTGTTCCTAACCAAGAATAAACCTCTGTCCTCTGGATCTCATCCCATCCCTCTACATTTTCCCTCAAGTCTATATTTTACCTTCTAACAGCTTGGAGATATAATTCACATACCATAAAAAATCATTCATTTAAAGCATAAAATTAAGTGTTTTTAGTACATTCACAAAGTTGTGCAAATATCAGCACAATCTAATTTTAGAACACTTCATCACTCCAAAAAAGAAATCCCATGCCCATGGGCAATCACTCCCCAAACCCCCTTCCCAAGCCTTTGGCAACACAACTAATCAACTTTCTGTCTTTATTGATTTGCTTATTCTGGACTTCCATAAAAACGGACTCATACAATATGTGGTGTTTTGTGACTGACTTCTTTCCTTTAACATGATGTTTTCAAGATTCATCCATGTTGTATATGTGAACTCATATATCTCACTTTTTGCTGATGCATGTATATGCATACTTTATGATGATGTGTGTATGATGTATATATGTACATCAAATATGTGATGATATATGATACATATATGTCACATATAATGATAAATTTATATATCACATGTATATATGACAGTATATGTATATGTATGTTAACATATGTATACTACAGTTATAGATGTACATTACATATCTCACACTTAACTGACAAATGTATTCTGTATGGACATATGTGAATTCACTTGACCCTTGAACAACGTGGGGGTTAGAGGAGTCAACCTTCCATGCAGTCAAAAATCTGTGTATGACTTTAGACTCAGCCCTCCACAGTCACGGTTCTGCATCCACAGATTCAACCAGCTGCAGATCATGTAATGTTGGAATATCTATTTAGTGGAAAAAATCCATTAGTATAAGTGGACCCAAACAGCTCAAACCCATGTTGTTCAAGGGTAAACTGGACAGATACTTACCCTGTCATACCATATCCTGATATGATGGCAGGCTGGGTATATATATTTACCTCTCATCACTCCCAAGTCTCCAGGGAAATAAGACTGTAGACATGTAATGTAGAACAAATCTAAAACAATAAGGAGAAATGGAAATGAGTGAGTGGGGCAGTCATTGAAAGATAGATTTCAACAAATTTCTGGAAGGAAAGCAGACAAAAACAAGTTTAAGACAAATTAGAATGGGAGCAACTTAACCAAGGTAGTAAAAACTTACACACTGAAAACTACAAAACATCACTGAAAGAAGACACAAATAAATGTAAAGACATCCTGTGTTCATGAATTGGAAGGCATAATATTGTTATGATGTCAATATCCAAAGTGAACTACAGATGTAATGCAATTCCTATCAAAATCCAATGGCATTTTTGCAGAAACAGAATATTCATGCCAAAATGCATATGGAATCTCAAAAAAACACTAAATAGCCAAAATAGTCTTGAAAAAGAGGAAAAAAGTGGAGGTCTCACATTTCCTGATTTCAAAACTTATTAAGAAGCTACAGTAATCAAAATAGTGTGGTACTGTCCCAAAGACATGTATAGACAATGGAATAGAATAGAAAACCCAGAAATAAACCCTCATATATTGGGCTGGCCAAAAATTTTGTTTGGGTTTTTCCATAACATCTTACAGAAAATCTGAACAAACTTTTTTGCCAACCCAATATCTGTCAAATGATTTTTGACAAGGGCTCCAAGATCATTCAATGGAGAAAGAACAGTCTCTTCAAAAATGGTGTTGGGAAAACTAGGTATACACCTGCAAAAGAATAAAGTTTGACCCTTTCCTTATATCATATACAAAAATTAAATTAGATTAAGAACCTAAATGTAAAGCCTAAAACTATCAAAGTTTTAGAAGAAAACACAGGATAAATACTTTATGACATTGGATTTGGCAATGATTTCTTGGATATGACACCAAAAACACAGGCAACAAAAGTAAAAATAGATAAATTGGATTACATCAAAATTTATAATTTCTGTGCATCAAATGGCATGATCAACAGAGTGAAAAGGTAGCTTACAGAATGGGAGAAAATATTTGCAAATCATGTATCTAATAAAGGAGTAATATAGAGAATATATAAAGAACTCTGCAACTGAAAAACAAAAAATAAAATGGGCAAAGGACTTGAATAGACATTTCTTGAAAGATGATATACAAATGACTAACAAGCATATGAAAAGATGCTCAACATTACTAATCATCAGTGAAATGCAAATCAAAACCACAATGAGATATCACTTCAGCCCCATTAAGATAAGAAAGAAAGAGAGAGAGAGAAAGAATGGGGGGAGAGAAGGAAGAAAGTGAGGAAGAAAGTGGAGGGGAAGGGAGGGAGAGGAAAAATGTTGACAAGAATGTGGAAAAATTAGAAGCCTTGTGCACTGTTTATGGGAACATAAAATGGTACAACAGCTATAGAGAAGAGTATGGCAGTCCCTCAAAAATTAAAAATGGAATTAATATATGATTCAGCAATTCCACCTCTGGGTATATATTCAGAAGAGTTAAAAGTAAGGTCTCAAAGAGATATTTGCACACCCATATTTGTAGCAGCATTATTTACAACAGCTAAAGGGTTGAAACAGCCCAAGTCTCCATCAGCGGATGAATAACATATTAACTGCAATATATATATACACTGGAATATTATTCAACCTTTGAAAAGAAGGAAATTCTGACACATGCTACAATATGAATGAACCTTGAGAACATTATGCTAAGTGCAATAAGCCAGTCACAGAAAGACAAATATTGTATGATTCCACGCATATGAGGTAATTTGAGTAATCAAATTCATAGAAACAGAAAATGAATGGTGGTTTCCAGGGAGTTGGAGGAGGGGAAATGGGGAGTTGTCTAATGAGTATACAGTTTTAGTTTTGTAAGATGAAAAGGTTCTGGAAATTGGTTATACAACAATGTTAATGCACTTTACACTACAGAGTTGTATATTCTTAAATGTTTAAGATGGTAAATTTTACGTCATGTGTATTTTATCAAAATTTTTTAAAAATTAGGATGGGAGCAAGTGGTACAGAATAGGCTATGAAAGGGCTGCCTGAAAGTGGAAGACAGTCCGTCAAGGGATCCGAGAGAAACCCCAAATGCAGAATCAGTACTTGGGTCAAGAAGTATACTGAAAACAAAGGAATTAACGTGATTACTATAATTCTGTATGCATAAAGCTGCACATATTGTCAGCCAATCACAGGCAGAAAACTCAGTATTTAATCCCATTGAAATAAAGGGGAAGGGTTCTCTATAGAAATTGAATGGATGCCCTGGGGAGAGCTTGGCCTTCTCTTGTGGATATTGTTGCCCAAGATGAAAAATCTCCCATGCACACTTATTCTGGAATTTTGGTTGTTAGGAGCTTGAGAGCTGGATGTCCCCTCACACGAGGACAGAACCACAAAATTAACATAACCTACAGATAGATGTAGAATGCTCCAACTTAGTCTTTCCACTCAAGGGGCATACAGAGGATGCTTACATCCAAGCCTAGAATCATAATCCCAGGCTTTCACTTTACAAAGTGAAAATCAACATCACAAATTACAAAGACCAAGACAAAACACAGAAATTACAGCCCTGGGGAACCAGATGTTACTATAAGAACAAAGCAGAATTTATCAGCAACAATTGAGTTGATATTGATAGATAGATAGTTTGGCCATAAGATAAGAACAAATGCTATGGAGAAGAAATGATCAAAAGCAAAGAAAAATGCTTAGGAATAAAATTGTGACTTTTAAAAATAGAAACAATGGAAGAAGTTGAAGATAAGGTTGAGAAAATTTCAAAGAATGAAGAACAAAATAAAAGTCAAAGTTATGAGTGAAAAGAAATGAGATATAGAGGTCCAATGGCCAACAAATGAGTCCAATAGAGACAGAGAAAATAGTAAAAGGAAATTTTCAAATAAACAATAGGAAAATCCTCTGGGTTGAAAAAAATGAAGATTAAGAGATTCCAATAAACCCCCAGAAAAACAAATGAGCAAAACCCCACACAACAAGCCCTGACTAAGTTATATTTTCAAGAAATTTCAGCACATCAATGAAAACAAGATCCTAAAATCTTGTAAGTGGGAAACAATGCCCAGATCACCCATAACTGCAATAAACATCCAATAAACAGTGCCTTCAAGCCCCAAGTAAAACGACTTTGATCTGTAATTCTACAGCCAATTTTATTCTCAATTGAGTGTGAGATCAGAACAAGGACATTTTGAACATATAAAGACTCAGGAAGCAAATAGCTTCCATGTTCCTTTCTTAGGGGTTACTTAAGGGCCAGAAGACCTAGAAAGAATATACAGGATCCAAGGAAATACAGGACAGTCCTGGAGAGAAGAAGAAAGGTAATATGATGAAATCTCTGAGCAGATCTAGAAAGATTTTGTTTTTAAAAAACGGAGAAAGAAAAAGGGAATAAAAAAAAGGAGAAGAGAGGGGAGAAAGACAAAAGAAGAGAGAGAAAGAGAGTCTATAATATCCAAATATCCTGTATGATTAAAAGTTTACATTAACTTGAAGATATTATAAAGACATGTTCTTCTCAAAAAATAATAAAGGAATTTAGAAGCTACAAGAAAAACAAAACACAATAATAAAATAATTATCACAATATTAAGAAAATTTTAAGTGGGTCATTTTAATTAATTAAATAAAATATATTTGAGCTTGATGTTGAAAATATTATCCTTTAAGTGACCGAACAGTAATACATGTTCTGAGATCTTAAATACAATGGAATTGCACTTCCTGTCACACTTGAATTATAGTTTAGTTATGGCAGTCTATATCCAAAAAATCCATTTTTCTTAGGTCTTACAGAACATTTAAAATTTTCTCTTCCAGTTCTCATCTATTTCATGTATTGTTTCTGCTTCATCCAGAGTCACTTGTCTCACTCAACTATTTTTTTCAGAATCCTCACCACCAGCTACCATTTTGTATTTTATTTGTCACCCTTGTCTGCAAGTGAGGCCGTAAAACACAGAATTTTCTGGGTACATTTCCACCATCAATAATATAAAGTTTCTATTACTCAAAAGGAACGGGAAAATTAATATGTTTAGGCAGATGAAAGTTCACCCATCTATACACCACAAAATTAGTTACAGATGTAGAAATAAACCTTACTGTGTTACATTATAGTTTTTGAAAATTATATGTGCCGATATGTGCTTAGACCTTAAGTTTCAGAATCAAATACCATTCAGTGACTTGTCTCTAGTTCAGTGGCTTTTACATACATTATCTCACATAATCATTAAACTAAAATAGTTCTGCATACTAGATATTATTACTATCAATTTACAGATTAAACACAGAGGTTTAGCACGATAAAAGAACTTGTCCAAGGCTATAAGGCTAGGAAATAACAGATTTAGGACCCCAACACAAATCACCTGATTCTGATTCAAGGGCTATTTCCTTGTTATCTCCCCCTCCAGTAACCCTTCCTGCAACAGGTTAAATTTCCCTTTCAGGGTCAATACTGCAAGGGTGATTATATATATTTATGTTCAACTGCCGTCTTGTCCACCTGCCTTAGTTTGCTCAAGCCCATTAGCCAAAACAGAAAGTTTTCATAGATTTTACCCAATATTAAGAAAAACAACAAAAAGGTCCAAGTATAAAAATGGAGAACAATAACCAAACATAAGCAGGAACTTAAAATTATGTCCTATAGCACTGAGAAATGCAGGAAGTGAGCACTTAATTCTTATTGACTTAAATGTCCTAGGTAATTCATTTAACATTTTTTATTCATTTTTTCAACACATACCACCTATAAGGTGAATCCTTGTGAAGAAGCAGCCAGGTATAAAGCAGCATGTCTCTGAAATTTCTAGATATACCCTGAATGGAGATTGAACTCCTTGCACTTTAGTATCCAGAAGCATCTGAGGACTCAGATTTCATGAACACAACTTTCTTTGAAGCATTCCAATTTTTAACTCAAAAAACAAAGAGTCATGAGTATTTAGCCTGGTGCAGTTGGTGGGAATCATTAATTAAAGAAGCATATTAGATACAGTAGAATCCAGTCTCAGAACAGCTGTCTGTGAGATTTGCTCTAAGATAGAGCTAGATGTTAACTACAGGTGACTGCAATTAAATATGGGAAGCATGGCAAGATCTTAAGGGAAGGAGGGTAATGTAAGACTGCTAGAAGCCTTGTCTCTTCAGAGATGTAATTAATATTGATTAACCTAAGATCAATAGGAAAAGTGTTAAGCAACTTAAGAGCAATGTCTAAGACAAAAGAAACAGAAAGATCTCAAACACTAAACAAAATACTGAATCAGCTGTTAAAGATAGTATAGAACTATCAAGGAAAGAGAGCAAATTTTAAAACTACAAACAAGGTGTTAGAAAAGTGATCAAATATATCAGTTATAAACATAGATGTGATATCTATTGATATCTGGTTAAATATGGAAGATGAAAGACATTTTTACTTCTTGATATATGCTCAAAACAAGGAACAATAAAACATGTTTTTAAAAACTACTTTATCTTTAATATAATAAGAAAAAGGACACTACCAGAAATGAAAACTACAAAGCAGATATACTCCCAAACAGTGATATTTGGATTTTAAGGCAGAACATCGGTGAGGGGAACACAGAACCCCTCAGACACTGATCAGGAAACAGGTTTCTTGCTTATTATGGCACAATATTGAAAGGCTTGTCCAGTGATTCTTTGTTAGCAATGAAATTGAAGTCTGTGGACTGCACCTGGGAAAAGGCAGATAATATCCCTCAAGAGACCCAACCTGAAACCAAAGAACAGCAGGAGAAGTGAAGTTGAAGGAGAAATAGCCATTTCTAATTGTGTATGACCTATCCTGGGAGTCTGGGGAGACTTTTGGAGGTAAGGCCCAGCCAAGAAGGAAAAGAGAAAGTCATCCCCAGGTTACCGAACAGGGAGTGTGACTTGATGGACATTTCTCTGAGCCACACAGAAACTGAGATGTGCTCCCCAGCAAAAGATTTTTTTAAAAAGATCCAGTGAAGAGATATTCAGGAAAATAAATCTAAATAGAAATGTAAGGCTCTTCTACCTTCCTGCCCACCCTCAAAACACATTTGAAAATAGCCTCACTATTTCAGAGAGAAGTAATAAGGAGAAAAGAACCAGCTATGGACTTATGAATAGAAACTGTAGAGAACAAAAGGAAAGGAATATAAATAAAAGACAGGAAGAACACACAGCCCAAGAGAAACTATTTAAGGAATCAGACAAATAGATCTCCATACTCAAGAAGATTATAAACATAATTTCAAAAATTCAGAAAGGCACAAATTATACACACAGGTACTCAAATAATAGGAGGAAGAAAGAAGAAAACCTTCCAAAAAAAGATAAAGAGAAAAGAAATAGAATAAAAGAAAATGGAACCACTCCCCAGCTCTATATAACTGAAACTGAAAAAAAATTGTTTTAATTAAATTCTTTGGAAATTATCCTACAGGCATACAGCAAATGGCAAAACATTTATTCAAGAAAATCTAAATACTGATAATCACAGTGAGAATTTGTGGCACTTGAGCCATGACCTACTACCTTTCTACCCACCCCCTGTTCAATGTGACTGAAGCTCCACTCCAGCTCACAGTCAAGAACTACAGTATCTCTCAGAAATATTGAAATATTGATGGCCAGCCCATCAATATTTCTCATCCCCTCCCAATTTCACATATCAGAGGCTAAACTGCAGGTGATTTCAGCCAAGAAGTCAGGGGCTTCCCTTGACTCTTCCCTGAGTAGAGAACTCAGCCACCAATCATAGGACAGAGGCTCTATACTAGGGACAGCAGGCTGAGAGTACTGGGACCCTGATCACTCTCTTCCCAGTTCACTCATAGAGTAGAGGTTCCAGAGAAGCAAGCTGAGAAGACCAGATGCTACTGCTCTACCTGGTGTGCCACTGATAAATCACTCTAAGAAAAGAAAGACACTGTTCCCACTACCTGTTCTGGAGCAGTGTCTCAGAGAGTTTCCACAGGGGAGAGACAGGCTATAAAAATAGAGAGCTTCTTGAAAGAGAGTATGGGAAAATTCAAGCCTAAGGTCACTCTCAAAAACAGTGGAAATTTTAGTAGTAGACAATTTGGGGGAGGCTGATAGCTTCATGAGAGCAACAGGTCAAACTGTAGATCAGCTGGATCACCAGAGAGAACCAAGGAAATAGACAGCTAAGAAGAGCCCTCCTGCAGTCAGAACAACCTCAGAGACTGGCCTAAAACTTACTCCTGAAGTGGTGTCCAAAATTAATTGAATAAGACTGTGTGCAATTTGTGCCCCAGGGCATTATTGAAAACAATATGGCAATCCCTCAGCAATTAGAGGAGCCTAACAATGGTGCATGACAACAATAGTTTAAACAGATTAGCTTAACAAAGAGACATAGTTGAAAACAGCCCTCCTAAAACCACCTGTCATCAGAGGGTAACTGTGTGCATACCCGAGGCTGTACCTTTAACACCAGAGGCTTCACACTGGGAGTAGGGGGAATAAACTTCACCAAAATTGCCCAGCCAAGTCACTAAATAAATGAACACTGAAACAACAACAAACTCTGGAGGGGAATCAATATCCAAAGTTGCTAAAATATATTATCTAAAATGCCAGGTTTTTATCAAAAACTTATGAAACATGAAAAGAAACAGGAAAGTTTCTTTGTATGTACCTCAAACAAAAGGGGAAAAAATAGGCAACAGAAGCTGCATGTAAAAGGGTCCAGATGTCTGACTTAACAAAGACTTCAAAAGTTTTCATAAATATGTTTAAAATATATATAATATATTAATATGTATATGAAGATTTTAAAATGTGCATTACAATGTTGAAAGCCACACTTGAGGCAAGAAACAATGCCAAAAAATCATAATGTTTAAAATACTACGGATGTACAGGACAACCTGATAAAATCACACTAAATGAAGAGAAAAAGAACAAAGGTTAAAAATTAGGGCTTCCCTGGTGGCACAGTGGTTGGGAACCCACCTGCCAATGCAGGGGGCATGGGTTCAATCCCTGGTCCAGGAAGATCCCACATGCTGCAGAGCAACTAAGCCCATGCGCCAAAACTACTGAGCCTGCACTTTAGAGCCCATGAGCCACAACTACTGAGCCTTGCAAGCCACAACTACTGAAGCCCAAGCACCTAGAGCCCATGCTCCGCAACAAGAGAAGTCACTGCAATAAAAAACCCACACACTACCAGGAAGAGTAGCCCCCACTCGCCGCAACTAGAGAAAGCCCGTGTGCAACAACAAAGACCCAACGCAGCCAAAAATAAAATAAATTTTAAAAAAATTAATAGAAGTAGAAGAAAGACAAGATGTCTATTATACATACATAATTGAATTATCTGAAGAAGATAATATGAAAAAAATCAAATAAAAAATAAGCAGAGGGCTTCCCTGGTGGTGCCATGGTTGAGAGTCCACCTGCCGATGCAGGGGACACGAGTTTGTGCCCTGGTCTGGGAAGATCCCACATGCCGCGAAGTGGCTCGTGGCCCGTGAGCCATGGCTGCTGAGCCTGTGCGTCCGGAGCCTGTGCTCTGCAATGGGAGAGGCCACAACAGTGAGAGGCCCACGTACCGCACACACACACACACAAAATAAAAACAATAAAAAATAAGCAGAGATATAATAGAATAAAACTTGACTGAAATAAATTAGATGTGAATTTGCTGTTCAGAAAAGACATGTCATGTTCCAGGGAAAACTGATACAAGCATCAACAGTCATACCTGGAATAGTTAATGAACTTCAAGGAAAATGAAACGATAATATGGACATCCACATTCTCTAAACCAAGTGAAAGAAAAATGTAGTTTAAAAATAAAGGTATTACTTGTAAAACCCTTCAATTTAAAATTTTTTAAATAATTTCTAAATAACAGGATAAAAAGGAACTCATAACTGAATTTCTAGGTACTGGTATAAGGATAGACAATGATTTATAGAATGGAATTTATATTCAAGAAATAAACCTATACATCTATGGTCAATTGATTTGCTACAAGGATACCAAGACCATTCGGTGGGGGAAAGAATATTCTTTTCAACAAATAGTTCTGGAATAACTAGATATTCAAATTCAAAAAAACAAATTCCTTACCTCACAGTATATACAAAAATTAACTCAAAGTGTATCAAAGACCTATATATAAAAGCCAAAATTATAAAATTCTTAGAAGAAAACATAGGGTCAATCTTCAAGACTATGGATTTGGCAATGGTTTCTTAGATATGATATCAAAAACACAGGCAAAAAAAGAAAAAAATAAATTGAACTTCATCAAAAATAACAATGTTTGTGCATCTAAAGACATTACCAAGAAAATATAAACACACAGAATTAGAGAAAATATTTTAAAACAATATATGTGATAAAAGTATAGTACTCAGAGAATATAAGGAACTCTTACAACTCAACAATAACAAAAAAAGTCAAATAACTTAATTTTAAAGTGAGCAAAAGACTTTAGACATTTCTTCAGAGAAGATATACAAATGGCCAATAATGCATGAAAAAAATGTTCAAAGTTATTAGTCAGGAGGAAAATGCCAATCAAATCCACAATGAGGCACCATTTCCAATGCATTAGGATAGCTAGAATAAAAAAGACAGACAATAGCAAGTGTTAGTGAGAATGTGGGGAATTGGAACCCTTGTACATTTGCCAGTGGGAATGTAAAATGGTGTGCATGCTGTGAAAACAGTTTGGTGGTTCATCAATAAGTTAAACATAGAATTATCATATGACTCAGCCATTCTACTTCAAAAGAATTGAAAACAGATGATCAAACAAAAGCTTGTATATGAATGTTAACAACAGCACTACCCACAATAGCCAAAAGGTGAAAACAACCTAAATGTCCATCAACCAATGAATGGATAAACAAAACGTAATATTCATACAATGGAATATTATCCAGCCATAAAAGGGAATGAATACAGATACATAGTACAACATGGATGAACCCTGAAAACATTATGCTAAGAGAAAGAAGCTAGACACAAAGGCCAATCGTATGATTCCATTTCTATGAAACAGCCAGAATTAAAGGGTATGCTTTGAGGTCAGAAGGAAAGTGACAGAAGCCTAGGCAACTTTGTTTCATTTTCTTTGTCTAGAAAATCAGACATTTGGAGCAGTTTGTATGAAAGGTCCCTTTCCAGGTCTAGCATTTGTCATCATTGTATGAGTTAGCACCATTGCCATTAACAACAGTTGTTTTTTTCTTTATTTTAGGAAAGTAAGATTGCCTCATACAAGAGTTCCATTTCATGTTCTCAACCTCAAAGAAACACTGGAGGTGTGGGCAGACTGGAAAGATCAATCTCATCCATTATTAGGTAATCACTAGGCAGAGTAGTTGGTAATTTTTCTCATACGGTTGCCTCTTCTTCCCTCATGCAAGTGCTTCAAAAAATCAACCTCTGTCTCTTTGTCTCTCTCCATATGTATATAAAATATATATAGTATAGTATATATGTATCTCTCTCTCTCTCTCTCTCTCTCTCTCTCTCTCTATATATATATATATATATATATATATATACTCTAAGCACTAAATTGGCATTACATATTACCTAATTTAAGAATCTTTATATAAGAAACTTGCCTTCTTTCTCTTCTTAATACTATTCCTTACTCTCTAAATTGCTTGAATAAAAAGGGAATATGAGCTCTGACTTGAATGGTGAAAAAAAATCACTGTTGTCTTGTTTAGGCACTGACTGCATAGTAGTGCAAAAGGGGAGACAGATAAGGTAACACATTTTAGCTAAATCAGAAAGTGCATTTTTACCAATTTCACTTTGATGAGGTTTCTCCAACAACACTTATCTGGTACAAAGATAGTTCTAGATTTAGGCAAAAGAGATTGTGTGCCTCTGTTTCACCCCCAAATTATCAAAATCTCAGCAAAATTGTTAGCTTTGATCAAACATAGAATGTTCACTTTTGCTGCCTCCCGGGAAAATGACCTAGTTTGTATTTGTGATGAAGCCATGGAAAGAGCTGTGGCTTCCCCACTTTCACTTTTCAAAGGCTCTGATACTCACTCAGCTCCACAATGGCTCTCAGTTCCAACCCATTAGTTCTGAGACAACTTTACAAAGCTGCATGCGGAAGACAGAAAACAACAGTCCAACTTTCCCCTTTGCACTATGGACAAAATAACATAGAATCATCTCAGAGGGTAGATAAACCACATGGGCTCAGACTACTCAAATGATCCAGTGCATCCCAGACAACCTGAAACCAACAAGCATCATGCGACACTGGTTATTTATAAGACACTGTCAGAAAAACAACTACCTAGAGCTCCTGGAGAAGCCCGCATCCCCGCTGCTCCCAGCCCCATGCCTCACTCCACCACGTCCTCACACCATTGTTTTGAGCTGAATGCACACAGCTCGCTGAGCTTTTCATCGGCTCTTAAATCCACTGCTGCTCATGCGTGAAATATCTTTGGGTTCCATTAAAAAAATAAATGTGCTAACAAGCTGTTAAACCACATTTTACAACAAAGGCATCAAATTGATGACTTAGCTTCAAAAATATGGACTAACCGGAATAATAAAGTCTTTGTAGAACTTGGATAAATGAAGTGATTACCTCACAGTGAGGGAAATCTGTGGGGCACATCCACGTAATCAAAAAAATAAGTTCCTGATCCTCAGAGGAGAATTCAAAACGCTCTGCCTTGCCTCCCAACAGTCCTGAGCCCAAAGGGTTTGGACAGGAGGAAAAACAACACAGGTACAAAAAAAAAAGCAGCGGGCGGGAGGTGGGAGAAAGAAAGAAGTTCAGTCAGTTCTTTGATTAACAAGGTTTCTTGCTGGACTTAAGTACAAACAGCTGCCTGGACTCCAACAGCCAAACCTAAATCTAAACACTCCACTGTTTACATAACCCAAACTTAATCAAGCGACCATATAATCCACCAATTTAAAGTATCCCGAAGAGTTTCAATGTAATGTTGGTTTTCTCACAAGCCAGTCCATCAACAAACTGTTTAAAATGCCAGCTATTCCAGCTCAGTTTCCAAACTTGCAGCATCTCTTGCTTTGCTCATACTGCAGGGCTGTTCAGGGGAGAATACTTAGATGATTTGCCATTATAAACCATTTTCTGTTATTCTTCTGTTGGCACAGTACACAGTATTTGTTTAATAAATCCAGAATCCAGATTGTATTTAAGTTTGGTTTGATAGGGTTTAGTATTACAGCAATATTGTTGCTAATAAGGAAACACATTTCTTTATTCTTATATGGTATTCTGTACCATAGAAGCTGTGCTCTGAGAGAGACAGATGAAGGTAATTTTCATGAGAAATAGAGTGAGAAAAAGGAACTTATGAGAAAGATACTAGAAAAAGAAAAATGCTCATGATGTTAAACTGAGGCTAAGAAGTCAAATGCCAACAGAGGACAGTGATATAACCTAAATGAGAGAATCCAGGTGGGCCCTAGGGTGGTGGAATCAGTGCAGAATATTTAGGACCACGTGGCAAATTGGAGTTAATATACTCCATCTAAAGAAGGTCTATGCTATCCAGCACCAACCCATTTTAAAAAATAACACCTGTATTGAGATATAATTCATATAGTATGTATTACACATATTTAATGTGCACAACTCAATGATTTTTTTAATATAATCACAGATTTATGCAAACATTACCTCAATAGATTTTGGAATATTTTCATCCCCGCAAAGAAACCCTGTACCCTTTAAAATCACTCCCCATTTCTCTCCAACCCCCCTAGCCCTGGACAACCACTAAGGTTGTGTCTATAGATTTACCTATTCTGGACGTTTCACATAAATGGGATCATACAATATGTGGTCTTCCATGAATGGTTCCTTTTATTTAGCATAATGTTTTCAAGGACTCCAACCCATTTTTGCCACAGATATGGGCCCAATGTGGCCAGATCTTCCAAATTTTGAGAGAAGTTGGAAATCTGGATTCTTAACATGAATTTTTCCAGTGTTTCCCACTAATCCATATTAAACATAAACTGTAAAGCCTTCCCCATAGCACAGGCCAGACAAATACATCTGCAGGCTGAAATCACATGTGGGACAACATTTTGTTTCCTTTGGGGTTCCTAGGACAGAGGGAGGGAAAAATAAGAATGAGTCAAGATTAAAGAAAGCAAGGAAGGGTCAAACTCACGTAGGCAAGGAATGAAGATGGAAGGTCTGGGGAGAGGAAATCGGAGGCTTCCTGTAGGGCAGAGAGAGTCTGGATCTGAATCTCGTCAGCAGCCCAACAGATTCCTTGACCTTCCACAACCTCAGCTGGGCTTCTCTAGCTCTGCCCTGAAAGCCCGCCATCTGGGTCGTCAGAGAGAACTCACTGTGTCTGTAGCACTCATGGGCCCGGAAAGAGCTAATTCACATTGTTTCTAGAAAGAACTGAGAGAATCTAGCACATTTAAGATAATTCATTGAGATACTCATTTGTGTTTCCCATTCTCTCTCTCTCCCTCTTTCTCTCCTGCTCTCTCAATGCATGAGTGCACACACACACACACACACACACAGACACACATCCCTTTCTATTTGACCAGGTCCTTTCTACTATCTTGCCTTCAGGGATGTTTAGGTTTATGTGGCAGCTGAAAAAAAAATTTCTTCCAGATCATCTTTCTAATTATCCTTATAAAACATAAATTCTTGAGGTAATAATGCTAGACGTTCAGTACACAGAGAAGAGGAGAGAAGAGAGAGTTCCTAAATAAGAGAGACACAAAAGGAGTGGAGGAGGAAACCCGTCCCCAGACTGGGAAAGGGAGCTAGTCGGTGGGTGACAGGAGTGGCCCACATTACCAACATGCTGAGAGCATCATGGGAGGACCTCAGAGAAGAATGGTTGCTTATCTAGAAAGGCTGAAGCTGGATATTGGGGGTTACTAATGTGGGTAAAGAATTATATGCTGAGCTTCCCTGGTGGCACAGTGGTTAAGAATCCACCTGCCAATGCAGGGAACACGAGTTCGAGCCCTGGTCTGGGAGGACCCCACATGTCACAGAGCAACTAAGTCCATGCGCCACAACTACTGAGCCTGCACTCTAGAGCCTGCAAGCCACAACTACTGAAGCCTGTGTGCCTAGAGCCTGTGCTCCTCGACAAGAGAAGCCACCGCAATGAGAAGCCCACACACAGCAACAAAGAGTAGCCCTGCTCACTGCAACTAGAGAAAGCCCGTGTACAGCAACAAAGACCCAGCACAGCCAAAAATTAATTAATTAATTTTAAAAAAAGAATTATATGCTTAAATTTATTACAGAAGGGGCAGAAGTGTGTCTTTCAAGTCCCATGAGGGCTTGCCCAGATGAGGACGTCAGCAGTGATCTTTATTGTCTGGAGTTGAGAAGGCTCTTGGCTCTACTTCTGGGTTAATGTACAGTTTTCTGGGAAGGTTACCTCAATAACAGTACTATAGTTGATTTGATAAACATCTATCTTTCTAGGAAGAGAAATTCCATATCCGAGGCCAACCATATTCAACCCACTGTTAAGACTGAGTTCATCATAGGGCAACCTTATGGGTGTAGACAGAAGACCTGCGTGTGTTTGGGGTAAGAAACAGTGACCAGAACTATCTCTGAAGGCCTGTCGTTTTCTACTCAATGACCATTAATCTAGCATCAAGGACACAATGATTTTCTTTACTATTTCTGGGTTATACTCTCTTTAGGAATTTCCTCTTGCAGGATCACACTGAGTTTAACTTGGGTAAGATTCAACTGCATTTTAAAAGTGTATATTGCCTGCAAATAATGTACCAGGATAAGGTCAAGGAAGGCATGACTTTTGCCCCCAGAGAAATCACAGTGAGACAAGAACTGTATACATTTCATTACAATTTGATTAGTGGATACCATTAACACTAGCCTTGTGCTAATAAGGTGCATTACACTAGAAAGAACCTCGGATACTATCCCTAAATAAAAATCTTACCAAGTAATTTTTTAAAGTTTATTAAACTTAACCATTAAACTTCCTTTAATAAGGAAAGATTGGATTTATTATTATAGATAAGTTGAACAATAAAATAAATAGAATTGAATGAATAGTAGTGTCTTTAAACTATATAGGTATAGTATGTATCTTCTATGTAAGAATATATTGAACATTGACTAAACTTTAGTTAATATTGAGTTATAATAGACAAACTCAACAAATGACAAAATATGGAAATTGCAGACGCCATAGTCTCTGGATACAGCAAGTTTTTTACTAAAGTTTAGAAATTCAAAAGCACCTTCCTATTTAAATCCTGGTCAATGAAGGCTAACAAAACTATAATTTACAATATGATAAAAGTGGGAGTTTAAATTAGTGGAGGAAATTAATGTCATTAATTAACTGTATGGAAACATATAAATTTGGATTACTACCTTATAATATATACTAAAATTTATTTCAGAATGATTAAAACTTTAAATGCAGGATTAATATGAAAGAAATGGAGGAAGATATTAGTGAATATTTAGTTCCTCACAAAGTGGGGAAGATTTCTCCAAGCAGGAAAGAAAAAGGAAGAAACAATTTTAAAATTGATTATTTTTATTGTTTAAAAATTTTTAATTTCTTCACATTTTAACAAAATTTTAAAAATTTCTTTAATATATTTGTAACATAATGACTGAGTTAACATCCTTTATATATAAAATATCATATAAATTTGCAAGAAAAACATGAATGCCCCAAAAGAAAGCACATAAAAACAGGCACAGACATAAAAAGAAAAATCAATAATCAACGAACATAAGAAAAACATAATAAAAATCACTAGTACTAAAAATTAAATTCAAATCAAGACAAGATGGTACCACATGACACCAACCAAGCTGGCAAAGGTTTTCTTTAAACTGTTCTCCTGGATATGAAATGCACATTCTAACATGGACAGCTGGTGGTTGCATGATTTGTACAACTTTTCTATAGAACAATTTAATCTTATATATCAAAAGCCTTAAAAATGTTTATCTAATTTTGTCTGATAATTTGTGTCTAGAAATTCATTTTAAGAAAATAATCCTAGGTGTATACTAAGATTTATGTATAAAGACATATATTATTATGTAATTCATCATAGCAAAAAAATTAAAACAATCTAGATAACTGAAAAGAGGGGATTGATTTAATAAAATACATGCACATGATAGACAGATATATAGCTATTTATACCATTTTCTAGAAGAATATATGATGACATAGAAAAATATGATGTAAATCAGAATACAAAAACTTAATGAGATCTCAATTTTATTTAAAACAAACATAAAAGTTTATGTTTTGTGGATAAAAAGACTAGAAGGATATACATAAAAATGTCAATGGTAATTCTCAAAATGGAGAAAGGGCTGGAATAATAATTAATGTTTATTTTCATATTTTCTATATTTTATATTTACCCATATATACAGAATATTATGGTATGTGCATTTTTATATTTATCTATATATACACCAAAGTTTCCAAATGCATATACTTTTATTATGATTTTATCAGTTAAAAATTTACAAATAAAATACTATTTAGAAAAGATGAAAATCATTACAATACTATCAAAACTTCTAAGAAGTAGCCAAAGTTTGATTTGGAGAAAATTGTGTAAGATTACTTATTTTTAAAATAAATTAAAAAATTAAAATCAGTATTTATAAAAAGAACAAGCCCTACCAAAACAGCAAGAGAAAAAGAGAAAAAAATAAATAAAGATGAAGCAGAAATCACAAGTTAAAAGATAGAATTAAAGAAAGAGAAGCAGTAGAATTAATAACTACAAAAGCTCCTTCTTTGAAAAAGTAAGCAGATTATTCCTATTCTATAAAACATCCATCTCCTTTTTTATTTTTTTTTAGTTAAGGGATATCTAGAGTCAATTTAATCTTTTTAAAGTAATTTAATTACATTTTCCAAATTTTTATTTGAAAATGTCAAACCTACAGAAAAATTCAAAGAATAGTGCATGACATCATGAACGCAGACACATGTTGATGGCTATTTTGAGGGCATCTTCCAATCCCTGGTTGTCTCCTGTTATCTGGTTTTGTGGGCTTTGGGAAGGAAGGTAAAGTCAATGGCCTCCGCAATGTGCTAAGTCAGATGGAGAACTCTGAAGGGAGCTGATATTCCAAAAGGCATCAAGAATTTCCATAGATAGAGCTTCAAGTATTATGAAATCACAATCAAAAATCACAAAACACATAATGAAATAAACCACCCCAAGCAGAGAGTTAGCAAGGGAAACACACACACACTTACATACACAAACAAAATCTGGCCCATAAAGATGAAGGATGTTGGACTTATCAGGAAAGAAAAAGTATGTATATATTTTTTAAATGCTTAGAGAAATATAAGTTTGTATCAAAATTATGATCTGGAGTGAGTGACCAGTTGAAGTTGAAGAAGAAACAAAAGAGTTGTAAAAATAAAAAATATTATCACTCAAATTAGAAAGCCAAAGGACACATTAACTGAATGGAAAATAAATTAACTAAACCATAGACCTAAAAAAAAAAAAAATCACCAAGAATGCAGTACAGAGAGATAAATGGTCGGAAAATGGAAAGAACTGCTAGGACCCAGGGAAACTATAATGAAAAATCTAACATACATTTGATCCAAGATCTAGAAAGATATGATAGAAAGAGTGAGAAAGAGTTAATATTCAAGAAATAAAATCTGATGCATTTCCAAAATAAGTGAAAGACACACGACCTCAGCTTCATGAAGCTGAGAGTATCCCAAGAGGAATAATTAAATGAAATACATACTCAGATCTATCAGAGTTAAATTGCAGGTCACTAAAATTAAAGACTTTAAAGCAACTGGGGGTGGGTGGGGTGTACTGTGAGTGGGAAAGAGAGCTCATCTACAAAGAAATGACAATTACACTCCTACCTGGTTTCTCAACAGCAGCAACAGAAATGCAAAGCAGAAGACTTTTACCTTCAGACTGCTGAGACAAAATATCTGCCAACCTAGAAGTGCTTTCAAATAAGCCTTTTATCAAAAACACCTCCACATGAAGCAGCAGTCATGGAGTCACCTGATTCACATTGGACTTTGCAAGTCAAAGAATAAACTTTGTGTTAAGGAATTGGAATTTACAGGGTTTTTCTGACTGTGGCATAGCTTCACCTATCTTAAATGATACATAGAACATTTACTACCAACAGACCTTCTATCCTAGGAAGACAGAAAATGAATCCAGAAGAAAAGACTGCAAAAAATATTAGGAAAATCAATACAATATTTTTTCATAAATAGGAGGCAGCATTTGAAGAAGAAGGAGGAGGAGGAAGAAAAGGAGGAGGAGAACTGGTGGTGGTGAAATTTGTCTATAAGGTATTAAAATGTATTATAAAGCTATAAGTAATGGCAATAGTTTGGAGCAGAGGCAATAATCAACATAGTATTAATATGAAAATGTGTTGAATATTCTTCCTTTGCCATACCAGATCTAATCTTCGCCCTTCTCCATCTTGCTAGGGGCCTCAAGGGACTGATCTTTCAGCATTGCATCAAAGGCTTCCTTTTCCTCTGGTTTATGGTTAAGTTCAAGAAATGGGAGGCACCACTGGAGATTCAAGTTTTTTCTCCCAGCTATCTCCTTGCCAAATTTTTAGTGGCCAGTTTGTCACTTTACAGAAGGCACAGCTTCTGTCATGTAGTCCTGTCTTATACTCCGCTGTGTTCTGTAGTTTCTCCCATCCCTTGCCCTTCAGGCCCAGATATGGTAACCTTCCTCACTCTTACCAGCCCCAAGGTGCTCCATTGCCCCTTACTGAATTTCCTTATGCCTGTCCGTACCTTTACAGACAGTTCCCTTATTACACACTTCATTTACGCCATGAAAGTGCACCATCTGTTTCCTGTCAGGACCCTAACTGATGCAGTGACTTAATACTTATTAACTGAGGCCTCAGGGCACATTTGACAATGTCTGGAGACATCTTTGCTTATCACAGCTTGGGGGATGCTATTGGCTTCCAGTGGTAGAGCCCACGGAAGCTGCCAAACATCCTACAACGTGCAATAAAAAATGATCCAGGCTAAAATGTCAATAATGCCAAGGTTGAGAAAATGTGCATTAACTGAAAATATGATTAAGAAACAGCATAAATCCATGATATATATAAATGGCCTCTCCAACAAAAGACATTAGAGAGAGTTAGAGCTTAACCATTTTAAACAAGTGTAACTTTATATCACATACCAAAATAAATTTCAGAGAAATTCAAATGGTTACAGACTTCACAGAAGTGAGAACTCTAGGCATTAACATTTTATCACAACTCAAATTAAAGTTTTAGTTACTGTAACTTATTATTAATTTACTCTTATAATTACAGGCAACTCTTACTATGTGTTTCCAAAAATCAGATATTCTGTGCAAATATTTAAATGGTAACAATTTATGTTAATGTCAACCTGAAATCCCCAAGCATAGTAAAACATAGTAAAATGCCAAGATATATGTAGCAAATTGTCATGTTAAGATGGACATGCTTAAAAAATGGCTTCGCAATCTCAAAACAATTCATGTGGTTGTTAGCAAGCAGTGCCTGGAGTGGCCCAGCTTCTCCTAGATCTAGCACCTCCATCGTATCTATGGACATTTGGTACAATTTCTAAAATGCCCACATGTGCTTCTGGCATTCTACCAATTGCATCTGGAATATAATTCAAAACTTCTCTTGTCTAATGTATTGTTAATGTTGTATTGGGCTTTGGGAATGTAAGTATAATTTTTCCTATAAACAGTGACCTGAAAAATGTTGTACTGAGAAATTTGTATATCCTATGACATTTGACTGTTTAAAACCAGGAAAATGTTAACTAGGTAGGCATTCTGTGGATTACAATTGTTCACCTCATGGTTCACCTCCCCTGTATGCCGAGGCAGTCAGTTCTAACAGACCAGGAGTAAGTGGCACAAGGAGCCCCTCTGGATGTCAGGGCATGGCATCTAATAGTCCTATTAGAATTGCAATAGACTGCGGGGATTTGCTTAGCTTTTCACTTGTAAGAGACAAGAGCCCAAGTAGAATGTGCTCTATCTTCAGGGCCAGTTCATTAGAGTCCCCCTTTGCCTGTGGGGCTGCAAGGGGAAACTCGAGCACCTGCATAGAAGAGAAGGTTAAGAAGAACAATATTACAAGGGAAGCAGAATCCACCTGTTAGATTTGATTATCCAGCTAAACATGAAATTTCAGGATTGTTAGCATACTGCAACCAAAGCACCAAGATTCATATATTAGCACTGCAAACCAGTGAGTTATTTCTCTTTACTGTAAGACTCATGTCCCAACATTTTCTCAATTATCACATAATTTCATCTTCTTTTCACTTTGTTGAGCAGTGCTATATTTAATTTTGATGATTTCTTTTATGCCTTCAAGGCCCACATTCAACTAAATAGTGATAAGTGGCCAGGAGTTACATTAGAATCTTGGTTCCTGTGGTTTACTAACTAATCCAGTTTATGCCCAAACATGGGTCCAAATGTTCTCCTTAGTCAATCTGAGGTAATCTACATCTGTTAGGTCAATTTCTCCTCCAAGGAAGGTCTTTCCTAGCTGAATGTAATAAAAGTCAATCAAGAAAGAGTAGTTCTCTGTACATAATTGTCACCTGAATGATGATTCTTAGCTTGTCTATATCAGTTTGCCACTTATTCATGAGTTTCAAAATAAATTTAAAGGGTTGCTGACCAGCATTTACAGCTTTTTAAAAATGAAATAGTATTGCATAGAACAGAACAGAAAGTGTCAGATTGTATTCAAGGAGTAAGATGAACATTAACTCAAGAAACTTTTGTTTCAGTTTATACACACACACACACGTATATGTGCATACACATACCACACACACACACACATATATATATAATATATTACATATTGCATTAATATACACACATATGTATATATAAATATATAATGAATTTTTAATTCTAGATTACAATCACAGAAATTTTGAAAATCACTGATCTAAATATATTTTTTAAATTTTCTCCTACACTATGACATCTGATACATTTTCCTACATTTTCAACTAACAACAGCTTCATCCAATAAACCTGCACCCCACTTCTGGCAGACATTGTCCAGAACATGGTCTGCACATACTATGTGCTCAATAAATACTAAAGAATTGAAGTTGAGTAGAAGTTGCAAATCTAATCAAGTAAAGATTTGGGAAAAAGTCTTGACTTTCAAAGGTTAGCATTTTACTGGTATGAAACATTTGTGGGATATTCCTAGTCTTAGATGAAAAGAGAATGAACTAATAGCAAAACATGGGTTAAATAGTACCCAACTGGTTCTGGGCCCTCTACCAGAATTCTACTTTATTATTTGCTTTCATCAGAAGCAAGCAAGACACACTAATAACAAGTCCTATTGAAATTTTAGTTTAGAAATATTCCATGGTTTTGGAATACAGGAGTCATGAGAGATTTTTGCCCAATAATCCACATCTATGACACTATAAGGATTATCATCTGCTTCTGAAAGCAGTCATGCTGGGGCACAGTGACAGATCCTTACTCTTCAAAGAGTTATTTGTTAATGTTTAACATACTCAACTGTAAGACAAGAAGTTGAACCAACATAATCTATAAAGGTTTCCAGCAAAAATGTCAAAGCACAAAGGGGTTTTTGTTTAACATTAAGTTAATCAGAAGATGTCATTCCTCCAGTGGCTAGAATTAGAAGTCAGTATAAATCATATGTTCATGGAGCACCTCTCCCTTGGGGCAGGCAGGAGCTGTTTTAGGAGCTCACCATATTTAATTTTAATTTAATCTTCAAAAAATCTATAAAACATAGGTAGTTTTATACTCATAGCAAAGAATGGAAAAGTGAGTTTCAATGAGTGCAGGTAACAGCCTAGGGTCACCACTTAATTATTGACATATCCTGGATTTAAACTTTCTCTCAAGCGCATTTTCTTTAAACCGTATCATGACATCCATGAATATAACTAAACTGGCTGGTCCAAGCATTACTGTCAGAAAGCTAGAAGCTTTGGCCGTGATGATAATACATTGTCCAAAAGCCTTTTCATACATATGTACCTTGGCCCTGCTATTCTCTCTGCCTTAGAAGACTGCCTATTTCTGAATTTCCTCTATTCCATCTCCTCTGGTGACATTAGAATCAATCCATACAGAACATTTCTTAATTGTCCACGTAAAATTAGTTATTACACATGCCAAGACTTTATTGATTACAAGCAATCAAAAACCCAACTCACGGGCTTCCCTGGTGGCGCAGTGGTTGAGAGTCTGCCTGCCGATGCAGGGGACACAGGTTTGTGCACCGGTCCGGGAAGATCCCACATGCCGTGGAGCGGCTGGGCGCGTGAGCCATGGCTGCTGGGCCTGCGCGTCCGGAGCCTGTGCTCCGCAACGGGAGAGGCCACAGCAGTGAGAGGCCCGCGTACAGCAAAAACAAAACAAAACAAAACAAAACAGAAAAACCCAACTCATGCTGGCTTAAGCATAAAGACATTTACAGCTGTAATTTTCAGTGTCATCAGGACCTGGTCTCTCCATCTGTTCCATAGTCCTTTGTATTATTTCCATTGACAAACAAGATCTTGCTTTATCAGAGCAATATGAATGCCAACAATGCCAGGCTTCCATCCTCACAGTTAAGAGTCCAGGAAAGAATAAAAAGGATCTCTCCCAAAAGTTTAAACCAAGTCCTACACCTGACTTTCACAGTCATGTGCCCCTCTCTGAAACAATTACCATGGTGAGCAGGATACAATGCTCTAATTGGCCAGGCCAGGGTTAAGTCCCCAACTTTGGAGTCAAGGGTGAAATCAAGATCCTCAGAGGAACATATAGGCCCTATTCCCCCAAAATAAGTCTTGAAAATGATAGATATCCACAATAATCACTGGGTACCCCAGACATTTGTTCATACCTCTAAGATAGTCCTTATCTTATTGCATTGTAATATTTTATGTGTTTGTCTTCCTCTACTGGCTATAATTACTTTGATATATAAAATAGAAATTGGAAACATTTTTCCTTGGGTTAATTTATAAGCATTCAAACTTTAATTCAATTACCTTCTATCATAGTCAATAAATTTCAATAATCAGTTCTACTGAAAAAACCTGAGGTCCTATATCAATAATAGTAATAGCAGTAATTATTATTATAGCTAGTATATTTAGCAGTTATTATATGCCAGATACTATGCTAAGTGTTTTACATGTATTCCCTTTTTTAATCTTCATGACAACCTGTGAGATAAATATTACCATTATCTCCAAGATACAAATGGGATAGCAGACTTTAAAATTTCAACATACCCAAGGTCACTGAGCCAATATGTGGTGAACTCAGAGTCTAACTTAAGTCTGAGTCCAGGGAGCCCTTTTGTTAACTAGTATGTGACACTGCCTTAACCAGTATGTAAACTTCCTTTGACCCATTCCTTTGATATTGTCATCAATTAAATCTAAATAGTTCTTTCTTTTCAAAGATAACCCACAGTCATCATGCTATTAATTTCACAATGTCAATAATTACCTTCTTTGACTTGAAAATGATGCTGCTGAGACTTTCAGATAGAAAGAACTTAACATTGCCCTGTTTAGACTTTATCTGAACCAAATCCCATATTTTCTGCCTCTCATTTCTGTCCTCTTCATTGGAACATTAAACATACAATGTTTATTTATATGTTTAATGGAAACATTGTAAACATTATGTTATGGAGAATAAAACATTAATGAGGTAAAAGTGCATTTAATATACTAACTTCTATAAAGCATTTCCTACTGTGAAACCTCACTCTGTTAGAAGACCAAATGCTAGAAATGGGAAAAAAATGATTCAATTAAAATAAGAACATAATACAGGAGAAAATAAATCTGGGATCAATAGGTTGAGGTTTTTCTGCAGTATTTCAAAGATCCTGGTAATTACCAAATGTTTCAGTAGCAACAGAAGGATAGAAGTGTACCTTACTCTCAAAATAATCTGAACAATTATGACTCAGAAAAGAGTCATACTGTAGACTGTAAGAAATGAGCACAAAGTGCTCTTGTGGCTGAGAAGGCTACAGAACCCTCAGCATCATTAGGAAGAGTATGGGAAACAGAGCAGAAAACTTTATCTGTCTCATCTGTTTTACCCACATCTAGAGTCATGAGTATCATTCAGTCATTATAGCTCAAGAAAACAGAATTGGCATAGAGACAACCAGAGAAGAGCTATTAAATTGGTCAAGGAGTTTCTTTACGAGAACAGACTAAGAAATAGTATTCTTCAGTTTGGAAAGACAAAAACCCTAAAAGAATATGGTCTAAAAGCATAATATGTTTGGCTAGCAAGACCACAATTTACCTTCAACATTGAAAAAAGTAAAATTTAAGAGTAATAGATAAAAATTTTCTGTGATTAACAAGCATTTCAAGTTTATTATGCCAAGAGACAAAAATAAATAATTTCACAAGATTACTTCATTGATAACAGATGAGTTTAGTCAGAAGGGCAAGAAGCAATTAATTTATAGATAATAGATTGGCAATAGGTTACTAAGTTGACCAGAGATTGTTGGCCCAGGTTTTTAGTTCTAACATTAGCATGGAAAGCAATCATGAAATTGCTTCCATGAGACATTCTTTCTTACTATTTATAAAAACAGAAACTATACTCTTAGATTAGAGAACTAAGTCAACTAAATTAATTTAACAAGCCCTAAGACTCAGTCAGGGTCCTTCTGAGGACTTAAGTCCCTCCACCAAACCTTTAAGATCTGCCTGTAACTAGACAGTTAGCTCTGGATGCTCCCTTTCCAACTATCATTCAGAATTATATGAATGGAGCCTGGACCTCCTTCACTGTAGCATGAAGCTTGATGAGCAGTCACATAGAAGGCATACTAAAAGGCTATCTGACAAGTTGACTTTGTTGGAACCTCCTATGGTTCCCAGTAATGTCTCCTCACTTCTGTTCATGTTCTCCTCATTCCACTGCTCATTTCTTGGTGAAAGTATAAGAACAATAATAAATATATTCAGCATCCTTTCATAGCATTATAAAAGTTATCCCAGAAGAAAATTCATAAAAGAGGCCAAGGAAATATATTCTTGATGGGTCAGTTATTCAGGTGTCACTATGTCTTGGGTTATGGGCTAATGCTTCTTTTCACAACCCAAACAGAGGAGTGAGAATCTTGAAGGTAGATCCAATGATCAATTTATAGTCGACTTCCTCTGTAACCTGAAATACTATTGTTCCAGTAGAAATTTGATGAATTGAATTAAGAATGGTTAGAAGTGAAGTTAGCCAGAAAGTGTGAAAGGGAAAGAATCATAAAGAAGCTACGATAAAGAAGCAGCACAAATAGAAGGAAGACTAGAATGGACTTAACATGAATTGTTTAGCTTGCATGTTATTTTATTTTAATTGAGTACCCTTGTCTTTTGAAGATCACCTGCTGGCAATTTAAGGAAATAAGCAACCATTTAGTTCCAAACATTCTTCAATAAAACAAACTCCTGGTTTCAGAGCTGTGTGTTAGCTACTGCTATCAAACAGAAAGAACAAGCCTGCTTGAGGGGAAATCATCAGTTTGGCTAATATCTACATGTTCTCTCCAATATTCTTTGATTTAAATGACATCTCCAAAGGTGGACTTGTTTGTTTGTGAGACTGTTGCTGTGATTTGGTCATTACTTCTAAAGTTTTCAGGGAAAAAATCCCTAAGGATAGTTTTCCTCTTAAATTTTAAATATAACGTGTTTCACTTTTAAACATTTATTGCTACTAGCCCTGGAATCTGGTTTCTCTATTATTTGGGGGATAGTTGGCTGTTTCCCAAGAAGGCAGTTTAATGAATCCAGGACACTAAGTACCAGAATGGTTCTACTGGGTCATTCAGTAAGTGCCAGGCATTCTCCCTCAAGATTATTAAACATGAACCTTGCATTCTAATATAAATGGACAGACGCTATTTTAATAGCATACCCTTAATAGTGAAAATTGCAGCCACACAAATGGAAGAGACTGACAGTCCAATAACCAATTTTATTTAGTTTTGAAATAAGCTACATATTCATTTCAAGTAAATTGGCCTTTCTGATTATGATTACTTGAGAAAGGGGCCATAGAGGGGTAGAAAGTAAAAGATCTCAGGAGGATTCTAGGCAATGAAACCAGATCTCAATCCACTAATTGTGCTTTTAGGGAATGGAAGCACAAATGCAGTAGCTTACATTCCCAATTATTTCAACCCTTGTGTGACTATGTACATGGCCATTATTTCCAGTGTTTTGGCCCATCAACTTACCATGGAAAGTTCTTGCTAAGGAACAATAGTGGTTGATTACACCACTGCCTTTCCATTTGTTGACCTACCTTATGAAGTAATGATGCTACTAAAGAGTGACAAGCCCAGCCAAAGAAAGTCAAGGCAGCCATCTTGTCTTAATGAATCTATGGGATTTTGAAATAATATCATCTGGAAAATTCAGAATTTACTCCAAACCCTTTGTCACTGTTTCCTTAAGAATCATGGATAAATTATTCCAAGCTTCAAGTTAAAATACAAAAAATTTAAAACACAAGTAATTTATAATACATATATCTAACTTCTGCTCAGGTAGAAGCTAAGATTACTTCATAATAAACAACTCTATGAGGCAAGCATTAGTCATAATTTTATGAATACATATGAAAGAACTGAGGGTCAGAGATATCAAATAATTTATCCAGGATCATGCAAGTAATTAAAAACAGGCTTGGGAATTGATTCCATAGTTATTCTCACTATCAGAAAAACCATTGATTCTTGTCAGTAAAGACCTTTGTATAAAGTACATTCTCAATAGTTTAGCGTTCCTTTTAAAAAATGGTGGCCTATCCAAAGAGATCCACATTTGAGTGCCCTTGACAATAATGAACAATGTTTCAAAAGATTATTCAGATGTTTATTGAATTCCTGCTATGTTTAAGGAACTGTTCTAGGCACTGAGTTGGGTGCTGTGTAGGACACTCCAGAATTAAAGAGACTGAAAATTATCACATCCAAACATCATATTTTCTATATTAGAATATTCAAAACTCAAGACACTAGATTGCTGGCTTGTAGTCACAAAGCCAGTTAGTTGTAGAACTGAGACTAGAACTTAAACTCCAGAAATCTAGAATAGTGCTTCTTCCATGATACAATTTTGGGAAGTCAAATACAAGACTTTGCCCTAAAGGAACTTGCAGTCTAAATGGGAAAACAGAATTCAAAACCATGAAATGATAAATGATGGCACAAATTCAAATTTCAACAAAGAACAATTCCACTGCTGGGTATATATCTGAAAAAAAAAACAAACACTAATTCTAAAAGATGTATGCTCCCCAATGTTCATAGCAGCATTATTTATAATTGCCAAGAAATGGAAGCAAAATAAGTGTCCATCAACAGATGAATGGATAAAAAGGATGTGGTGTGTGTATACACACACCCCCCCCCACACCAATGGAATATTATTCAGCCAAAAAAAGAATGAAATTTTGCCTTTTGCAGCAACATGGATGGGCTTGGAAGGCATAATGCTAAGTGAAATAAATCAAACAGAGAAAGACAAATACAAACATTGCTTATATGTAGAATCTAAAAAAATAAAACAAACTAGTGAATATGACAAAAAGAAACAAGACTCACAGATATAAAGAGCAAACTAGTGGTTACCAGTGGGGAGAGGGAATGTAGTAGAAACAATATAGGGGATATAGGGGTAGGGGAGTAAGAGGTACAAACTATTAGGTATAAAATAAGCTACAAGGATTATTGTACAACATGGGGATATAGCTAATATTTTATAATAACTATAAATTGAGTATAGCCTTTAAAAGTTGTGAATCACTATATTGTACACCTGTAACTTATGTAATATTGTATAGCAACTATACTTCAATAAAAAAAGAAAAAAAATTTTTTTGAAGAATTCCAATTCTACCTAAAAAAGAAAAAGAAAAATTCCAATAAAGATACTAAGGCAGGTTGCCACGAGAATACATTATGGCCAAATAAGTGTTAGGGTTCAAGAGTAAAAGCTCAGTGTAAGCTGGAAAGTCATCCTCAAGGAGAAGATAAACTTGACCATGTGGAAAGTCACTGGTGGAAGATACATGGGGAATTTCTCATCTGGTGAAAACTATATATTAATAAGTAAAAGTATAGAAGCAGGAAGACTAAGACAGAATGAGGATCCAAGTAGAGCTTCTGTGAGCCTCCTATCCTTGATAATTACATGTATCTCTCCAATCTGCCTGGTTTGTATAGGCTCCATCCACCAGTGAACTCTCAATTATTATAGCGCCTGGTATATAGTAGGAGTTCTACAATATCTTTGATGATGGAAGGAAGGAAGGAAAGAAGGAAGGAAGGGGGGAGGGAGGGAGGAAGGAAGGAAGGAGGAAGGAAGGAAGAGAAGTTATAATTACAGAATGAAAACACTAGAAAAGATAAGAAAATAATCCCCTTGGGATTGAAAAAAAGACATAAAGGACTTCACTCACTCTGTTCAAATCCAAAGTTAAGTTATCAACAGTCCCAAAAAAACCATAGCTAGAGCCTGCTATCAGCACAGTACTAATAACAGCCTACTTATCAGCCCACTAACATCGTCTAGTAATGGTAAATTGCTTTAGATTGTGGAGGGCATTCACCAGCTAAAAAGCCCTTTCCAATTTGAGGTAGGAAGAGGTGTTTAAAAGAAAAGAAGGAGGAAGGAGTTGGAGGATGTGTGTTAATGAGGGATTTTTCAAACATCCATACACACTTTGTGATAAAATGCTTCTAAAGCTAGGGTCATTTCCTGTACAGACAATGTAACTTTTCTTAGACCCACACCAAATTGCTGCCTGGCTGAATATCTAAGCTAATTTAAGGCTATGTCCCCTCAGGAGCTGAGGGACAAGCTGAACAGCAGTTAATCAGGCATAATGGAAGGCTGAGTCTATGAAGTGGTGCATGATTACACATGTAGTGGCTCCTGCCAAGGCCGGGGTGTAGTATAGTTCTTCCTCTATAGCAATTCACTGGTAGGTACTTATTGTTGAACGATACTGCAAAGTTGATGAAGTTTGGTATTAAATAATTAGTTTTGTCTTACATAGGAAGACCAAAATAATCACCTTCCTTTTAACAGTAATATTTAACAGCTCACTTGCTGATGGTTAGAGAAATCTTCATGTTCTGCCGGCTGAAGTGGGGATGGGACAGAGAGAGCCCCTCTAAGGCTCTTAGTTAAATAGATAATGGAGGAAGCAACACCTAGATATTCTGCCTGTGCGGAGACACTTACACAGATGGCAACCCAGACAAAGTCTCTTTACAAGTCCTGGTAGCTCTGACCTGTAGTCCCGTGGTAACATGGAGTCTTGTCCAAGCACGTCTCAACGGATGCCATCAGGGGACCAGAGAGGAAAGTGTGAATGTTGATCGCAAAGTTTGAACAGGTCAAGACAATCATAAAGCAGAAAATGAACCAGTCAGAGGGAGCAGGAACAATTGTGCATGAAGATAACTGTGCCTTTTTGCTTAGAAGTGAATTTATGGACACCAGATGGATGAAGCAGGCTGAAATAGTGACTCCTAAATCCAGCAAAATCCAGCAATGCCCTGGAAGCTTGGGAGTATTTGCTGGAAATTTTTTATGAAATTGCTTTCTTAATGAAATTCTTACAAGGGTATGTGGAGAGGGGTAATTTATTTTCAGGTACTGCATTTCATCTACAGACAAAAACTTTTTCTTTTTTTTTCTGAAAGTATCCAGGGATTTATGTTACATGGATAGATTTTTCCCTAGAGAAATACTGAGTAAGCACTTGAGAGATCTAAGGAAGAACCAGCTGGCACTGTGTGAGGAGAAAATACATGTGACCTCAGTCGTAAACACTCATGTAACCTGTGCACACAACCACCCCAGCCTTACTGGTTGGTAGTTCTTTGTCCCAGGAACACCCCCCTCCCATTATCACCCAAGTCAATTGGTTTTTTTCTTTTATGCCCAGAAATTGCCTGTATCTTCAAAATTGGGTACAGTCATCAAGCTCCAGCTCAGGAAACAAATGTCTTTTCAGGTACAGAGACCCTCCCTCACTCCCATACCTTTAGAATGCAGAAGGTATTATAAAAATAAAGTAAAATGTTTTGTCTCCTCTTTGCACAAGGACTTAACCTGAGTACCTGCTGAGGACATCTGCTGAGTCAACATGTGGTCTGTGAGGATGTTCTGTGTCCTCCTAAGAGCCTGGATTTCATGCACAGTCAGGGAGGAGGCAAGTGCATAAGGACAAGCAGTCTGAGAGGACAAACCTCTGAATGTGGGAGCTTAGTTAGAATCAATTCTTGTGTACAACATTATAATGCCTTAGCTATAATTAATACCATGTACTCTTCTCCCGGGATGACTTCCTCTGGTATGACACACATCTATAGCTACCACCAGAGGGGCCCCACACCAGCCTCATACATGGAGCAAAATCCCATAAAGATTTTTTAACTCAGCAAGAAAAAAAGTACATCAGAAAATACCAACAAATACACCAGCAAATACCAACAGGTATCCAAGAGATTACTTAAAATGCTTGCCTTTTTTAGATTGTAAACCCAAATCAGAGAACCATTTCTCTTCTTTAGTAGTTTAGTAATTCTCCACAGGTCTTTGACTATCAGGGTAGATCCTGGGTATCTACTAACTTTCCAAGTTAATCACCCGGGTTCATGCTGGCCTTAGGAGTTGAGTAACAAATGCACTTTTTTTGGAAGTGGAAGGACAATATATCTTTCTATATTTTTTTCTTTTTCAAACTTCTAAAATTTTAATTAATTTCAAATTTACAGAAAAATTGCAAGAGTAGTACTAGGAAATTCTATATCCAGATATTTATATATTTTACCCAGATACACCATCATCAATATTTTGCTACATTTGCTTTGTAATTCTCTCTCAATGCATGCACACAACACAAACACACAGAGTAATTTTTTTCTGAACACTTTGACAATAAGTTGCAGACATTCGTCTTTACCCCTAAATACTTCTGTGTGTATCTCCTAAGAATAGGGACATGCTCTTACAACAATTTTGATAACAACATAGTTATCAAAATTAGGACATATAACATTGATAAAATAGCTCATAATCCATATTCCAGCCAGTCCATAATCCATATTCAAATTTCACCAATTGACCCAATATGTCCTTTATAACAATTCTCTTCCTCCCCCCACCAAGTACAGAATCCAGTCCAGGATCACCTGTGACATTTTGTAGTCATATCGTTTTAGTTTCCTTTAAGAGACTAACTAGGAAAAGTTCCTCAGTCTTTCTTTGCCGACATGATATTCACACCTTGGATGAATATCACTGTCATTTTATAGCTTGTCTCTTAGTTTGAGTTGATCTGATGTTTCCGAGGATTAGGTCAATTTATGAAAATTTTGCAGGGTTACTACACAAATGATGTGTTCTTCTCACTACATCCCATCAAGACATATCTAGTGTTAGTTTGTTTTATTGCTAGTGATGTGAACTTTAATCACATAGTTACCATGGTATTTACCAAGGTTTTTCCACTGATAAATTACTATGTTTCCATTTGTAATTAATGTGTAAAATCTAGGGAGATAATTTGAGACTGTAAATGTCCTCTTTCTTATCAAGATTTCACCTTTCCTTAAAGCATCCACTGATGAGTCTTACAAAATTGTGATAGTCAGACTCCTTCATTCTAGAGAAGGGAAAGCTCTTCCTTACAATAGAATGTCAACTAGCAAATTCACTTTTACATGTTAGGGTTGGCAAATGACCTGGCATCTGCTTTAGTAGCTAACCTGTTATACCAGGATTTTCTGGCTGGCCTCTGTTATTTTTCTAGAATAATAATGGGGCCTTTTATAGAGGATTCTCCAGGATATAGCAGATTGCTTTTGTGCTATAATGGGGCTACTGATATATTTTTTTAATCTATTTATTTGTTGTAATTTAATAGCACATAGTATATACTAAATCCTAGGCCCTCTTTCAAATGCTCTACAAATATTAACCATTGTAACCCAATGAAGTAGGTACTATTATTATTCCCATTTTACAGATGAGGAAATGGAGGTGGTGGACTTGAGTAATGTGTTTAATTTTGAGCAGCTTATAAGACAATGTATTGGACCAAAGCAGTCTAGCTCCAGAAATGTGTATTCTTACACCATTATAATATGTTACCTCAGCAGAGGTGCAGAAATTCTTCCTCCAATTCTAAGATGTTTTGACTTAATATCAGTGAAAAGAAACTATTGTTTTCAACAGCAAACAAATGACTTGTCATATACCCACATTGCCTTTCTCCAAGCAGAGTAACAGCTATTGCGACAAGATCAGATAGGTTATATTTATTCAGAGCAAGTTTCTTAAAATGTTTTAGATCACAAGTTTGCTATGTTCTGTTGTCCCTTTACGCATGAGTTTGGAGTACAAGGAGAGCAAGGTACCATCCCCACTTCAACCACTCCAGCTGGACTTTTAATTGCTTTATATTCTGGAATTCTCTGGGGACTTTCATTTGAAGAAAATGGGATGAATTAATAAAATATCACCACGATGAAGAATTAGCACTTATTTAATAAAGAATAAAAAATAGCATGCAGAAGAATTTGAGGACATTCTCTGTTCTAGCTATGACTGGCTCTCCCAAGGTGAAAGATAACAGTTAAATGGAAAATTCCCTCTGGGCTTCTGCTATCTGCAGCCAACTCTCCAAGCTGTGAATGTTTGGTATGGTACACAATGTTCACGAAATGGTCCATATGCTTCCTGATATTCTGCAGGCCCCTTGCAGTTGGGAAGAGCCATGTGACTAGATCTTATCATGACCTGTGGATGGATGGCAGATGTGTCACTTCTGGGCCAAAGCATATAAGAGCTGGTGTGAGTTCTCTGTGTGTTTTTGTCTCCACAATCACAGAGGCCTCGTGTTGTGATGAGGGAACTCACATGGATGCAACATGGGCCATTCAATCACCACGTGGGGGACAACTGCCTTGGAACAAGAAATAAATTTGTTCCATTAAGCTATTGACATGTGGAGTTTGTTACTATAACCCTGACTAATACAACTGAAAAATACATTGATTTAGGGCAAAGAGAAGCATTCCATTCAAATAACCATATACATGTGCTTAAAGCAGTGCTTCTCTGCCAAGGGGTACATGTATCCCCTGCCCTGGGATATTTGGTAATATCTGATACATTTTTGGTTGTCACAGCTGGGGGTGGGGAGATGTGCTACTGATGTCTAGTGGGCAGAGGAGAGGGATGCTGCCAAGTATCCTACAATGCACAGGATAGCATCCACAACAAAGAATTATCTGGCCCCAAATTTCAATCATGCTGGGGTTAAGAAATCCTGGCCTAAAGAGAAGGGCTAGCACCTTCATTTTATGCAGGAAATTATTTACTTGCTACACAAAAAACTACCAAAATAAAGATATACTTATGCCTATTATCTTTTAAAGGCTGGCCAAAAATCATGTATTTAATAAAATTTTGAAATTCACCTCAATATAACAAATTTCTATTTGTTTAAAAAAATCACTACACTGCCTTTCCCCATTTTAATAAAACAAGGAAATATCAAACAGCAGTTTAAATATATCTGTTCTGTATACTTAGCATGTCTTCACTTCTTCCTTTTCATAAATACATACATTCTTGTTTAAGAGAGATGTCGTAATCCAATCCCCTCAGTTTTTAGAAAAATAAACCATTGGAGAATGTCTATACCAGAACTCATCTCACTGTTCTTTCCACTACATCACAGTAATGGATGTTCTCCTTCATTACAAAGCACTAGGTAGATGTCTGAGGAAGGTAAACAGCCTCTCGGCCACAGAGAGTGTGGGATGAACATCATGTCCAAGGGTGATGCATAGTTTCCAGGTGAGAGCGTTTGGTTTCAACAGGAAGGGCAGAATCAGAAAGGCAAAAAGAAAGGCTCCCCAGTGAACTCACCAACACAGCATGTGCCTGTTCATCCACTGCTCACAGACCCACTTGGCCACGTCTGTCTGCATCATCTTATCTCCCGGGTAAGCATACAGATGTGCAAGGTAGAACTGAATCATTGCTTGGCAAGCGCTGTGAGAAATTTCACAAAGTAATTGAGTGAAAGCTGGATTCAAGCTTGGGATATCTAATGCCAGCTCTGACTCTAACTAATTAACTATGTACCCTTTGTCAATCCAGCATGGGCCTAAATTTTCTCACTTTGAAATGAGGAGCATGAATTAAATCACAATAATTACATTATCAATAATCAAAGAAGAGCTACTATTGTTGAGTGCATTCTATAAGCTAGGGAATGTGCCAAGTGTATTTCGTTACATTTTCAAGACCAACCTAGGCATCCTTACCCTCCTTTACAGATGAAGAAACTGGGACTCAGAGATAAACAACATAATTAACACGATTAGTAAGAACTATGATTTGAACCATGACCTACTTGACTATAAAGCCAACGTCCCTAATGACTACATTTGCTGCCCCCAGTTCTCCAGCCCTGAATCTCTAGCATTCCTCCCCAAGTTGTTTAAGTTTCGTTGAGTGATTTGTGGGATCTCAAACAATTTGGAGCATAAGCTGGGGTATTTTAGCTGGAATTAACTAACCCAGACATTTTTATTACTCATCCACAAATCCCAAAGATGAACCAGGTTGTTTGTAAAATTCACTTGGTTTGGTTCTTGCTCTAACAATAAAAACAAAAAAAAATGCAAATAAAAAACTGAGAAGCCAGAAGCCCACAGTATCCATACCTAAATTGACATTTTGCAGAACATCCAGGTGAATTTGAAATATATAAGGTAAGTGAATTACAAAAAGTAGTTCACTAGATGGTCTTTGTTTGGAAACATAGCCAACAGAGTTTATTTTATATTGTGTTTATTTTATATATGTGTGCATTCTGTGTCTTCAATAAAGAAAATGATGGCTTAACACAAAAATAAAGCTGATATCACCTCTTGGACATCCCCTAACTTTGCCAGACTTCAAGAAGTCATCCTGTAGCACAATATTTTAAAAGGATGTCCAAATCCACAACTTTTAAAAGGATGACCCAAACTCAAATTCCTTTATCCCCATGTTCCATATATTTGAAGTTTCCTCCATGGCAATGGTAGATGGGCAGGCGGTGGATTAGGGTATCTTTCTCCTAGTCATCTTTTGTCCCAATGTTCTTCTTCTGATGTATTCTCGAACTCTATTATCTCATGGGCCCCAGCTGCCATTCGATTCTCTCCCATGTTGACCCAAATGCTGATCTACTTAATCGATTTCCTCAGTATGTCACTCATAAGAGGCAGGATTTATGTACTAGAATTGTATCAAAGAGTGAGGATAATGGTAGGAGAGGAGAAATCATGGAACACAGAACAGAAAACATCTTAACATTGGTATAAGCCAGCTGTGTTCTTAAAACTGCACAAACCACATCCTGAATTATCCATCTCTCACCCTTTGGGCCCCAGACCCCTCTAATAATCCTATCTTCCCCTCATTTCATGAACTGTGCCCCCTCTTCCCTCATGGGTTGTCTATGAAAACTATAAAAATTCCTTTTATTTTATTACATGGTGCAATTTAGTTCTTTCAATCTCAATCTAACCTATCTTGAGAAAACCTGAGGTTGTGAACTTTGTTAAAAAAGTTCAAGGTTGTGAAATAGGTCACCTTCCTTGGGAAAAGTCAGGCTCCGTGGCTGGAGGATGTTTGTGGTTAAAGTGACAGTTATTATTACAAAGGCTTCCAAAGATAAGTGTGACAGAGGGGCTATGTGGGAAATCAGGCAGCCTCTCACTGCTTGGGAAGTTCCCTGTTTTCATCTAATTCTTTCATCACTTTGCTGATGTTCAAATGCCTTAAACCCTCGCCCAGCATTAGATTCCTGTGGGAGGGATTTGACTTCAGAGAGTAAAAGCAGTCCAGTAATAAGAATATACATGGTCTATACCAAACACTAACTGGGTTGACTTTCATCATTTAGCAGAGAGTGTACATTCTGGTTTTTACTTACTGGACCATAAATATAATTGGAAGTAGGTGAGAAGAAAAGTAACATAAATACTTACATAAATAAGACAAAGCAATTGCTGAAATTATTTTATTCTGAATTAGGTTAATTAAAAAGTAGATATATGCACATGCATATACACGAATACAATCTGTGCCTGAGTCAGGAAATCCTACATTTTAGGCAAGAACAGTTTGGCTGAGACAAATGATCTTGTACACCATACCCATTAATCCCTTCTACTTTTGATGACTTCCAAACTTTGTAATCTTACCCTCTGAGCAAACACAGGGGAAAAGAGAAACCAGATTTCTGGTGAGAGGCAAAACTTTTTGGAAGGGTGGAAGAGAGAAGACCCTGAGAGGCATTGGACTACCTGGTGCCATCTCCCTCGGGGGTGCTCTCAGTAACTCTCCTCCTCATCTACTCCCCCTTTTTCAGCCAGCTTCTGACATACAAACTCACTGATAAGCACAGGGGAAGCCAGCCAAATTTTCTTTTTATCCACGTCAGTGTCTATGAGGCATTCATCATTTACAGCAGTTCTCTTGAGACCTGAGAGCTGACCTCATGCTTGTAATCTACTGGGAGGCTCCTGACCTCATCTTGCTCTCCATTCCAGCATGGTTTCCCCAGTGATAACCAGCAGTGGCTGAGATAACTCTTTTATTCTATAGCTGATAAATTCTGAGTTGTAAACTCAATGGCTTTCTCTTCTCTAATCTATCTTCTCTCCACAGTGCCCAAACTATCTAGCTTTTTCTCTTAGTTAAGGGTCCCAAACAGGCACTAGTGTAAACAGCCTTCATTGCCCATTCAGAGATCACTTGCAGAAGGTGTTTTGGGAACCAAGAGCAAGAATGACCCACCCTTACTAGGAGATGGTGCAGTAGGAGGATGTGGAACTCACCTACCCTCCATGAACACATCAAAAACTCATCTACACAGCAATTTCCACTGAAAACTAATTGGAGACTGGCAGAAAAACACTTGTACAACCAAGGCTGTAAGAAAGATCCACACAGAATCAGGTAGCAAGGGAAGAGAAGTGATCAGGTTGGGACGTTTGCCCTTGGGAGAGGACTCAGAAGAGGAGGGAGAATACTTTGGTGGAGATCCCACCTGGGGAGTGAGCAGTTCAAGCCACATATGGTCACCTAAGCCCTGAAGTCCAACACCAGGAAGATGAGTTCCCTTAGCTGGTTGGACAGCCAAGAGGACTAACAGGAAGGTTGTGGGAATCCTGAACACAACTCATAAGGAGTGCACACTCGTTTGCTTACTCCCAAAACAGGGCAGAGAGAGCAGATTGAAACTATATGGGATGCTGGCTTGTTTCCTGCAATTGTTCCAACACATGCTTCAGCCTGAGCCAATTGCCCACTCCAGACCCACTTGCTTCATGACACAGCTCCACACTAAGGCAAGGGCTGCCACTGCCAAGGGAAAGCTCAGTTGAGAGGGACAAAAGCAGCTCAGAACCAGAGCAACATCTGAGCAGAGAAGGAGCAGCCATTACTGGGGGTTATGGAGGCAGCACTGGGAAAGAGTCTGGGAATCTGACTGCAGCTGGGGCCACCACAGCCCACACTCAGATCCATACCAAGTGCCCACACCAGCCCCTTTTGCCCCAGCACTGTTCCCTTCTGGGACCAGGGTGCTGATGCTGGGATGGGGAGAGAGCCTAAAGGGAATAGAGTCAGCTTAGACCTGACCCTCAGAGCTTCTGCTCCAGCAACTTTGGACTCATCCTCATCCCCACTAGGCTGGTGCTGGCCACTGAGCAGAGGAGAAGCCCTGGCTTGCCCCTGACTCTGGTTCTAGCACTGCCCCCCCGACCCAGTCTCCAACCCCATCTCTTACCAAAGTGATAGCTGCTAGCACAACCTGGGGAAAGACCTGACTTATGTTCACTTCAGATCCAGCTCTCCCATCAAAGCAACTGGGCACACACAGACTGTGTAGGGATGCTCTCACACAAGGACACTGCTTCAACACCACAATAGGTAACTGTTTCACCTAATTCCATAGAGACAGAGAAAGTTAAGCCAAATGAGTTGACAGTGGAATTTGTTTCAATTGAAAAAAACAAGAGAAAGCCCCTGAAAAAAAACAACTAATTAAACAGAAATAAATAATTTACCAGATAAAGGGTTCAAAGTGAGAGGAGCTTCAAGCCATGGAGATCACCTTCCTCCCCACAGATACATCAGAAATACATCTACATGTGGAACAACTTCTACAGAACACCTACTGAATGCTGGCAGAAGACCTCAGACCTCCCAAAGGGTAGGGCAAAGGAAAAAAGAAAAGACAAAGACAAAAGAATAGGGATGGGACCTGCACCAGTTGGAGGGAGCTGTGAAGGAGGAAAGGTTTCCACACACTAGGAAGCCCCTTTGCAGGCAGAGACCGCGGGTGGCAGAGGTGGGAAGCTTCGGAGCCACGGAGGACAGCACAGCAACAGGGGTGCGGAGGGCAAAGAGGAGAGATTCTCGCATAGACGATCGGTGCCAACCACCACTAACCAGCCTGAGAGGCTTGTCTACTCACCCTCTGGGACGGGTGGGGGATGGGAACTGAGGCTCCGGTTTCAGAAGTCAGATCCCAGGGAGAGGACTGGGGTTGGCTGCCTGAACACAGTCTGAAGGGGGCTAGTGTGCCACAGTTAGCCGGGAGGGAGTCCGGGAAAAAGTCTGGACCAGCCGAAGAGGCAAGAGACTTTTTCTTGCCTCTTTGTTTCCTGGTGCACGAGGAGAGGGGATTAAGCGCGCCACTAAAGGAGCTCCAGAGATGGGTGCGAGCTGTGGCTATCAGCGCAGACCACAGAGACGGGCATGGGATGCTAAGGCTGCTGCTGCAGCCACCAAGAAGCCTGTGTGCAAGCACAGGTCACTCTCCACACCTCCCCTCCCGGGAGCCTATGCAGCCCGCCACTGCCAGGGTCCCGTGATCCAGGGACAACTTCCCCGGGAGAACACACGGTGCGCCTCAGGCTGGTGCAACGTCACACTGGGCTCTGCTTCCACAGGTTCACCCCGCACTCTGTACCCCACCCTCACCACAGCCTGAGTGAGCCAGAGCCCCCAAATCAGCTTCTCCTTTAACCCCACCGTGTCTGAGCAAAGAACAGTTGCCCTCAGGCGACCTACACGCAGAGGTGGCGCCAAATACAAAGCTGAACCCCAGGAGCTGTGCGAACAAGGAAGGAAAGGGAAATTTCTCCCAGCAGCCTCAGGAGCAGCAGATTAAATCTCCACAATCAACTTGATGTACCCTCTATCTGTGGAATACCTGAATAGACAATGAATCATCGCAAATTGAGGAGATGGACTTTGGGAGCAAAGATATATATATTTTTTCCCTTTTTCTCTTTATGTGAGTGTGTATATGTATGCTTCTGTGTGTGATATTGTTTGTATAGCTTTGCTTTTAGCAGTTGTCCTAGGGTTTAGTCAGTACGTTTTTTTTTGTTGTTTGTTTGTTTGTTTTGTATAGTTTTTGGCGCTTGTTATCATTAGTGGGTTTGTTTTTTGGTTAGGTTGCTCTATTCTTTCCTCGTTTCTTTTTCTATTTTTTTATGACTTTAAAAAAACTATTTTAATAACATTTTTTATTTTAATAACTTTTTAATTTAATTTAATTTTTTCTTCTCTCTTTTTTTCCTCCCTTTTATTCTGAGCCATGTGGATGACAGGCTCTTGGTGCTCCAGCCAGGCGTCATGGCTGTGCCTCTGAGGTGGGAAAGCCAACTTCAGGACATTGGTCCACCAGAGACCTCCAAGCTCCATGTAATATCAAATGGTGAAAATCGCCCAGAGATCTCCATCTCATCACCAAGACCCAGCTCCACTCAACGACCAGCAAGCTACTGAGCTGGACACCCTATGCCAAACAACTAGCAAGACAGGAACACAACCCCACCCATTAGCAGAGAGGCTGCATAAAATAATAATAAAGCCACAGACACCCCAAAACACACCACCAGATGTGGACCTGCCTACCAGAAGGACAAGATCCAGCCTCATCCACCAGAGCACAGGCACTAGTCCCCTCCAACAGAAAGCTTACACAACCCACTGAACCAACCTTCGCCACTGAGGGCAAACACCAAAAAACCTGGGAACTACAAACCTGCAGCCTCCGTAAAGCAGACCCCAAACACAGTAAGTTACGCAAAATGAGAAGACAGAAAAACACACAGCAGATGAAGGAGCAAGGTAAAAACCCACCAGCTCTAACAAGTGAAGAGGAAATAGGCAGTCTACCTGAAAAAGAATTCAGAATAATGATAGTAAAGATGATCCAAAATCTTGGAACTAGAATGGAGAAAATAAAACAAACATTTAACAAGCACCTAGAAGAACTAAAGAGCAAATAAACAGTGATGACCAACACAATAAATGAAATTAAAAATTCTCTAGAAGAGAACAATAGCAGAATAACTGAGGCAGAAAAATGGATAAGCGACCTGGAAGATAAAATAGTGAAAATAATTACTGCAGAGCAGAATAAAGAAAAAAAGAACGAAAAGAATTGAGGAGAGTCTCAGAGACCCCTAGGACAACATCAAATGAAACAACATTCTAATTATAGGGGTCCCAGAAGAAGAAGAGAAAAAGAAAGGGATTGAGAAAATATTTGAAGAGATTATAGATGAAAACTTCTCTAATATGGGAAAGGAAATAGTTAATCAAGTCCAGGAAGCAGAGAGAGTCCCATAAAGGATAAATCCAAGGAGAAACATGTAAAGACACATATTAATCAAACTATGAAAAATTAAATACAAAGAAAATATAATAAAAGCAGCAAAGGAAAAACAACAAATAACAGACAAGGGAATCCCAAGGTTAACAGCTGATTTTTCAGCAGAAACTCTGCAATCCAGAAGGGAGTGGCAGGACATATTTAAAGTAATGAAGGGGAAAAACCTACAACAAAGATTACTCTACCCAGCAAAGATCTCGTTCAAATTTGATGGAGAAATTAAAAGCTTTACAGACAAGCAAAAGCTGAGAGAGTTCAGCACCACCAAACCAGCTGTACAACAAATGCTAAAGGAAATTCTCTAGGAAGGAAACACAAGAGAAGGAAAAGACGTACAAAACAAACCCAAAACAATTAAGAAAATGGTAATAGGAATATACATATAGATAATTGCTTTATATATAAATGGATTAAATGCTCCTACCAAACGACATAGACTGGCTGAATGGATACAAAAACAAGACCCATATATATGCTGTCTACAAGAGACTCACTTCAGACCTAGGGACACATACAGACTGAAAGTGAGGGGATGGAAAAAGATATTCTACGCAAATGAAAATCAAAAGAAAGCTGGATTAGCAATTATCATATCAGACAAAACAGACTTTAAAACAAAGACTATTATAAGAGACAAACAAGGACACTACATAATGATCAAGAATTCAATCCAAGACGAAGATATAACAATTGTAAATATTTATGCACCCAACATAGGAGCACCTGAATACATAAGGCAAATACTAACAGCCATAAAAGGGGAAATCAACGGTAACACAATCATATTAGGAGACTTTAACACCCCACTTTCACCAATGGACAAATCAAACAAAATGCAAAAAAATAAGGAAACACAAGGCTTAAATGATACATGAAAGAAGATGGACTTAATTGAAATTTATAGGACATTCCATCCAAAAACAACAGAATACACTTTCTTCTCAAGTGCTCATGGAACATTCTCCAGGATAGATCACACCTTGGGTCACAAGTCGACCCTTGGTAAATTTAAGAAAACTGAAATTAGATCAAGTATCTTTTCCAACCACAATGCTATGAGACAAGATATCAATTACAGGAAAAAATCTGAAAAAACTATAAACACATGGAGGCTAAACAATACACTATTTAATAACCAAGAGATCACTGAAGAAATCAAAAAGGAAATCAAAAATTACCTGGAAAAAAAAGACAATGGAGACACGATGACCCAAAACCTATGGGATGCAGCAAAAGCAGTTCTAACAGGGAAGTTTATAGCTATAAAATCCTACCTTAAGAAACAAGAAACAACTCAAATAAACAACCTAACTTTACACCTAAAGCAATTAAAGAAAGAACAACAACAACAACAAAAAAAACACAAAGTTTTCAGAAGGAAAGAAATCAGAAAGATCATATCATATATAAATGAAAAAGAAATGACAGAAACAATAACAAAGATCAATAAAATTAAAAGCTGGTTCCTTGAGAAGATAAAAAAAATTGCTAAAACATTAGCCAGACTCATCAAGAAAAAAAGGGAGAAGAATCCAAATTGGAAAAGAAATAAAGTTGTCACTGTCTGCAGATGACATGATACTATACATAGAGAATCCTAAAGATGCCATCTGAAAACTACTAGGGATAATCAATGAATTTGGTAAAGTAGCAGGATACAAAATTAATGCACAGAAATCTCTGACATTCCTATACACTAATGATGAGAAACCTGAAAGTGAAATTAAGAAAACACTCCCATTTACCACTGCAACCAAAAGAATAAAATATCTAGGAATAAACCTACCTAAGGAGACAAAAGACCTGTATGCAGAAAACTATAAGACAATGATGAAAGAAATTAAAAATGATACAAACAGATGGAGAGATATACCATGTTCTTGGATTGGAAGAATCAACATTATGAAAATGACTCTACTAGCCAAAGCAATCTACAGATTAAATGTAATCCCTATCAAATTACCAATGGCATTTTTCACAGAACTAGAACAAAAAAATTCACAATTTGTATGGAAATGCAGAAGACTCCGAATAGCCAAAGCAATCTGGGGAAAAAAATGGAGCTGGAAGAATCAGGCTCCCTGACTTCAGACTATACTACAAAGCTACAGTAATCAAGACAGTATGGTACTGGCACAAAAATGGAAATATAGATCAATGGAAAAGGTTAGAAATCCCATAGATAAACCCACACACATATGGTCTCCTTATCTTTGATAAAGGAGTCAAGAATATACAATGGAGAAATGACAGCCTCTTCAATAAGTGGTGTTGGTAAAACTGGACAGCTACATGTGAAAGAATAAAATTAGAACACTCCCTAACACCATAAACAAAAATAAACTTAAAATGGATTAAAGATCTAAATGTAAGGCCAGACGCTATAAAACTCTTAGAGGAAAAATATAGGCAGAACACTCTATGACATACATCACAGCAAGATCCTTTATGACCCACCTCCTAGAGAAATGGAAATAAAAACAAAAATAAACAAATGGGACCTAATGAAACTTAAAAGCTTTTGCACAGCAAAGGAAAACATAAAGAAGATGAAAAGACAGACTCAGAATGGGAAAAATATTTGCAAATGAAGTAAATGACAGAGGATTAATCTCCAAAATTTACAAGCAGCTCATGCAGCTCAATATCAAAAAAACAAAAAACCCAATCCAAAAATAGGCAGAAGACCTAAATAGACATTTCTCCAAAGAAGATATACAGATTGCCAACAAACACATGAAAGCATGCTCAATATCATTAATCATTAGAGAAATGCAAATCAAAACTACAATGAGATATCATGTCACACTGGTCAGAATGGCCATCATCAAAAAATCTACAAACAATAAGTGCTGGAAAGGGTGTGGAAAAAAGGGAACCCTCTTGCACTGTTGGTGGGAATGTAAATTGATACAGCCACTGTGGAGAACAGTATGGAGGTTCCTTAAAAAACTATAAATAGAACTACCATATGACCCAGCAATCCCACTACTGGGCATATACCCTGAGAATACCATAATTCAGAAAGAGTCATGTACCACAATGTTCATTGCAACTCTGTTTACAATAGCCAGGACATGGAAGCAACCTAAGTGTCCAACAACAGATGAATGGATAAAGAAGATGTTACACATTTATACAATGGAATATTACTCAGCCATAAAAAGAAACGAAACTGAGTTATTTGTAGTGAGGTGAATGGACCTAGAGTCTGTCATGCAAAGTGAAGTAAGTCAGAATGAGAAAAACAAATACCGTGTGCTAACATATATATATGGTATCTAAAAAACAAAAACAAAAAAATGGTAATGAATCACCTAGGGCCAAGACGGGAATAAAGATGCAGACCTACTAGAGAATGGACTTGAGGATATGGGGAGGTGGAAGGGTAAGCTGGGAGAAAGTGTGAGAGAGGCATGGACATATATACACTACCAAATGTAAAATAGATAGCTAGTGGGAAGCGGCCACATAGCACAGGGAGATAAGCTTCATGCTTTGTGACCACATAGAAGAGTGGGTTAGGGAGGGTGGGAGGGAGGGGGACACAAGAGGGAAGAGATATGGGGATACATACATATATATATATATAACTGATTCACTTTGTTATAAAGCAGAAACTATCACACCATTGTAAAGCAATTATACTCCAATAAAGATATTAAAAAAAGAAAAACAAAAAGAGTTCAAAACATTACTAATATGAATGCTAACTGAATTAAGGAAAAGAATAGATAAACATAGTAAGAATGTTAACAAAAACTCAGGAAATATAAAAAAGTACAACCCAGAACTGAAGATTACAGTAACTAAAATGAAAAAAAAACACTAGAAGAATCTAACAGCAGACTAGGTGATGCAGAAGAATGCATAAGTCATCTGGAAGATAGAATAATGAAATCAACCAATCAGAACAGCAAAAACAAAAACAAATTTTAAAAAAATCAGAACAGTTTTAGGGACTTCTATGACAACATTAAGCGAACCAACATTTGCATTATAACGTTACCAGAAGAAGGAGAGCGAGAGAGGCAGGGGTCAAAACTGTATTTGATGAAATTATGGCTGAAAACTTTCTGAACCTGAAGAAGGAAACAGATATCCAGGCACAGAAAGCACAGAGGATACCAAACAAGATGAACCAACAGAGACCCACACTGAGTCATAATTAAAACAGCAAAAGTTAAACATAAAGAGAGAATTTTAAAGGCAGCCAGAGAAAAACAAAGAATCATATACAAGGTGACCCCCATTAAGCTATCAGCTGATTTTTCTGCAGAAACTTTGCAGGCCAAAAGGAAATGGCATGATATATCCAAAGTGCTGAATGGGAAATACCTGCAACCTAGGATACTCTTCCCAGCAAGATTATCATTCAGAATTGAAGGATAGATAAAGAACATCTCAGACAGCAAAAACTAAGTGTTCATCAATACTAAACCTACCCTAAAAAATGTTAAAAAGTCTTTTCTAAGTGTAAAAGAAAAGGCTATAACAAAAAGGAAGCATCTCTAAGAAAGAAAACATACCACTAGTAAAGGCAAGTATATAGTAAAAGTTGAGGATCAACCTCTTAAATAAACTAGTATAAAGATTAAGAGACAAAAATGTGTAAAATCAACTAAAACCACAATAATCAGTAAAGAAATAAACAGGAATATGTAAAATATGACATCAAAAACACAAAATATAGGGGAGAGGCATAAAAAAATGTAGATTTTTTGGAGTGTCTTTGAACTTAAATGACTACATATTTAAAACAAGTAGATATAATTATAGGTCAACATATATTAATCCCATGGTAACCACAAATCAAAAACCTACAATAGATACAAAAGGACTACAGAGAAAAGAACGCAAGCATATCACTAAAGCAAACATCAAACCACAGGGAAGAAACTAAAAGAAAGGGAAAAGAATAGAAAACTACAAAAACAACCAGAAAACAAGTAACAAAGTGGTAATAAGTACCTATCTATCAATAATCACTTTAGATGTCAATGGACTAAATGCTCCAATCGAAAGACATAGGGTGACTGATTGGATAAAAAAGCAAGACCCGTCTACATGTTGCCTATAGGAGATTCACTTCAGAGCTAAAGACACACACAGACTGAAAGTGAGGGGATGGAAAAAGATATTTCATGAAAATGAAAATGACAAGAAAATGGAACTAGCAATACACATATCAGACAAAATAGACTTTTAAAAAAAGTCTATAATAAAAGACAAATAAATGCATTACATACTGATAATGGGATCAATACAAGAACATATAACACTCTTTTATACATATACACCTAATATAGGAGCACCTAAATATGTAAAATATTAAAAGACAGAAAGAGAGAAATTAAAAATAACACAAAAATAGTATGGGACTTTAACACCCCACTTACATCAATGGACAGATCATCCAGACCAAAAAAAAAAAAAATCATTAAGGAAGCAGTGCTCTTAAATGGCACATTAGACCAGTTGGACTTAACAGAGATCTACAGCATAGTCCATCCAAAAAACAGCAGAATACACATTCTTTTCAAGTACACATGGAACATTCTTCAGGATAGATGACTTGCTAGGCTAAAAGACAAATCTCAACAAATTTAAGAGGAAAGAAATTATATGAAGAATTTTTTTTTCCAACAGCAATGGTATGAACCTAGAAATCAATTATGAGAAGAAAAATGAGAAAAACACAAATACGTGGAGACTAAATAGCACACTACTCAAAAACCAAAAGGTCAATGAAGAAATCAAAGAGGAAATCAGAAAATACCTTCAGACAAATGAAAATGGAAACAAAACTTTCCAAAATCTGTGGGATGCAGCAAAAGCATTCCTAAGAGGGATGTTTTTAGCAATACAAGCTTTCTTCAAAAAACAAGAAAAACCTCAAGTAAAAATCTAACCTCCCATCTGAATAAATTAGAAAAAGAAGAGCAAACAAAGCCCAAAGTCAGCAGAAGGAAGGAAAAAATAAAGATCAGAGAGAAAATAAATAAAATAGAGACACACAAAACAATAGAAGAGCTCAGTAAAACAAAACTGTTTTTTTGAAAACATAAACAAAGTTGATAAACCTTTAGCCAGTCTCAAGGGAAAAAGAGAGAGGACACAGAGAAGCAAAATAAGAACTGTAAGAAAGGAACTAACAACTGATATCACAGAGATACAAAAAATCATATGCCAAAAAATTGGACAACCTAGAAGAAATGAACAAATTTCTAAAAACACACAACTTTCCAAGACTGAATCAGGAAGAAACAGACAGTCTGACCAGACCAATCACTAGTAGTGAAATTGAATTTATAATTTAAAAATTCCCAAAAAATAAAAGTCCAGTACCAGATAGCTTCACAGGCCAATTCTACCAAACATATACAGAAGAGATAATACCTACCCTTCTCAAACCATTCCAAAAATGTGAAGAGGAGGGAACACTCCCAAATTCATTCTATGAAGCCAACATTACCAATACCAAAGACACTTCAAAAAAGACATTTATAGGCCAATATCTCTAAAGAAAGGAGATGCAAAAATCCTCAACAAAATATTAGTAAACAGATTTCAGCAATATATACAAAGGATCATGCACCATGGTCAAATTGGATTTATTCCAGGGATGCAAGATGCAGACGTTCAATATCTGCAAATCAATCAATGTGATATACCACATTAATAAGAAGAAGGATAACAGTCACATGATCATCTCAATAGATGCAGAAAAACATTTCATGAAATTCAATATCAATTCATGATAAAAACTCTCATCAAAGTTGGTGTAGAGGGAACATATCTCAACATAATAAAAGCCATTTATGACAAAACCACAGCTAACACCGTACTCAATGGTGAAAGGCTGAAAGCCTTTCCTCTAAAATCAGAGAAGACAAGAATGCTCAGTCTCACCACTTCTCTTTAGCATGGAATCAGAGGTCTTAGCTACAGCAATCAGACAAGAAAAAACACATGAAAATTGAAAGGGAAGAAGTAAAACTGTCACTACTTGCAGATGACATGATACTATATATAGAAAATCCTAAAGTCACCACCAAAAAATTATTACAACTAATAAATGAATTCTTTAAAGTTGCAGGATGCAAGATTAACATACAGAAATCTGTTGCTTTTCTATACACTAATAATGAACTATAAGAAAGAGAAAGCAAGAAAACAATCCTGTTTAAAAATCATATCAAAAAGAAGAAAGTACCTTGGAATAAACTTAACCAAGGAGGTGAAAGACCTATACTCTGAAAACTATAAAACATTGATGAAGGAAGTTGAAGATGGTACAAAGAAATGGAAAGATATCTCATACTCTTGAACTGGAAGAATTAATATTCTTAAGATGTCCATAGTACTCAAAGTAATCTACAGATTTATTGTAATCTCTATCCAAATACTCATGACATTTTTCATAGAACTAGAAGAAAAAATCTTAAAATTTATATGGAACCACAAAACACCTCAAATTGCCAAAGCAATCTTGAGGAAAAAGAACAAAGGTGGAGGTATCATGCTCCCTGGCTTTAGACTGTACTACAAAGTGACAATAATCAAAACAGCATGGTACTGACACAAAAACAGACACATAAATCGTTGGAACAGAATAAAAAGCTGTGAAATAAACTCACACACTTATTGTCTATTAATCTATAACAAAGTAGGCAAGAATACACAATAAAGAAAAGACAGTCTCTTCAATAAGTAGAGCTAGGAAAATTGGGCAGCTACATGTAAAAGAAGAAAATTAGAACATTTTCGTACATGATAAATAAAAATAAACTCAAAATGGATTAAAGAAATAAAAGTAATACCTAAAACCATAAAATGTCAAGAATAGAACAGAGGCAGAACTCTCTCTGACATAAATCAAAGCAATATTTTTTGGGGGGGGTTTATCTCCTATGGCAAAAGAAACAAAAGCAAAAATAAACAAATGGGACCTAATTAAAACTTAAAAGCTTTTGTACAGCAAAGAAAACCATGGACAAAAAACGATAACCTACTGAATGAGAGAAAATATTTGCCAATCGTATGAACAGTAAGGATTAATATCCAAAATATATAAACAGCTCATATAACTCTATATAAAAAAACAAAAAACCTGATTAAAAAATGGGCAGAGAACCTGAATAGACATTTTTCCAATGAAGATATACAGATGACTGACAGGCACATGAAAAGATGCTCAACATCGCTAACCATCAGAGAAATGCAAATCAAACCACAATGAGATATCACTTCACACCTATCACAATGGCTATTGTTAAAAAGTCTACTAATAACAGTGGAAATGTAAATCAGTTCAGCCACTATGGGAAACAGAATGGAACTTCCTCAAAAAAGTAAAGATAGAACTACCATATGATTCAGCAATCCCACTCCTGGACATATATCTGAAAAAAACAAAACAATAATTTGAAAATTTATGTGCACCCCAATGTTCATAGCAGCATTATTTACAATTGCCAAGATATGGAAGCAATCTACATGTCCATCAACATATGAATGGATAAAGAAGATGTGGTATGTATAATATATATATGTATTGGTATGTATAATATATATACACATATATATATACACAATACATATATACAATGGAATATAACTCATTAAAAAAAATGAAATTCTGCCATTTGAAACAACATGGATGAACCCAGAGGGTATTATGCTTAGTGAAATAAGTCAGACAGAGAAAGACAAATCCTCTACGTTACCACTTGTATGTGGAATCTAAAAGATAAAACAAAGGAATTCATATAACAAAACAGAAACAGACTCACAGATATAGAGAGCAAACTAATGGTTACCAGTGGGGAGAGGGTAGGGAATTAAGAGATACAAATTACTATGTATAAAATAAATTAAAGTTTATATTGTACAGAATAGGAAAATATAACCATTATTTTGTAATAATTTAAAGGGAGTATAATCTATAAAATATTGAATCACTATATTGTACCCCTGAAATTAATATAATATTGTAAATCAACTATACTTCAATTTGAAAAAATAAAAAGAATGACCCAACCTCTCTTTCTGTTCTGGCTCCAAGCAAACACACCATCTAGTGTGTGTTAAGAATACTGTAATTGTGACATGGGGCTTGGATTCCAGGCCAGACTCTGCCACTTATTTGCTGTATAGCTGTGACATAATCACTTAACTTTTCTAGATTTAGATTCCTAATGTTAAAAATAACAAATAAGAGTAGAAGACTTATAAAGAACTGACCAGGGCCACAAGTATTAACAGCACCTGCATCCATTACTTATACAACTCCCTGTACAGTGAATCAGAGCCATTCTTTATCACAAGCAGTGGGAAGCACCTAAATAGTCTCAAGTCCAAATTAGGATAAGCAACTATGATTCACCAGAAAACTCCACTAAACCCTCAAAGCTCTCATCCATGGACAACTGGAAAGACTGTTGGACTTCTGATATGAAATGAAATGGTTTATTGATTCTCTGTGACTTTACTCACACTGTGAATCACTGAACCATGCTTCACTTGGGCTCAGGAGTTTGGCAAAGAATGGCAGGGCAAGGAAGGATGTTTTTCCCTCTGTGCCCCAGGATTCTGAATCATCAGGTGTCTTTCCAGGTCCATTTGTTTCCTGGGAATGACTGTGCTCTCTGTTGTATGAAGCCCTATTGTTTTGGGCATGTTAATAAGATTGGTCTTTCAAAGACTAATTATTTAACCCATCTGAAAAGTTCAGGATGAGCTAGGTTATGCTGCAGTAACAAAAACAAAGAACACTCAGTGGCCTAAAACATCAAAGGTTTAAATTTATTGTTCATGCTGCATGTCCATCATGGGTCAGCTGGGGGCTATGTTCAGCCCTGTCCTCATGCTGGGAACCAGGCTGACAAAAGAGCCTCTATTTGGAATATTACTGATCACCATGGCAAATAGAAAGAGAGAGCATGTGAATTACACACTGACTCTTACAGCTTTCCCCAAGAGGTAATAATGCAATCACTTCTGCTCATATCATTGGCAAAAGAAAATTATAGTACTGTGCCTGACATCAAGACCTGGAAGGAAAATGAGAAAAATTTACAAATAGCATTAATGATGACCTCAAGGTTTCTTTTTTTTTTTCTTTTTCTTCATGCTCAAGAACCTTGATCTTGACAAGGTTTGTGGTGACAAACTGGTGTAGGCAGTGGCCACATATGTCCATGTCACCCTGATGAAAAGATCCAAGAGATCTTCCATATCCTTGCGTATTCTTCCATAGCCCTCAGTAGACCTAGAGACCATGCCTCCTGACAAATGGTAAGGAAAAGCTAAGGGATCACCTTCGAGTTTCTAAAAAGGTATAACTGGAAACAGCTTGAGGAAAATGAAGCTGACAAATTTGCTTAGCCAGACAAAGAGAGACAATCACAAATCTCAAATAAAACTTTCTACTACCTTTGAAAATCAAATTTCTAGAACACTATGCTTAAAGATTGAGGATTTCACCTAGTAGAAATACACCAGACAGTAATGGGTTCTACTTTTATTATTTATCAGCAAGTACATTTTGGTTTTTACTTAATGAACCATAAATATAATTGGAAGTAGGTGAGAAGGAATGTAACATACATAAATAATTAAGACCAAAATATTGGAATTATTTTATTGTGAATTAAAAAGTAGATACATATACACCTATAAATGAAAAACAATTTGAAAAAGAAGCAGTTTATAGGCATTCCAGTTGCTTCATATCATTAGCACCACAGTGCTGTCAGTCTTTTACATTTTAGTTATCTTCATTTTTTCTTGCATTTCTTTGGTGGCTAAAAAATTTCAGTAATCTTTTGCTGAATGAACTAAAGACTAGAGCAAAAGATTCCTAGAGAGTGAAAGGGCCAGAAAAGTCTTCTCAAAGGTGGGGGATGATGTTTGAATCTGGGACTCTCAGAGCTGCCTTCAGTTTTCACTTCAGAGTATGGCAGCTCTTTTTTGTGCTGAAGCTTTTCCTAATCCAGAAAGAGGTAGAGAGCAGTGGAGAGTCTATGATTGTCCCAAGTCCCATACGTAGACTCCTGGGAATGTCCTGTTTCCTGCAACCATCATGAAAATGTAGAAAGCTTGATAAGAAGTAAAGGTTATGTCAGCAGCTGAAAGAGAGCTGATGGTGCCAGCATCTTCCTTTTGGCCCTCTCTCACCCCTGGTCTGCCTCCCCACCTGGTCACAGCTGAAGCCCGACAGCCTAGTTCATTTGGAGGACTAGAATTTACTTAGCAAGCCTGAGCTATGAGAATATCATGATTTTCAGAATTTTGAAGTCAAAGGAGTTCTCATAAAGCAATAGCAGAGAATCTTCTGTTTTTAGAGTAGTGATTCCTCCCAGAAATGATAGCGTTGGGGAGATTTAACAAACAAAATTGATACTCAATTTTTTAGGAGTAATACATATGAAATTTTAAAATAGAGACTGAAATGTATGTGGATAATTTATTATCATGAATATTTGGGGCATAGCAAATCAAGAGTGATATAAAGAAAATTGTGGGTACCATTTTATAGATGTTCTAATGAATGCCTGCTTATTTCCATTCTTTTTTTATATCTTTATTGGAGTATAATTACTTTACAAAGTTGTGTTAGTTTCTTCTGTACAACAAAGTGAATCAGCTACATGTATACATATATCCTCATATCCCCTCCCTCTTGCATCTCCCTTTCACCCTCCCTATCCCACCCCTCCAGATTGTTGCAAAGCATCAAGCTGATCTCCCTGTGTTATGCAGCAGCTTCCCACTAGCCATCCATTTTACATTTGGTAGTGTTTATATGTCAATGCTACTCTCTCACTTCATCCCAGCTTCCCCTTCCCCCATTGTGTCCTTAAGTCCGTTCTCTATGTCTGTGTCTTTATTCCTGCCCCGCTGCTAGGTTCATCATTACCATTTTTTTAGATTCCATATATGGGCATTAGCAGACGGTATTTGTTTTTCTCTTTCTGACTTACTTCACTCTGTATGACAGACTCTAGGTCCATCCACATCATTACAAATAACTCAATTTCATTTCTTTTTATGGCTGAGTAATATCCCATTGTATATATGTGCCACATCTTCTTTATCTATTCATCTTTCGATGGACATTTAGGTTGCTTCCATGTCCTGGCTATTGTAAATAGTGCTGCAATGAACATTGTGATACATATACCTTTTTGAATTATGGTTTTCTCAGGGTATATGCCAAGTAGTGGGATTGCTGGGTCATATGGTAGTTCTATTTTTAGTTTTCTTAAGGTTATTTCCATTCTTAATGACTCCAAAATTTATAGAATTTGGGCAAATTAAAGAATTTCCTTGTTATGCAAATTTCAAAGATTCCCAAAGTTCTTCTTTTGTAATTTTAGTAACAAGGTTAACATAAAAAAAGAAGTTACATCTCTGTAAGCTTAATGTAGGAAAAGTTATCTCTCTTCATTTTGAAACTAATGCAAATTTGTCATCCCTGTGAATACAGGCTTTAGGGACAATAAGTTGGAACAACATTTAAGCATTTCCAAAAACCAAGACTAGCCCTACTTTCAGTTGACAACTAAAGAATTCTCCAACATAGATCTAACTAACTCACCTACAAAAATCAAATATTCAAGGAAGAGGACATTGTATTACAAAACTAATAACTGAGCAAGCATTTATATTTTAAAATAAAAGTAATCTAATGCAAATATAGACATAGGCATAACTCTGGTTGTGTCTATAGATACATTAAAACATAAGAAAAATAAAATTGAGAAATCTATGTTTTAATTGAAGGTGCATTACATTTATGAAATTAGAAAAGTGTCTAATACAAATTTAATGTAAAAGAGCTACTACTAAATTACACTTTATTTTAGTTAAAAGGCTTTTAATTAAAATTCATAAATAAATGAATGTTATAAAAAAGTAATTTTTATATCCCCCATCCATTCTGGCCTCTGATTAAGTTCTAAAGTATTTTATTAGTTTTGCATTTTCTAATAATTGTTGGTGGACAAGGTGTCTCATTATTTAATGATCCACAAATTAAGGTAATAGACAAATATCAAGGTCAACTAAAACTGAAATAAGTAATAATGGTGGGAGAGGAAGGCAGAGGGCAGAAGAGGACAATGAGCCCTTGAGAAGGTCAGGTGTCTCTGCCCATATCCAGGAACAACTCCCAGAGGGCAGAGAAAGGCCAAGTGATCCTTCAAACACTCTTTAAAGTGCCACTTTCTAGGTTGACCCATCCATCCAAAGGGCAAGGTACTGCTGAGCATTATCTGCTGAGATGCCCTCCTCAAGGAGCTGTGTGTCAGGAAATATCATCAGGCAGTTTCTAAACTAGTCCATAATCACTATTCCCTTTAACTCTGAGACCCAAGTAATCTACATCATTGAACAATGTTAAGCATCACCATAAGATACCGAACAAACAAACACAACATACTGTGTGAGTTAGTGTCCTCTGGAATTGCGAATATGTAAGCGAGGCATAGTAGGGAATTCTCTTGGTTTTCGCCTTGATGGCTACCCAAAAGATGTTTAACATTTGGAGAAATTTACGATTCATAGTTTCAGTTTGTATAAATGATTATCACTAGTAGTAGAAGTGAGAGACAGAACAGGCAGCAAAAGCAGAGGAGAAGAAATGGGATGAAATGGAGGTCTCAAGTGAGCAGGGTGAGGGTCAAGATATCAGCACTTAGCAAATTGAGTGAATCGAACTTTTCTTCACTATCCTGTAGAGTATAGAAAAATGAAGAGTAGCTATTCTTGGTAAGAAATAGGAACAATGAAACATATATCTTCTTAATGACTGGCTTAGCACCTCATAATAAGGCCATAGTTCATTTAAGGTATTTTCAGTTATTTTAAATGTGCTGTAATACCAGTGATTTTCTGGACCTTATTGATTTCTATAATGGAGAAAGGGGTAAAGGGAATAGAAAGCCAGGTCTGGCCAAACTTCTTTCCAAGATGGAAAAGTAGGTGCCAGAGGAGTTTTGATTTACATGTATGTATATGGGGATCCAGATAAAAAAGATTGGTAGTAGTCACCTTGGGGAATGGAGGTTTCAGGTACAAGTGGATGGATAAAGGGGATCTTGAGAGCACAGTTCATATAACATGCATTGTAATACTGTTCAGAGCCTCTTCTAGGGAGTCATGTAAATATTTTGTGTTGTCGGGGTTATATTAAACTTTAAACACATTTGGAACTCTATCTTGGTCACTTACTAACAAGATTACTTTGACTAAGTCTCCCATCCTTTTTAAGCCTCCGTTTCATTATCTGTACATTTTAGTAATAATAGGGCCAATTCCCTACAGTTTTTCTGGGGATTATGTGTGATAATATGTTAAAGGCTTTGCATATGTGAAAAATTATTCCTATTTCTTCACCCCTATCTGTATCCAGACCTTTTCCCATGCGACTTGGCAATTCTTCCCACTAAAGGCAAATTTATTTCCCTGTACTATTGATGCTGGCCATGTGGTTTACTTGACCAGTGGAATGTGGGTAGAAGTTTCCAGCATATGTCTTCAGAGGAATAGCCTACGGGAACTTGCAGCCTCTGTCATGAGAAGAATATGCACCCAGTGGCTTCTGCCTCTTTGGTCTGGGTCTCAGAATAAACACACATGGGGTACAATTGAGCCAAACCTGCATAACTTTGAGTGTGGGAATAAATGCCATTGTCGTATACCACTGAGTTCTGAGCTGGTTTGTCGTCATGCAGCAATAGGTGACTGACACAACACAGTCCTGGGGTATGGCCTGGGAATCTGCATTTCTCGGGTTGTGACTAATAATAGGACTTATGAATAACTGCAATAACGCCTTTGCCCACAGTTTAAAGTGCATGGAGATAAGCAGAAAGATATATAGCTTATTCTGATTCATACACAACTTTTATCTTCTTTATAGTTATCTTTCTTTGAATCAGATGGGCAACTATTTATGAAACATGGCATTCAGTAATCATCTAATTTGCTAACCATGATTTTTGAGATTGCTTGGGAATAAATATCAATCAAGTGGAATTTTCCTCTCATCTGATACTGTGGATAATCTAAATGTTTTAAATTGATTATTTCTTATGTCTAGATTAAATTTACATAATAACTTCTTAAAAGAATACTGAACTGATAGACAATATCTCCTAAAGCTGAACAAATGTGCCTACCTTACAATTCAGCACTTCTGAAACTCCTGGGTACATCCAACAGAAAGGATAGTGCATATCTACCAAAAGACTTGTATAAGAATTGCCAACTCAAGCTGTAAACTGGAAATGATCCAAAGTCTTTCAACAGTAGAATGGATCCATAAATTGTAGTAAGGTAGTATATTCATTCAACAAAATATTACAGAACCATAAAAAAGAATGCAATAGCAAGGATGAATGTCATAGATGTGATTATGAATTTAAAAAAAGTAGACCCAGAGTAATAAATTCTGTATTATTCCATTTGTGCAAAGTTTGAGAGAGGCAAAATTTATCTATGGGAATTGAAGTTAGAATAGTGTTTCTTGAGGCAGGGGTAGGTATTGCCTGGGAAGGGTGAGAAGCCTTTTGGACTGCTAGAAATGTTCTACATCTTAATCTGCTTGGTGGTTGTGTTATGTCTTTTGGAGTTGAACTCCGACAAGTGTCCTCTTGCACCAATAGAAATAGACTGAGTTGGGTTCAGAAGCAAAGGAAAGGCTTATTCTTTGATCAGAGAGTGGAGAGGTAGGAGCTGGGGATCTAGAGCACATGCTCTCCCAACAGGCTGTGTGTGGGGCTGCTTTATAGGGGTCCGGTCAGCAGGGAGGGGGCAGGCACAGCTGCTCATGCTCCAGATCTCAGTGCCTGGCGCAGCATCTCTGCACATGATCCACCAAACTGAATTGTCTGCACGGTAATTTTGCACCAGGAACTCTAGTCTAAAGTGTCAAGTGCAAGGCCTTTGCATGCAGCACACTATGAAAAGTGAAACTAGACTAAGCACAAAAGGAAAGAATAAGAGACAAGGTTAGACTTTATTTTATTACCCATATTCAGTTTTGTTTTGTTTTTTTGGAGTCTGAAAAAACTTTTTTTTTACATATCTATTTTATTTTTCTAAATTTTATTTTTTATTGATGTATAGTTGATTTACAATGTGTTAGTTTCAGATGTACAGCAAAGTGGTTCAGTTATACATACATACATATATACATATACACACACACACATATATATATATTATTTTTCAGATTTTTTTTCCTTATAGGTTATTACAAAATATTGAGTATAGTAGGTTCTTGTTGGTTATCTATTTTATATCTAGTTCTTGTTGATTATTTATTTTATATCTAGTAGTGTGTATATGTTAATCCTAAACTCCTAATTTACCCCTCCCCCATCATTTCCCCTTTGGTAACCATAAATTTGTTTTCTATGTCTGTGGGTCTATTTCTGTTTTGTATATAAGTTCATTTGTATCCTATTTTTTCTTTTTCAGATTCTTTTCCATTATAGGTTATTATAAGATATTGAGTATAGTTCCCTGTGCTATACAGTAGGTTCTTGTTTTTTACCAGTTTTAAATATAGTAGTGTGTATATGTTAATCCCAAACTCCTAATTTATCTCTCCCCACCCACACCTCTAGGTTCTATTTTTATTTCCCAGGAATTGTTCATGGGCTTTGCCAGTGATAGTTAATTGGCTGTATATACTACAAAAATTCATCAAGCTATAGACTATAAATATATGCACCATGTATATCATACCTCAATTTTTTAAAAAGATAAAAAAGAAAATCTCACCTGGAATTAGAGAAAAATTAATATTTTAAATGCCAGTGTTTCTAACTTACCAAGTTTAATCTGTCAAGCCTCTAGGTTTCAGCATAGCCTGATAGTAAGGAAAAGAGGTATAACTAGTTGATGAAGAGTTAAACTGGACATCATGAAACATGTACCTGGTGAAAGTTTCAGTTACTTATATGCTTAGTTCAAGAGTGGACAAAGGTTCATACATATACCAACAAGGACAAGCCGTTTGGTACACTGACTGGCTAAATACCCATCAGTAGTTATGCCCTATGCCAACCCGTCTCCAGACTGACAAGATAGTGTTGATGCTGCAGCAAAGGAAACAGAAACAAAGGCAGGGCTGATGCTGCCTTAACAATGAGGGCCTATTCTCCCCCATGCACCTGAGAACACCAGTGAACTTGGTCATTGTTCAGCAGCAGAAACCTCAGGGTTTCTCTCATCCTTAACTCTTTGTCATGTGACCACATTATTTCCTTAGGAGGTGATCCTGCCCTGTGTCCCTTGACAACAGAATCCTCCAAATGTATAAACTGTGTCATCGTGATTGACCAACCAGAGGTCACCGCTCCTCACCACCCCCCTTCATCCCAAGCTGTTTGCTCTTATTGTTCATTAAAAAAAAAAAGAATGAAAGGGAGGAAAGACAGCAATCCAAGTTCAGTAATAAGCAACACAAAAGATTCATTCGTGAAGGGCAAAGATTAACAGGACTAATAGCTCCAGGGGTTTGGGGAAAGCCTGTCCGATTCAGGAAACCAACTGGGAAAAACTGAGTGCAGACAAATTGCTTGCTACAAAGGGAATACTATGTGGGAGAGTATGGAAATAACTATGTTCTGCGAGCATGTTTTACTTTCTGTGTTGTTTCGCCAACAAGAGATACAAGGACAGCCAGAGTAGCAGGATAATACACCTGTGATAAAAGCAGCTGCCTGCTTTTCTCTAGACACTGAAAGTTTACCTTTTGTTCAGAACTACATATGGGGAAGCTTCAATTTACCAGACTTATTAGTTATTAAGTCTTTATCAAATTGTTTTTCATGGTGTACTTTCATCTAAATGGGAAGGAAAAAATGCTTTCTCAAGAGGTTACACAGACCTTTCCTTCAGCTACAACTTGAGCCCTAGCATTTTATGAGAATTTATTCTCCAAAAGGTGACCTAGAGGCATTATAAGTTCCTTCCTAAAGTTTTCTAGATTAATGCTTTGGAGAAATGCTTAAGAGCAAGGGTTAAAACAAGAAGAGTTTGCTGATTAACGTTTAGTTAATTTTAATAACTTCACTGACACAGCCCTCCGGATAAAAAAAAGGAAATTATTCTTTTCACCATTTTTTTTGTTGTTGCTATATTTAAAATACTAAATGAACAGAATTGCATGGAGATAAAAGTAAACAACACATGAAATGAGAACATGGTCAACTGGTCTTTTCAAACTTGTTTGGGAGAGAAAAGCCTCCCCAAACAAAATCTTTTCATTATATTCCTCCAGGTAAACTATTCTCATAGATAAGCATGGTTATCCTTCCTTGCATAGTTAAAACAATACATTTTTCTGATCAAGACAGAAGGAAATATTTGATCTCTGCTGATCCCACTCAGAATTACCATTTGGCCTCTAGAAGAGCTATTTGCAAACTTCGGTGTGAGTTAGAATAGCTGGAAGAGCTTATTAAACTTGCAGATCTGGAGGGCTTTGTTGTGATATTGTGAATCAGTCAGCCTTGGATGGGCCTTGGAAATTTCATTTCTGTGAAATATCCCAGGTAATTCTGAGGCTCACAGATTTCACTTTGGGTCTCCATAATGCTTTCCCACATTCCGCTGGTGCCGAACTGCTAAGTCTTAGTTTGAAAACTGCAAGACACATAAGCCTTGTCCTATTTTTCTAAAACTAAGCTAAGGAATGTTCTAGCACACAAACAGGAGCATGCTTATCTTGTCATTGGAAACCAACTCACATAAATCACCCACCGTCCTGCCTTGCTGTCTGGAGTCAATGCAAACCTTAAACATCTCCTCTACAGTAAGCATCTGATCAAGAACAAGCAAGTAACTTAAGTGCATAGGGATAGAGAAAAGGTTTAAGAATTATCAAGACAAGGTGAAAATCTATTTTTTTTCAGTGCCTATTGCTCCAGGGTTAGGAACAGCCCACAAATACCCACATGTTTAACAGAAGTTTAAGAGGGCACCATCATCTTATTTAGAACATTTCATCTTCCCTGCAAACAACAGGTTTCTACAATTCACCTTTGCTTTGTACCAAAGAAAGTCCACTTCTACAGTGAGTGCTCTCAAAATAGGAATGTGAAATTATGGGCCAGGGAAGAACCTCATATCAGTATGAGTCCGATCAAAGTATCAATTAAAATGGACTGAACTGAACGCAATGGTTCGGTTTTTCCTCCTGCTCTCCTACTTGTCCTGTGCAAATTGTTCAACAGCCTTTCCCAGTGAAAGGACTTCAGAAATAGGAGCTGTCTTCAGGAGAGGAAGAGTGAGGTGTTGATATGCTGACCTACAGGGCACAAAAGTCCACTGACAGATGGGAAGGAAAAAAAGGAAAGTGCCGAGAGGATTAAACACAAAAGGATTTTATAAGCAGTCAAGGCAATAACGAGCCCTCTGGAAGGAGGCATCGCATATTAATAGGGGCCATTCGATCTGCTAGAGGGCACAATGGACAATGTGAGGGGTAAACAACAATGCCCAGAACACATTTGGGTAAATAGGGGAGATGGTGGTCGTTGACAGCCAAGTGCATGCACTGCCAGCTCATCTGGGCCTCTGGAGGTCGGATTTTGAAAGCCTAGGAGGGTTATGCTGATTTCAACATACACTCTTATCCTTGGGATCTGGAAGGCAATTATAAAGTCATCTGTCATGAGCAGGCTATCCCACAAACATTACTCAGCTGCTATTATGCCTGACAGTTGGGGCACTTCTGGTTCAAAAATAGTCCATTTGTCAGTTTCCTCTACTCCCTGCTATTGTGAAAGAAGCAGAATTAGAAGGTACTGCTGGGACACCAGTTGAATCACTTTGGAATTGTGACACTGGTTTGCCACAGGAAAGGGGAGACTTGAGGCTTAGGGACCCAGAAACGATAGTGAGTTGTGTGAGAAGAAATGTCCACTTTGGGAAGCTGTCTGTGGAATTCCCTGAGATGAGCTGCACATGGGAGCAATGCAAACACTTCCGAAATCTTTTAGCTTCATCACCCCACACTCTTTCTGGTTTTGCCAGTCCTCACTGCCAGACAGTAATCTGCACCACGACCCTCAGGAGAAGCACAATGGCCATGGACAGGTGTTCACAGAGCCTTCACGTGGCCTGTTATGAGCACACCATGTGCCTTTACTGATGACTTACAACAGCCTCTGAATCACTCCCCATAAAGAAAACTCAAGCTTCCCTTTCCCCTTTTAGACTAAGACAGCCCAGCACCAAATGCACACAGGTAACCAAACACAGACCAACAGCTGCCTTTCTGAGAGACAGAAACTCTACACTAAAACATCATGACAGCCCCGTAGCGGCAGCAATTTTAAGGGGCCTCAAATCCTTAAAGGAACTACTCCAAAGGTCTGGGTTTCCTTTCCTAATCTAGATATGGAGGAGTCTTTAAATCAGGCCTTCATTTCCGGAACATGCTCACTGTGGACCCTTGAAGACTCATCAGGTCATGATCAAGGCAGCAGGATGATGAATCAATGATGTACCAATGATGGGCACCAGTAAAAGGCATTGTGCAAAAACATGCCAGCATAATACCATACAGGCCCAGGATAACTGCCCCTTATTGACAGGTTGGGAATACCTCATTCAGAGAATGGCACCAGCTTCATCTGGCATAATTGAGTGTATAAATAGCTCCCTCCCCTTTAAGTATCTGCTTGATTATATGTGTATGTATACATATATCTGTTTATAAGGTGTGAAAATTTATAAAAAAGTGAAATATATTTTAATTATATGCAGTATAACGTGTATATGCTCGTATTAGTTTGAAGCATATGAAATTGCATTTTTTGTAGATTAAAAAATATGTTAGGGCTACCCTGGTGGCGCAGTGGTTGAGAATCTGCCTGCCAATGCAGGGGACACGGGTTCGAGCCCTGGTCTGGGAGGATCCCACATGCCGCGGAGCAACTAGGCCCGTGAGCCACAACTACTGAGCCTGTGCGTCTGGAGTCTGTGCTCTGCAACAAGAGAGACCGCGATAGTGAGAGGCCGACACACCGCGATGAAGAGTGGCCCCCACTTGCCGCAACTAGAGAAAGCCCTTGCACAGAAACGAAGACCCAACACAGCAAAAATAAATTAATTAATTAATAAACTCCTACCCCCAACATCTTCTTAAAAATAAATAAATAAATAAATGTTCGTTGAACATCAGCAATTTCACATTGTTCAATCCAATACGGATACATGGCTGTCATTAAGCCTCTGTCATTTCCTCTCCAAGCTCACTTTCTAAACACTGATTGGATGATGGGACTGGGATGCTGCAGTCCATATTTCTGTGCTGCCACTTGCTAAATGCTAAACTGGGCGAGTGAAAGGCACTAGAGGGAGTGCCCTTTTCCTGTTGGCTTGCTGTTCCAATGAACATTTCTCTAGCCTTGTTTCTTCACCAGCTACTGGCTTTTGAGTCCAACCTCCAATCCTATGGTTTTATGTATTTATTTTTGCCCCACTCTCTAAGAACTAGTCATAGTGCTTCCCCTCAGATGCTGCTTTCCAGGGTCCCTTCTCCAAGCTTCCTATAACCCCAGCTCCTTCTCTTTGCTCCTGCAGCCTAAGAGGTAGTAGCTGCTTACAATATTTATTTCTTTGGCAAACTTTAGTCTTCTAAATTTATCGAACAAATTCCATATATTAAAGTTTCTCTGTTAAAATAACTGACATGGTTTCTGCTTTCCTGATTGGATCTTGACTGGCTCGGTATGTATACATATTTAAAATGTATATTTTATGTATATATGCTTATTTTGTATATATGGAAAGAAACATAGGGACAGAGAAATGGAAAATCTTGAAATAACAATGGTGCCACACACATTTTAATATACTCAGACAATACTGGGCTATTAGAATTATATATTTCCTCAAGGCTAATGTCCCCCCAAGCTCACAGAAAATGCAACGAGTGTCAAGAAAACCATGTGCAGCCTATGTACCAACACAGTTTAAAAATCATTATGCTGTCAACCTGCCAAACCAGAAAGACTTTGGTAACAAATAGTGGAAAATGATGAGTCCATCTTTTGTCTATTGGTCATTTGAAAAAATGGGTTTGATGGCTGATCCATTCTGACATTTCACCCATATATATTTTTAAATCTGCCCATTTTGACACAAATGGCTTTCTAAGATGCCCACCCTGATTAATGGGCCTGTTACATTCAACATTATGTTCTCTGGGGTGTCTGCACTTCTTTCAAGGTCACGTGGAGAAGAGGAGTAGACTTCAGTACCATGGTCCATATCAGTTCTGACTGTTACAAGGGCCTCAGATTCCCACCAAGCAGGGAGGCCTTTGGTGTGGTCAACCTCTCTGTTCCTAATTTTAACACATAGACCACTCAGGAAGAAATAGAGTTTTTAAAAAGGCCCAAGAAAAGCGCATGGTTTCCATCCAGCAGTTACTGACCTCAGATCCATTTCAAAAAAACATTTCATATTACACATATCACGTTGGGTAGAAGGGAAATTTTCTAATCAAGATGTTTTGTCATTTCCTCTTAAGTTCACATGCTTACAATAAGCATGGTGTTTTATATCACATATGCACTGACACGTACAACTGATCCTCCTTCAGTAACTAAGACTTATGCATCCTCTCAAGTATGCGAGCACACACATACCCACACACACCACACACACTATAGCCTCCCAACATGCACATAACTTTAAAGTATTAAATAAGCTTAAGGGTTTTTTTTTAATTAATATACAAAAAATTTTCCAATGTCACAATCATCTGTTGATAATGACAGACATCAGCAATGTACAAATATTTGGGCAGGTTGGGTAACTCACCATCCTCAACTCTGCAATGAGCAAAGTAGCTAAGCAGTCTGCCTGGCATATCACAGGCACATCTGGGGTTAGAGTCTATGCCCTGAGGACTCTGCAATGACATCCTTAGCAGATGCCTTCAGCCCACCCTGGAAGGCATCTGAAGCTCCCACAGTTCTTTTTTTTTTTAATGTATTACTTTAATCCTGAGACATTTTTTTTTTCTTTTGGCCACACCGCATGGCATGTGGGATCTTAGTTCCCTCACCAGGGATCACATCCCCTACAGTGGAAGAGTGGAGTCTTAACCACTGGTCTGCTAGGGAAGTCCCTACTCCCACAGTTCTTATATGGGTATCTCTCTGTCTGAGGGTGAATAAGGGATGAGATTTGGGAGATAAGGAACTCAACTTCTTTGCCCCTTGGTTGAGCAATTCAGAGGGTCTGCAGTGGGAGTGAACCCTGCTGCTCAGCCTAATAACCCACTCGTGGATATGTCCTTTATTGGTTTTCCTCTTACACCGCACTCCCACATCGTTCTTCCTGGCAACACCTCTCAAGTAAATATTACGACCCAAATTCTTGTCTCAGACTGCTTTTGGGAACTGTGAACTGAGATAGCCACTTAACCTCTGTGCGCTGTCTTTGGCCCAAACACAGCAGCATCACACATTAACTGCCGTCCTCCTCAGGCCAGGACAGCAAAATCCTGAAGGTCTCCTCCTCTTCCCTGAGAGGATGGTTTCTTGATTCCCTCACAACAACCTCATCTTTTGTGTGAAAGAGATTAGGTTCCTAGTGTGCTCCTTGCCTCTAAATTCTGGGGGTATAAGTACAATGTGGTGACGGTAGTTAACAATACTATATTGTATATATGACAGTTGCTAAGAGAGTAGATCTTAAAAGTTCTCATCACAAGGAAAAGAAAACTGTAACTATGTAAATATGAGGTGATGGTTGTTAACTAATCTTACTGTGGTAGACATTTTGCAATATATACATATATCAAATCATTATGTTGTACACTTTAAACTTATATAATGTTATATGTAAATTGTATCTCAATAAAACTGGGAAATTTTTAAAAATTATTTTTTAAAGTACATAGCTATGACAAAAAAGAAAGAAATAGGTGATGGTAACCCATGAATGAACATTTGCTTCCCTACTGTACTGAGAATTAAATATAAGAACCGCATCCCCAGTACAAGGAAAATACCCATATGACAGATGGAAACATGATACCACCTTTCTTAAAAAATGAACAAAATACCCACAAAATATTATACATGGTGTATACACACCACTCAAGAAACTGAAAGTGTTAATCAGACTTTGAGCTACCTACTTATTTCCAAATTGTGGAATAAAATAATATATCTGGAGTCCAGAGAGTGTTGATATGTTTTCTACACTTTGTAACAAGTTTATTAAACATAAGGAGTGACAGACAGTGGGTACTATAATCTCAGTCTGAAACAAGCCAAGGACCTCTATCTCATGCTGGTATTCAGACATATTTCCTAGAAGAGCTACCAACTTAAAGTGTCATTTTTTTGTCACCTCCAAATATATCAAAGAGTGTCAGGGTCCTCCTGTTTCCTTGGCAGGTGACAGTTAACATCTGCTTCTCACAAGACCGACTGTAAACTCGATCTTCCGGGATCATTCTTATCTGTGTGGCCAAGCTGGTGCTGTGCTCTTAAGAAGGTGAATTTGACAATGTGCTGCCCAGTTGTGATAAATGAAGCCCAGTCAATGGGATATGCTTTGCGGAGGGGGTTCTCAAACCTGAGTGCACATGAGAAAATCCCAGTTGCCCAAATTTTTCTCAGGGCTCAACATCAGAGAATCTCTGGGTGTCAGGCTGACCCTGTAATTTTAAGATTTTGAAAACTTTTCATGGAAAATTCTTCACACATCACAACCTCCATGCACTGCAGAGAACTATGAAAAAAAAGACCAGTTAACTGTACTGCAATTTCGATTCTCATAGAAACCACTCATATGTCTTTAGATAAATCTTTGTCTCTATTTCATAGATTCTTTATCTGTAGAATGGATTTAATACCACCCTACTGCATGGCAAAGGAGGGGAAATCTTACACAACCTTGTTTAAAAAATAGGAAAAATAAATTAAAAAGAAAGAAATCATTACTGGGGGTACAAGGATCCTGAGGTGCAGAAATGCCAAATAGCTTAAATAAAACATTTTAGAGGCCCTTTCCAGAAGAACAAACATTTAAGAAAAAAAAGATAGAGAAGGAAGAAAGGCAGAAACAGAAGAATAAGAAGGATAATCTGAGTGTATTTTGTTTATGGGAAAAAGAAAAGATTGCATAGGAAGTTTTAAATATTTTTCTGTAATTAGAAAATAATTGAAATTTTGAAAAACTCAGTGAAATAGAAAGAGAATAATAACCATAATGCTGTAGTACACTTAGAAACATGAAAAATACTGCAACAATATCACATCACATTACCAAACTGATACTATTTGACATTTGCTGGTGTTTCTGTTAAGTTATTCTTCGGAATACTGGAATATTTATGGGACTATATCAATAAAATCCAAAATACCAGTTTAACACATTTATTTTATTCTAATTGTGTTTTTATATTGATTTCTAACATTAATCAATTAAATAGGTGAGCACTAGGATTTAATTTAGTGTAAATTAAGGACTGCAATTTCTCAGCTGTGTCACACAACCCATCTTCAAGTTGAGCCCCTCTGCTAGTGCCCAGGCCAAATCGTGGTTGTGGGATTTTTGAGAATGAGAAGGCTTAGTCTTACAATAAGTATCTTTAGTCTGCTACTTGGCTTTTACTTATTTTACAAGCACCTGACACTGTTTTACTTCAGTCGTGCTGGGATCAGGAGCCCAGCCTTAGCTTTCTGTCCAATCCCTTCACAGAACTGGAATTCCAAGCTTGAAATTCAGTCCTCAGTGTGCCCCTCATCACCTGACCCAGGTCTTTCTGGTGAGGGCAGACTTTCCACCGGCCCCTGCTGCTGGCATAAGCTTCGCTGCTCTGCTCTCATTCTAACCCATGCCTCCCTCTGCCACTGGCTCTACCTGCTGACCTCCCATCAAGCCACCTGCATGCCAACCACTGCCTTGATTTCCTCTGTCACCTTTCTGCACAATTATCTAGAATATTAAGCCCAGTCATGTTCAGAAGCCTTAGTGTTGACTTCGAAAACACAGTGGGCCCCAAAATAACCAGATTTCCATGGGGGGGCATCAGCAAAGCCTTTGTAAAACCACTAACCTCTATGTTCCCAATCCAGACACAGCAAGATAAAAGCCAAACCTGTATTCCAGGGTCTTTAAACATTCAGTGACAGAGGATTTTTCCAGAGCACAGGAGCCAGGTTCCTTGGTGGGATTCATGTAAACCTTGGAGAATAACCACAGATATGAGTTCCCATGTGAATGTCTTCTGACATATATTCTCTTATTTAAAAAAAAAAAAAAGTTGAGAAAAATTATACTAGCTAACTGGTAGCCCTTGAAATTTAAAGCTGAGCAACAACAACAAAAAAATCATCTTCTCCCTCCAAGGCTTTCCTACTCAGACCTTAAATGACATTGCTTCAGTAAGTCCTGAAGCCAAAACTCACTTATATGATCAAGATCTACTTCAAGCATTTTAATATTCATAAAGCTCCAAAGGCACCAGATTTCCCTTTCTGGTCTACTTGGACTCTTAAATTTGGGGTCAGCCCTAGATCACCACATGTGGCAATCTTATGGTTCCCCTAAAATAATTCAATGGGCTATTAAAAAGTAGGTAAAGAACAAAAAACTCTTTTGTGGCCAAATATCTTGGGGGATCTCTGGTTAAACAATGTTAAACCAATTTATTTCTTGCAAACTTTCAATACATTTTCAGATGATAACATGACTTTCCATGAAGAGAATAAAATGGAACTCTTTATTTTTGGAGGGGCTGTTCACAAGATTACTCCCCCCATGAAACATATTTTGTGAAACTTCTTCTGAGTCAACAGTTTGTCTATTCATCTTTGGACCCCTCCACTAACACAGTTGTAGCCCTGAATAGAAACTAAATAAATTAAAATAAAATGACATGGCGTGGAATCAAATTGAATGAAGTGGAGTGAAACGCCTCAGAACTCTGGTACTTCCCAGAAGAATACAACAGAAACCCAGCTGTGACATTTTCTGATGTTATCTTTTAAGGGTAGTTTTAAACTGCTTTTTCTATAATTTAAATGTTCCATATTATGGACCCTTAAGTTAATGTAAATCACTTCTCTAGGGCAGGAGTCTAAAACTCCTAAATCACAACATTCAAGACTGGAATTTTGGAGACCTTCAAGATGGTGGAGGAGTAAGACGTAGAGATCAGGTTCCTCCTCACAAATACGTCAGAAATACATCTACATGTGGAACAACTCCTATGGAAGACATACAAAACGCTGACAGAAGACCTCAGACTTCCCAAAAGATATTTTTTTTTCCTTTTTCTCTTTTTGAGAGTGTGTATGTGTATGCTTCTTTGTGTGATTTTGTCTGTATAGCTTTGCTTTTACCATTTGTCCTAGGGTTCTTTCTGTCTTTTTTTTTTTTAATAGTATAGCTTTGTTATCATTTGTGGACTTGTTTTCTAGTTTATTGCTCTCCTCTTTCTTTCTTCCTTTTTTTTCTTTTTTAATTACTTTTAAATACTTTGTTTTTAATAATTTTTTATTTTAATAACAATTTTATTTTTCTTTCTTCTTTCTTTCTTTCTTTCTTTCTTTCTTTCTTTCTTTCTTTCTTTCTTTCTTTCTTTCTTTCTTTCTTTCTTTCTTTCTTTCTTTCTTTCTTTCTTTCTTTCTTTCTTTCTTTCTTCTCTCTGTTATTCCCCCTTTTATTCTGAGCCATGTGGCTGACAGTGTCTTGGTGCTCCAGCTCACTGTCAGGGCTGTGCCTCTGAGGTTGGAGAGCCAAGTTCAGGACATTGGTCCACCAGAGACCTCCCAGCTACACATAATATCAAAGGGTGAAAACTCTCTCAGAGATCTCCATCTCAACACTAAGACCCAGCACCACACAACAATCAGCAAGCTACATTGCTAGACATCCTATGCCAAACAACTAGTAAGACAGGAACACAACCCCACCCATTAGCAGAGAGGCTGCCTAAAGTCATAATAAGGTCAAGGACACCCCAAAACACAACACTGGATGTGGCACTGTCCACCAGAAAGAAAACATCCAGCTTCATCCACCAGAACACAGGCACCAGTGCCCTCTACCAGGAAGCTTACACAACCCACTGAACCAACATTACCCATAGAGGGCAGACACCAAAATAATGGGAAGTACAAATGTGCAGGCTGTGAAAAGGAGACCAAAACACAGTAAGTAAAGCAAAATGAGAAGACAGAGAAACACAGAGCAGATGAAGGAGCAAGGTAAAAACCCACCAGACCAAACAAATGAAGAGGAAATAGGCAGTATACATGAGAAAGAATTCAGAGTAATGAGAGTAAAGATGATCTAAAATCTTGGAAATAGAACGGAGAAAATACAAAACAGTTAACAAGGACCTAGAAGAACTAAAGAGCAAACAAACAATGATGAACAACACAATAAATGATATTAAAAATTATCCAGAAGGAATCAATAGCAAAATAACTGAGGCAGAAAAATGGGTAAGCGACCTGGAAGATAAAATAGTGGAAATAACTACTGCAAAGCTGAATAAACAAAAAAGAATGAAAGAATTGAGGACACTCTCAGAGACCTCTGGGACAACATTAAATGCACCAACATTTGAACTATAGGGGTCACAGAAGAAGAAGAGAAAAAAGGGACTGAGAAAACTTTTGAAGACATTGTAGTTGAAGACTTTCCTAATATGGGTAAGGAAATACTCAATCAAGTCCAGGAAGTGCAGAGAGTCCCATACAGGATAAATCCAAGGAGAAACCTGCCAAGACACATACTAATCAAACTATCAAAAATTAAATACAAAGAAAAAATATTAAAAGCAGCAAGGGAAAAGCAACAAATAACATACAACGGAATCCTCATAAGGTTATTAGCTTATCTTTCAGCAGAAACTCTGCCAGCCAGAAGGGAGTGGCAGGACATATTTAAAGTGATGAAAGGGAAAATGTACAACCAAGATTACTCTATCCAGCAAGCATCTCATTCAGATTTGATGGAGAAATTAAAACTTTTACAGACAAGCAGAAGCTAAGAGAATTCAGCACCACCAAACCAGCTTTACAACAAATGCTAAAGGAACTTCTCTAGGCAGGAAACACAAGAGAAGGAAAAGACCTACAATAACAAACCCAAAACAATTAAGAAAATGGTAGCAGGAACATATACATTGATAACTACCTTAAACGTAAAAGGATGAAATGCTCCAACCAAAGACATAGACTGCCTTAATAGATAAAAAAACAAGATCGTGTATATGCTGTCTACAAGAGACCACTTCAGACCTAGGGACACATACAGACTGAAAGTGAGGGGATGGAAAAAGATATTCCATGCAAATGGAAATCAAAAGAAAGCTGGAGTAGCAATTCCCATATCAGACAAAATAGACTTTAAACTAAAGATGATTACAAGAGACAAAGAAGGACACTACATAATGATCAAGGGATCCATACAAGAAGTTATAACAATTGTAAATATTTATGCACCCAACATAGGAGCACCTCAATATATAAGACAAATGCTAGCAACAATAAAAGGGGAAATTGACAGTAACACAATCACAGTAGGGGACTTTAACACCCCATTTTCACCAATGGACACATCATCCAAAATGAAAATAAATAAGGAAACACAAGCTTTAAATGATACACTAAAAAAGATAGACTTAATTGATATTTATAGGGCATTCCATGCAAAAGCAGCACATTACACTTTCTTCTCAAGTGCTTATGGAACATTCTCCAAGATAGAGCATATCTTGGGTCACAAATCAAGTCCTGGTAAATTTTAAAAAACTGAATTCCTGTCAAGTATCTTTTCTGACCACAATGCTATGACACTAGATATCAATTAAAGGAAAAAAAATCTATAAAAAATACAAACACATGGAACCTAAACAATATACTATGAAATATCCAAGAGATTACTGAAGAAATCAAAGCAGAAATGAAAAAAAATTACCTAGAAAAAACTGACAATGAAAACACGATGACCCAAAACCTATGGGATGCAGCAAAAGCAGTTCTAATAGGGAAGTTTATAGCAACACAATCTTACCATAAGAAACAAGAAAACACTCAAATAAACAACCTAAAATTACACCTAAAGCAATTAGAGAAACAAGAACCAAAACACTCTAAAGTTAGCAGAAGGAAAAAAATCATAAAGATCAGATCAGAAATAAATAAAAAAGAAATGAAGGAAATGATAGCAAAGATCAATAAAACTAAAAGCTGGTTCTTTGAGAAGATAAACAAAATTGATAAACCATTAGCCAGACTCATCAAGAAAAAAGGGGAGAAGACTCAAATCAACAGAAAATAGAAGTAACAACTGACACTGCAGAAATACAAAGGATCATTAGAGAAAGAGTACTACAAGCAACTATATGTCAATAAAATGGGCAACCTGGAAAAAATAGACAAATTCTTAGAAAACCACAACCCTCCAAGGCTGAACCAGGAAGCAAGAGAATATATAAACAGACCAATCACAAGCATTGAAATTGAGACTGTGATTAAAAATCTTCAAACAAACAAAAGCCCAGGACCAGGTGTCTTCACAGGTGAATTCTATCAAACATTTAGAGAAGAGCTAACACCTCTCCTTCTCAAACTCTTCTAAAATATAGCAGAGGGAGGAACACTCCCAAAATCATTCTGTGAGGCCACCGCCATCCTGATAACAAAACCAGACAAAGATGTCACAAAGAAAAGAAACTACAGGCCAATATCACTGATGAACATAGATGTAAAAATTCTCAACAAAATACTAGGAAACAGAATCCAGCAGCACAGTAAAAGGATCATACACCATGATCAAGTGCCATTTATCCCAGGAATGCAAGGATTCTTCAATATAGGCAAATCATTCAATGTGATAAACCATATTAAAAATTGAAGGAGAAAAACCATGTGATCATCTCAGATGCAGAAAAAACTTTTGACAAAATTCAACACTGATTTATGATAAAAACCCTCCAGAAAGTAGGCATAGAGAGAACTTACCTCAACATAATAAAGGCAATATATGACAAACCCACAGCCAACTTCATGCTCAATGGTGAAAAACTGAAACCATTTCCTCTAAGATCAGTGGACAACAAGATAAGGTTGTCCACTCTCACCACTATTACTCAACATAGTTTTGGAAGTTTGAGTCACAGTAATAAGAGAAGAAAAGGATATTAAAGGAACCCAAACTGGGAAAGAAAAAGTAAAGCTGTCACTGTTTGCAGATCACATGATACTATACACAGAGAATCCTAAAGATGCTACCAGAAAACTACTAGAGCTAATCAATGAATTGGATAGAGTAGCAGGATACAAAATTAATGCACAGAAATCTCTTGCATTCCTATATACTAAACATGAAAAATATGAAAGAGAAATTAAGGAAACACTCCCATATACCACTGCAACTAAAAGAATAAAATACCTAGGAATAAACTTACCTAAGGAGACAAAGGACCTGTATGCAGAAAACTATAAGGCACTGAGGAAAAAAATTAAAGATGATACAAACAGATGGAGAGATATACCATTGGATTGGAAGAATGCTTGGATTGGAAGAATCAATATTGTGAAAATGACTGTAATACCCAAAGCAATCTGCAGATTCAATGCAATCTCAATCAAACTACCAATTGCATTTTTCACAGAGCTAGAACGAAAATGTTCACAATTTGTATGGAAACACAAAAGACTCCAAATAGCCAAAGCAAACTTGAGAAAGAAAAACGGAGCTGGAGGAATCAGGCTCCCGTACCTCAGACTATACTACAAAGCTATAGTAATCAAGTACCAGTATGGTACTGGCACAAAAACAGAAATATATATATCAATAGAGCAGGATAGAAAGGCCAGAGGTAAACCCATGCACTTATCATCACCTTATATTTGATAAAGGAGGCAAGAATATGCAATGGAGAAAAGACAACCTTTTCAATAAGTGGTGCTGGGAAAACTGGACCACTACATATAAAAGAATGAAATTCGAACAGTCTAACATCATACACAAAAGTAAACTCAAAATGGATTAAAGACCAAAATGTAAGGCCAGACACTATAAAACTCTTAGAGGAAAACATAGGAAGAACACTCTATGACATACATCACAGAAAGATCCTTTTTGACCCACATCCTAGAGTTATGGAAATAAAAGCAAAAATAAAGAAAAGAGACCTAATGAAACTTAAAAGCTTTTGCACAGCAAAGGAAACCATAAACAAGACAAAAAGACAACCCTCAGAATGGGAGAAAATATTTGCAAATGAAGCAACTGACAAAGGATTAATCTCCAAAATTCACAAGCAGCTCATGCAGCACAATAGCAAAAAAACAAACAACCCAATCCAAAAATGGGCAGAAGACCTAAATAGACTTTTCTCCAAAGAATATATACAGATTGCCAACAGACACATGAAAGGGTGCTCAACATCACTACTCATTAGAGAAATGCAAATCACAACTACAATGAGTTGTTACCTCACACCAGTCAAAATGACCATCCTCAAAAAATCTACAAAGAATAAATGCTGGAGAGGGTGTGGAGAAAAGGGAACCCTCTTACACTGTTGGGAATGTAAATTGATACAGCCACTATGGACAACAGTATGGAGGTTCCTTAAAAAACTAAAAATAGAACTACCATATGACCCAACAATACCACTACTGGGCACATACCCTGAGAAAACCATAATTCAAAAAGAATCATGTACCACAATGTTTATTGCAGCTCTATATAAAATAGCCAGGAGATGGAAACAACCTAAGTGTCCATCATCAGATGAATGGATAAAGAAGATGTGGCACATATATACAATGGAATATTACTCAGCTATAAAAAGAAATGCAATTGAGTTATTTGTAGTGAGGTGGATGGACCTAGAGTCTGTCATACAGAGTGAAGTAAGTCAGAAAGAGAAAGACAAATACCGTATGCTAACACATATATATGGAATCTAAGAAAAAAAGATGTCATGAAGAACCTAGGGGTAAGACGGGAATAAAGACACAGACCTACTAGAGAATGGACTTGAGGATATGGGGAGGGGGAAGGGTAAGCTATGGCAAAGTGAGACAGTGGCATGGACATATATACACTATCAAATGTAAAATAGATAGCTAGTGGGAAGAAGCCACATAGCCCACGGAGATCAGCTCTGTGCTTTGTGATCACCTGGTTGGGTGGGTTAGGGAGGGTGGGAGGGAAGGAGACACAAGAGGGAGGAGCTATGGGAACATATGTATATGTATAACTGATTCACTTTGTTATAAAGCAGAAACTAACACACCATTGTAAAGTAATTATACTCCAATAAAGATGTAAAAAATAAATAAATAAATAAAATAAAATAGCCAGGACATGGAAGCAACCTATGTGTCCATTGACAGATGAATGGGTAAAGAAGATGTGTCACATATATACAATGGAATATTACTCAGTCATAAAAAGAAATGAAATTGAGTTGTTTGTAGTGAGGTGGATGGGCTTAGGGTCCTTCATACAGAGTGAAGTAAGTCACAAAGAGAAAAGCAAATGCCAGATGCTAACACATATATATGGAATCTTAAAAAAGAAAAAGCTTCTGAAGAACCCAGGGGCAGGACAGGAATTAAGACACAGGCGTAGAGAATGAACTTGAGTACACAGGGAGGTGTACGGGTAAGCTGGGACTAAGTGAGAGAATGGCATGGACATATGTACACTCCCTAATGTAAAATAGATAGCTAGTGGAAAGCAGTCACATAGCACATGGAGATCAGCTTGTTGCTTTGTGACCACCTAGATTGGTTGGATAGCAAGTGTGGGAGGCAGATGCAAGAGGATGGAGATATGGGGAGATTTTATATATATATATATATATATATATATATATATATATATTTGTGTGTGTGTGTGTGTATAGATGATTCACTTTGTTATAAAGCAGAAACTAACACACCATTGTAAAGTAATTATACTCCAATAAAGATGTTTAAGAAAAACCCGAATAATCCCAGCTGTAATCTAGTTCCAAAAAAATTGTACAAAATCCTATCTGTTTCCTGTCCTTGCTATCAAAGAAAGCTATAGCCTCCCTGGCTGAACAGATAAACGTTTGGCAAACAAATACGCTAATATAACAGATACCCAACAAATGCCATACTGTGTGCTAGACACCCAGCAGGTCGATATTGCTAGAATCAGGAAGCCTTCTGAGATGTGTTTCCTTAGAAAACGGAGACTTAGCTTTGCTTTGTTTTCATTTTCTCCAGGTTTCCTTCAGTTTCCCCTGAGGGTTGAAATCCAGTGCCACTCCCCTCTGAAGCTTGACCATCTCCTCCAAACCAGTCAATACTTGCTCTGCTCCAATCGGTCCTCTTCACCCTTAGATTCCTCTTCTTTTGTTCTCACTGGGACTACACTAAGATGCCCTTATTGAAGCCCAAGTTCTAGAAACTTCTCCTTCTCCAGTTGTGTCTAATTTCAGCCAATCCTCTGACTTGTTCAGGGTTAGATGCAGCTATCCCTTCTAGACAAGGGCTACAGTCAACCATTCCAGTCTGCTAAATGAACTTTCGCTTGTTTTTCCTAGAAGACAGGAGGCCAGGAGAAGAGACAAGTCTTCCTAATCCAAGATAGTTCTTCACTAAGGTAAGTCTCCCAGAGGCTACTTACCCCATGACCTTGCAACTTCTCAAGATAGTAGGTCTAAGTCAATTTGTTTCCAATGCCCTGGAAATAGACACACTTACTACAATCCAAGAATCAAGATTGTTCGGCAAGAATCCATGATTGGATCTAGCTGCATACTCCAAGTTCAAGAGGTCTTTTTTAGCAGTTCTGTCTTGCCTGTTGAAAAAATAGTATCTGCCACATACCTGATTACTCAGAAGACCACCTGAAATAACATTGCTCTCAGACCTAAGGATGTAAGAACTCTTATATTGAGATCCTTGGGTTCCTAACTGCAATCAATTCTGGTCACTGGGCTTTATTCCTTTCTGATCTAACCCCTCTCATCTTATTTCACAATTGTAGTAAATAGAATTTTATCAAGCACCTCTACCTGGGTCCCTGAGCTGATTGGTGTCTCTCATATTTTACCAACTCCCAGGGTTTCTCAGAAACATAGTTTCAACCACATACTCCATCCAGTCCTGTGGAAAGTAACCTACCACATCTCCTTATTCCAGGCTCTGTCTACCATCTGAGACTTCAGACTTCACCTCCTTCCAGGTGCCCTAGTTCTCACATCATCAATTTTCTTGAACCCACTAGTACTTCCAGGTACTGGTAGACTGTCCCCAGACAGTCTCTTGAGGTTACTGTTCAGCCTGGACCCAAGCCTCGGTCTACTGAACTTTTGATTAAGTCCAGTCTACTGAACTTTTGATTAAGTCATGCTTTTCCCACATCTAACTCCATTCTGTGCATATGTGCAGCAAAGCAGGTAGGTTTTGAAAGGGAAGATTCTAGAAAATCCCACTTGTATTCTATATGAGCACAATTTCTAAAGTGGTCAATTCTTCAAATTAGAGACATACCTACCAACTAGCCAACAGATTCCAGCTCCAGAGAATTTGGTTTCACAACAAGAAAGGCTTTTGTGGGGAATGATTTATGTTTACATGGCACAAACACTCTCTGTTGAGATCCGAATTTCCAGGGTGAAATGTGTCTCTTGGCTCTTAGATGTCTCCATGTCTCTAATTGTGCTCCTAGTTTGGAAGCTGCTGGGGTGCATGGACCAGCAGAGAATTCCTGATGTGTGATGCTTCCATGGGTAGTACTATTTCAATAGCAGAATGCTAACACATCTGATGGGCGGGCTGCCCACTGGTCCATCTTGTCTGCCAACACTCCCACATTTATTAAAGTTCTTTTGTAAGATAAAGAGGTTGGACACCTGGATCCTTCCAAAAACAAAACAAAATTAAAGCTGCAATTACCTGTCTGCCCTGTGCAAGGCAATCTACCCTGCTATCCTTTTGGTTTTACTGGTGACAGGCAGATGTCACCCAGAGCAATTTGGAAACCTGAGCAAAGAAAATTCAGATAAAATTCAAAAGAAAAACTTAATCCAAAAGTACAACCTACCTGCCAGATAGTGAATATAGGAGCTAATAAAGAACTGGAAACAAGAGACTTATTATAATGACACTGCCAGGCCCTGTTCTCCAGCACTCCTTCTGGCTGAGACTGACTGGATCCAAAGCTGCAGCTTAGTAATGCTGCATATTTGGGGGCCTTCATGAGAATTTAAGATACTCTATAAATTCCTGGAATTAAATTCCTGGTAAAATTTACTGCTTCAGGTTTAACAATTGATCTTCTGTTTTGTGCCTACAATCAAGCCATCTTCTTGGGTCCCTGTCTTGGGACCCATACTTGATTTTCCTGTTTTTCTCATGACACAGAGACCTGAAACCAATCTGTGGATAGCTCTTTTAAAGAAGTACCACTACATCTCCTTGATGTAAGCAGATACTTTGCCTGCTTAGACCCCCATATAATGACCTTCTCCTTGCCAACCAACCTCTGTGCTCTGCTTACTTGATACATCCTGTATCTCTAGAGACTTCATTAAATTTAACGATAGAAAATCAGTTATTGCACATTATCTGGACATTCTTTCAGACCTGGCTGATGATCCCCTGTCACCTACATATGATTTTGCTCCCAAAGGTCTCCCCAGTTCTTGGTTCAATCTTCTCCCAGATTGCTCCTTCTATTTCCATCTTTTATAGCTTTTATCTTCCTGAGAGAGCTACAGTACTCCATTCTACCTTGCATTCCAGTGAGTTATCTCCAAGGCTATCTTTTCCATTCTTTTTTAAGATCCTTGAAAGAGGGGGCAAAATCTTACTCTTCATTATAGTTCCTATATTGTTTTAAAGTTTTTGTTTGTTTGTCTTTTTGTTTGTTTTTTAACCTAGTATATGCTTAATAAGAGTTTGTTGAATGAATGAAAACATGAATCAGAACCTCTCATCTTTATAAAAAAGAGATACCCAGCCATGGTTTTTGATATGCTCAAGAAAATTATAAAATATGGAATAGATGTAGTATATAGATACACGTCCAACAGGGTAGGGGGTCATCAACACTGGCTCAAGTAAACAAAGAAATGCTGGTCATCCACAATGGCCTAGACTCTTAATCAACTTTCTAAAGGATCCTAGTGTGTTCAAACATACTTTGTAAAGAAAGATTGAGTGCTTACTTGGAGAGAAAGTGATTTAAGCCCAGGAAGTGTAAAATTTGATAGATTGCTCTGATAATGATTCCATTGTAACACTTGGCCACACCTCATATACAATATTGGTTATCTATAACAGAGAAAGTAAAATGGTTAACAGTGTCAGGCACTGTTGTTAAGTGATTTACTTGGGATAACTCATTTTACCCTCATGAATTTCTGTATGAGGTTTGTATTATTCTAAAGCCAATTTACAGCCTATGAATTTGAGGCATAACAATAGCAACAAAAAAGTGGGGTGGAAAATTAGTTAAAGAGTAGAAAATTAATGTTATAAAACTTGACCTTAAAAATTACATAATTCATCAGAATCTGGAGGAGAAAGGGGAGTGGAATTAGAAGAAGTACAATTATGATAATTTTAAAAAAATATTTAATGGTAGGTATGCATAGAATCTCAAACTGAAAAATTAGATTAATTTTTTTAATTAATTAATTAATTTGTCTACTTTTGGCTGAGTTTGGTCTTCATTACTGCATGCGGGCTTTTCTCCAGTTGCGGCGAGTGGGGGCCACCCCCTGCCATGGCGTATGGGCCCCTCAGCATGGCGACCACCCCCCATCGTGGAGCATGGGCTCCAGGCACATGGGCCTCAGCAGCCGCAGCACGCAGGCTCAGTAGTTGTGGCTCACGGGCTCCAGAACCCAGGCTCAGTACCTGTGGCACACGGGCCCAGCCACTCCATGGCACATGGGATCCTCCTGGACCAGGGCCCGAACCTGCACCTCCCACATTGGCAAGCAGATTCCCAAACACTGTGCCACCAGGGAAGCCACTAGATTAAAATTTTTAAAAACTTCATCTCCTGAATTATTTTCATATTTATTTCTTCTATCATTTTAGGAATAACTATCTGTTATTAAAATTGTTTTTCTGAGGTTCAGTAACTTTTTCAGTAACATCCAAGTTTCACCTTAATTACTATATTTCTTATGATAAACAGCTTTAGTTCAAATAACATATATTACATTAACTTCTCTCTCTCTCTCTGTCTCTCTGTCTGTCTCTGTCTCTCTCTCTCCCTCTCCTTCCCTCTCCAACTGTCCTCCTGAAACGAAGTACAATTAGTATTTTTTCTATTTCTACCACTATACATATTTCACCCTAGCTGAGGTAGGGGATTCAAAAGAAATATAAGATAGTTGAACTTATAGATAAGACCTATATCTGGATAAAAAGTGATGCCTCATATTTTATTATCTAATGATGGCAGCTGTAGAGATAGTCTCAGAGGTGTTAATATGACAAAGTAGAAAAACTCTGAGCTCACCTCCTACCATGGGCACACCAAAATTACAACCATTTACAGAGCATCTATGAGAACAACTCAAAGACTAGCAGAAAAGATTTTCCACAGCTAAAGATATAAACAATATGTATGAGAGAGCTGAAGAGCTGTAGGAAACAGAGACTTTGCTCTTAAAGGGCATGCACAAAATCTCACACACTCAGACCCAATTCAAAAGCAATAATTGGAGAGGAGCCTAGGGCAGATGCACTTGCTGGTCTTCGATAGCCTCCTGGAGAGGCAGGAGCAACTGGGACTCCCTCTGGGGACACAAATGCTGGCAGTACATATTTTTCAAAGCTCATTTTATCACAGTGACACTGGTGCTGGCAAGTACCACTTCAGAGCCCTCCCCCTAGCTTATTTGTTCTGGGGGATTACCTGCCTACCAATGGGCTGACACTAGGCCTGGGCCTCCACCTACCCCAGTGTTACAACCAGCCACCCTGGGACCCCTGGAAGCCATCACACAAGGCAGGTACTGGCAGCCAACTGCACTGAGGGCCAGCCCCACCTACCAATCTGTCCACAGTAGTTAGTCCCACCACAATAGAAGGACTTACACAGCTCACATAGGGAGCAATCTAAAACAAATAGCTCTGGTGACCTGAGAGGAGTTATGCAGAGCCCCATAGAAAGTCTCCTACATAAGACCACTTCTCCAAGATCAGAAAACAAAATGAATCTTCCTAATACCTAGAATTAAACACAGAGGATTAAGCAAAATGAGCAAACATATGAATATGTTCCCAAAAACTAAGCAAAATGGAAAAAAGTAATCTACCCAATAAAGAGTCAAGGTAATGATTATAAAGATGCTCAACAAACTTAAGAGATGAATGAACACAGTAAGAAGATTAACAAAGAGTTAGAAAATATAAAGAAGAATCAAACAGAGCTGAAAAACACAATAAATGAAATATGAAATACTCCAGAAGGAATTAACTGTAGATTAGATGATATAGAAGAACATATGAGTAAACTGGAAGACAGAGTAGTAGAAATCACCCAAGCTGAATAGAGGAAAAAAGAATTTAAAAAATAATAATAAAGATAGTTTAAGAGACATCTGGGGCAACATCAAGCATACTAACATTTTCAATATAGGGTCCCAAAAGGAGAAAAGAGAGAGAAAGTATTAGAGAACTTATTTGAAGAAATAAAAGCTGAAAAGTTCCCTAAAAGAAACAGATATCCAGGTCCAGGAAGTGCAGGGAGTCCAAAACAAGATGAACCAAAAGAGGTCCATGCCAAGACACACTGTAATTAAAACATCAAAAGTTAAAGATGAAAAGAGAATCTTAAAAGCAGCAAAAGGAAACAACTAATTACCTACAAAGGAACTTCCATAAGACTCTGAGCTGTCTTTTCAGCAGGAACTTTACAGGCCAGACAGGAGTAACATGATATATTCAAAGTGATGAAAGGGAAAAAAACTACAACCAAGAATACTCTATCTGGCAAGGCTATCATTCAGATTTGAAAGAGAGTTAAAGAGTTTTATAGACAAGTAAAAGCTAAAAGAGTTCAGCTCCACTAAACAGGCTTTTCAAGAAGTGTTAAAGGGACCTCTCTAAGCAGAAAAGACCACAACTAGACATATGAAAATTACAAAAAAAAATTCCCAATGGTAAAGGCAAACATACACTAAAGATGGTAGATTAACCACTTACAAAGCTAATAGGAAGGTTAAACAACAAAAGTAGTAAAATCATCTATAGCCTCAATAAGTAACTAAGGGATATACAGAACTAAAAGATGTAAAATATTATGTCAAAAACATTAAATGTTGGGGGGGAATAAAAATATATTATTAGATGAGTTCAAACTTAAGAGATTATTGACCTACAAATAATTATATATGGTAAACACAATCCAAAAACCTATAATAGATACACACACAAAGACTTAAAATAGGTACACACACACACACACAAAAAGAGAAAGGAATCTAAACAAATCTAAAGATAGTCATAAAATCACAAGGGAAGAAAGCAAAAGAACAAGAAAGGGACAAAAAAGAACTAAAAAACAATCTGAAAACAGTGAACAAAATGGCAATAAGTACATACCTATCAGTAATCATTTTAAATGTAACTGGAATAATGATCCAGTAAAGATACATAGAGCTGCTGAATAGATGTAAAAATAAGACCCATATGTATGCTGCCTACAAGAGGCTCACTTCAAATCTAAAGACATACACAGTTGAATGAGGGGATGGAAAAAGGTATTCCATGCAAATGGAAACAAAAAGAAAACTGAGATAGCAATACTTATATCAGAGAAAAAAGACTTTAAAACAAAGACTGTGACAAGAAATAAAGAAGGATATTACATAATGATAAAAGGATCAATTCAACAAGAAGATATAACAATTGAAAATATGCATACAACCAACATAAGAACACAAATACGTAAAGCAAATATTAAAAATATAAGGTGGCAAGTTGACAGTAACACAATAATAGGGACTTTAACACCCCACATGCATCAGTGGACAGATCATCCACACAGAAAATCAATAAGAAAACACTGGGCTTAAAGACCACATTAGATCAGATTAACTTAATAAATATATATGGGACAGTCCATCCAAAAACAGATGAATACACGTTCTTTTTAAGTGTATATGGATCATTCTCCAGGATAGATCACATGTTAGACCACAAAACAAGTCTCAATAAATTTAAGAAGAAAGAAATCATATCAAGCATCTTTTCCAATCATAACACCATAGGGTTATGGTGTTATGGAATCAACTATGAGGGAAAAAAAGCTGCAAAAAACACAAAAACATAAAGCCTAAACAGCATACTACTAAACAATCAATGGGTCACTGAAGGTATCAAAGAAGAAATCAAAAAATACCTAGAGACAAAGGAAAATGGAAACACAATAACACAAAATCTATGGGACTCAGCAAAATAGTTCTAGGAGGGAAGTTAAAACAATACAAGTCTACCTCAGGAAACAAGAAAAAAATCTCAAATAACCCCAATCTAACCTTACACCTAAATGTATTAAAAAAATACATTTTTTCTAATACAAAACCCAAAGTTAGTAAAAGAAAAGGAATCATAAAGATCAGAGCAGAAATAATTGAAAAATAGACTTAAAAAATAGAAAAAAATCAATGAAACTAAGAGCATGTTCTTTGAAAAAATAAACAAAATCAATAAACGTTTAGCCATACTCATCAAGAAAAAAAGAGAGAGGGCCCAAATAATTAAAATTGGAAATGAAAGATAAGTTACAACTGATACCACAGAAATACAAAGGATCATAAGAGATTACTATGAACAATTATACACCAATAAAATGGACAACCCAGAAGAAATGGATAAATTCTTAGAAATGTACAATCTCCCAAAGCTGAGTCAGGAAGAAATAGAAAATATTAACAGACCAACTATGAGTAATGAAATTGAATCAATAAAGAAAAACAAGCCACCAAAAAACAAAATCCAGGACAAGGTGGGTTCATAGGTAAATTCTACCAAGCAAATATAAAAGAATTAGCACCTATTTTTCTCAAACTATTCCAAAAATATTGAAGAGGAAGGAATGCTTCCAAACTCATTCTATGAGGCCAGCATCAGCTTGATATGAAAACCAAAGACACCACACACAAGCACAAAAAATTATAGGCCAATATTTCTGATGAACATAGATGCCAAAATACTCAACAACTTATTAGCAAACTGAAGTCAACAATACATTAAAATGATCATACACCATGATCAAGGGGATTATCCCAAGGATGCAAGGATGGTTCAATAGCCACAAATCAATCAATATAATACACCCCATTAACAAACTGAAGAACAAAATTGATATGATCATCTCAATGGCTGCAGAAAAAATCTTTTGGCAAAACTCAGTATCTATTTATGATAAAAAAAAAAAAAACTCTCAACAAAGTGGGTATAGAGGGAAAGTGTCTCAACATAATAAAGGCCATATATGACAAACCTAAAACCAATATTCCTCTGAAATCAGACAAGACAAGGATACCCACTCTCACCACTTCTATTTAACATAGTATTGGAAGTCCTTACCACAGCAATCAGACAAGGAAAAGGAATGAAAGTAATCTGCATTGAAAAGGAAGAAGTAAAACTGTCACTGTTTTCAGATAACATGATACTATATATATAAAATCCTAAAGACACCACCAAAACACCATTATAACTAATAAATGAATTCAGTAAAGTTGCAAGATACAAAATTAGTATAAATAAATCTGTTACATATTTATGGACTAACAATGAACCACCAGAAAGAGAAATTAAAAAACAATCCCATTTATAATTGTAGCAAAATGAATAAAATACCTAGAAATAAATCTAACCAAGGAGGTAAAAGATCTATACTAGGAAAACTATAAGAAATTGATAAAAGGAATTGAAAACAACACAAAGCAATGGAAAGATATACCATGTTCATGAATTAGAAGAATTAATATTGTTAAAATGACCATACTCCCCAAAGTAATCTACAGATTTAATGCAATCTGTATGAAAATACCAATGGTATTTTTCACAGAACTAGAACAAATAATTCTAAAATTTGTATGGAACCACAGAAGATCCAGAATAGCCAAAACAATCTTGAGAAAGAAGACCAAAGCTGGAGGTATCACACTTCCTGATTTTGAACTATACTACAAAGCTATAGTCAACAAAACTATACAAAAAATATGGTACTGACACAAAAACAGACACATAGATCAATGGAACCACATGGAGAGCTCAGAAAAGAACACATGCTTATATGGGCAATTAACCTATGACAAAGGAAGCAAGAATATACAATGGGGAAAAGACAGACTCTTCAATAAGTGGTGCTGGGATATCTGGACAGTTACATACAAAAGAATCAAACTGGGCTACTTTCTTAGACCATATACAAAAATAAACTCAAAATGGATTAAAGACTTAAATATAAGAAGTGAAACCATAAAGCTCCTAGAAGAAAACTTAGGCAATATGGTCTTTGACATCAGTCTTAGCAATATTTTTTTGGATACGTCTCCTCAGTCAAGGAAAGCAAAAGCAAAAGTAAACAAATGGAATTACATCAAACTAAAATTACATCAAACTTTGCACAGTGAAGGAAACGATCAACAAAACGAAAAGTCATCCTACTGAATGGGAGGAGATATTTGCAATTGATATATCCAGTAAGGGGTTAATATCCAAAATATACAAAGAACTCATACAACTCAATATAAAAAACACCAAGCAACCCAATTTAAAAAAATAGGCAGAAGACATGAATAGTCATTTTTTTCAATGAAGACATACAGATGACCAACAGACACATGAAAAGATGGTCAACATTACTAATCATCAGAGAAATGTAAATCAAAACCCTGATGAGATATCACCTCACGCCTGTCAGAATGGCTGTCATCAAAAAGACAACAAGTGTGGGTGAGAATGTGGAGAAAAGGGAATATCTGTGTACTGTTGGTGGGCATGTAAATTGGTACAGCCACTATGAAAAACAATATGGAGGTTCATCAAAAAATTAAAATAGAGTTGACCATACAATCCAGAAATTCTACTTCTGGGTATTTTCCCAAAGGAAAAAAAAATAAAAACACTAATTCAAAAAGATATATGCACCCCTATGCTCATTATTTACAACATTATTTGTAACATTATTTACAATAGCCAAGATATTGAAGCAACCTAAAAGTCCATCGATAGATGATTGGAAAAGAAAGATGTGGTACATATGTACAATGGAATATTACTCAGCCATAAAAAAGAATGAAATATGGCCATTTGCAACAACATGGATGGACCTAGAGGACATTATGCTAAGTGAAATAAGTCAGACAGAGAAAGACAAAGACCATTTACTTTCACTTATATATGGAAACTAAAAAACAAAACAAACAAGCAAAGATAACAAAAAAGAAACAGATGCATAAATACAGAGAACAAACTAGTGGTTGCCAAAGGGGTGGTGGGGCATGAATGAAATAGGTGAGGGAAATTAAGAGGTACAAACTCCCAGTTCTAAAATAAATAAAAATTGGGATATAACATACAGCATAAGGAATATAGTCAATAATCTTGTAATAACTTTGTATGGTGAGAGATGGTAACTACACTTATTATGGTGATTATTTTGTAATGTACAGAAATATCAAATCACTATGTTGTGTACCTGAAACTAATAAAATATTGTAATTCAATTATATTTAAATAAAAGTAAGAAAAAAGATCAGATATTCTCCACAACAAACCCTCAAATGTGAGATATAAATGTTTATTGTTGAATGAAAAAAATGGCTGCTGGAGAGTAGAAACAGCAGCTTTCAGAGTTCTACTTGGACTTCTCAACTCCTTCCCTCCTGTCTGAAAGGAGTTTTGTTATGTACACGTTCTCACACACTCAACAGGAAAATTCAGGCTAAGCAATAAAGATCTGATTTTATAATTGGAGCATCACCTCTCTTTTGCTGTGTTTGGACTAAACTGAAGGTTTCTTCAAATTAATAATTACCTTTTCACATCCATTCGAATTCAATCATATTCTGAGAATAAAAAGTAAATGAATGTCAGTGTGGTTGGTAGAATCAAATCTCATGTCAGAGAGAACAAATGACTACAAAACTTACTGCCTGGTGGACAGGCATTTGCCCCTACAGTTGAACCTGAACCCAACTTCATGCTACTTTCTTCTTTCACCATCTCAAATTATAATAGAGTCATTTTACTGCAGAGTCAGTTCACCTGTTCCCTTCTTGCCCAGTTCATAAGACAATGTGTGAGCTTTCCTAGCTTTGGACACACAGGTTTCATTTGGGAAGAAAGGGTTTAGCAGGTACCCCAATGCTCTAGAGAAAGCTTTGGAGTAAGTGCAGAACAACACCACTTCTGAGCTGAAGGGGAGGGGAGTAGGATGCAGATTGAGGTCTGTAACTTAAGAAATGAAAGAGTCACTGAGTAGCAACACACACAAGACACACACCACATACAGAGAGCAGTCTCATTTGTAACCTCAAGGCTAACATCTTCCATTACTGCATGACAGAAATAAAACAAGGCTTCTTCCCTATGGCATGGGGAGTTATCACGCTGGGAGGAGAATGGAGCACATTTACAGTGGAGTCCATGGGGCATACTCTCACTTTCTAGCAAGACTTTGTAAAAAGCCACAAATTATTGATAATGTAAAAAAGCAAATCAACATTGAATCCTTTCCTTCATCATCACCTATTCTTCACAGCCACTTGGGTTATCATTTTCAATTAAAAACTTATTACATATGCACAGAAAGTTACAAAATATAGAAAATATAAATTCTATTAAAATTATTTTAAGATCTATGGTATATTTTTGGAGGTTACATTACAACAATTTAGAATTTCTAAGAATAAATCATTCTTTGTATTATATTCATTCATTCATTCATGCAGGGAATTCAATTTGGATTTATAAAATAATTCAAGCAATTTTCAAGATGGATTAGATTCAAAATATTAAACGTGATGAGAATGGAGACTTACTGCATTGAGTAAGAATCAGGATACTAACAATGGATATGGAGGGAGACTATGAGGGCATAAATGCTAAAATAATAGGAAATTATATGTGTCTGGAGATTGGTTAAATAAAACATTAGGAATTACTGTCCAGATATGCTCTTATTGCTTTTATGTCTCCTATGAAAGGAATTTCCCAAATCCATAAGTTTCTTTGGATACTTCCCAGCTAAACACCAATGGGCCATAGAAAAAAGCCTCTAGTGCAAGGGACCTCAAATATTTTTCATCAGGACACATGAAAGACAATCAAGACAGAATTTTCCAAGAAGTGACATTGATAAGATGAGCTGAGAGAAGAGTAAAAGTCATAGTCCAATAGCTGGTCTCCAATCTCTTTCTTCCTTTACCCCACATCATAAACCTGGTGGGATGTCACAGCCAAGTAAGTTTTTCTTTGTGAATCAGACCCAGGGGATGGCATGTCAGGTCAGGACCATTATCATCATGCTCAAAAACACTCTCACTTCCAAATATATGTGGGACAAACTGAAGCTGCTGGACACTTTTTCAACCATCCAGGTGCTACCATCTAAGATAAACACATTAGATATTCAGATGATAGAGAAGGAAAATGTTAAACCACAACATCAAAAAACAATAAAATATTCTATCAACTTTGGCTTGAGAATAAGTATTAAGTACATTGTCCAGAGCAGTCATAGAGACAGGTAGACACTTGACAAAGCAAAATCAATGCTGATACATATCTGAAGCAAACTTGAGGATTTGGGTTGTCTTTAAGAATTTTTCCCTTTGGAAACAGAGCTTCTTATTCCTTGGTCTATGGCATAGCACATGGAACCAAGGCTGAGAGTTTAGACCTGAGGTCTGTTCTATTTTTGTTTCTGTTACCTGTGCTTTTGAGGGTCATAGCTAAGAAATCCTTGCCCAGACCAATGTCAAGAAGCTATTTCTTTATGTTCTCTTCTAGTAGTTTTATAGTTTCTGGTTTTAAATCTTTAATCCATTTTGAGTTGATTTTTGTGTCTGGTGTGAGATAGAGTCCCTTTCATTTTTTCTGCATGTGAGTATCCATGTTTCCCAAAACCATTTACTGAAGAGAATATCTTTACCCCACAGTTTGTTCTGAGCACCTATGTGGAAGATAAATTGAATATAAATGCGTAAACTTATTTTTGGACCCTTTATACTATTCCATTGGTCTATAAGTCTGTTTTTATGCCAATACCATACTGTTTTGATTAGTATAAATTTGTATACTAATTTGTATACTAATCATATTTTAAAATCAAGTAGTGTTATGCCTCTGGCTTTGTTCTTCTTGCTAAAGATTGCTTTGGCTATTTTGATTCCATATGAATTTTAAGATTATTTTTCTATTTCTGTGAAGAATACCATTAGAATTTTGATAGGAATTACATTGAATCTGTGCACAGCTTTGTGTGGTATGGACATTTTAACAATATTAGTTATTCTGATCCATGATACAGGATATCCTTCTATTCATTTGTGCCTTCTTCAATTTCCTTTATCAATGTTCATAGTTTTCAGTGTACAAATATTTTACTTACTTGATTAAAGCTATTTCTAAGTGTTTTTTATGATACTGTAAATAGGATTTTCTTAATTTCTTTTTTTGGGCAGTTAATTATTAGTGTATATAAGCACAACTGATTTTTTTTGTATGTTGATTTTGTATAGTACAAATTTATTAAATGGTTTCACTGGTGAATTCTATCAAACATTTAAAGAATTAACACTGATCCTTCTCAAACTCTTCCCCAAAATTGAAAAGGATAGAACACTTCAAAACTCACTTAATGAGGCAAGAATTACCCTCATATCAAGCCAAAGATACTACAAGAAATGAAAATTACAGGCCAATATCATTGATGAACATCGATGCAAAAATCCTTAACAGAGTAATAGCAAACTGAATTTAACAGCACATTAAAAGGATCACATGCCATGATCAAGTGGGATTTATTTCTGGGATGCAAGAATGGTTCAACATACACAAATCCATAAATGTGATACATTACTTTAACAGAATAAAGGATAAAAATTATATGGTCATATCAATAGATGTAGAGAAAGCATTTGACAAAACTTAACATCATTTTATGATAAAGAATCTCAACAGATTTGGTACAAAAGAAATGGTTCCAACATAATAAAGGCCATATGTGACAAGCCCACAGCTAACATCATACTCAATGGTGAAAAGCTGAAAGATTTTGAAAACTGTTTCTAAAATCAGGAAAAAGATAAGAGTGTCTGCTGTCACCACTTCTATTCTATTCAATTCCCAGCAAAAGTAATCAGGCAAGAAAAAGAAATACAAGGCGTCCAAGTCAGAAAGGAAGAAGTAACTTGTCTTTGTTTGCAAATGACATAATCTTATATATGGAAAACCCTAAAAACAACACCAAAAATCTATTAGAACCAATAAATGAATTCCATAAAATTGCAGAACATAAAATCAACGTTCATACTTTTTAAATGACCAGTAGGAACTACAACTGATAACATGGAGAACATTCTCTTGAGAGAGACAAGAGACAGAATAAATACCAAATTATATTTCCTGTGTATGTTTTAAGAGGGAAGAGGTGGAACTGTTGTAGGCTGCAGACTATAGGGTGACTAAAGAGCATTAAGGAGAGGCCGTATACCAAAATAATTAAGCACTGAGGCTCTTCAACCAGGAAAAACTGCACTCAAATTCTGCTTTTACCAATAGACAACACAGATTTACTGTAGAGCACTGAGAACTATATTCAATATCTTGTAATAACTTATAATGGGAAAGAATCTGAAAAAATTATATATCTATATCTATATATATCTGAATCACTTTGCTGTACACCTGAAACTAACACAATATTGTAAATCAACTATATTTTTTTAAAAAAAAAAATTCTGATTTTACCACTTAATATCTGTCTTTGGGCAAATTACTTCATCTCTCTGATATGAACTTGCCCAACACTGAGCATATAGTAGGCTCTCAACAAATATCTAAGAAATTGACCTTAACCAAAAATAGTTGTGCCTTTCCCTGTCTTCCAAAAAATTCACAGTTAGTTTCTTCCCTTAGATAGGAAAATTTAAGGCTTCTATGGAAATTAAAATATTATTGACAAAAATTTAAAATTTTGCCATTAATTATGGCAAAATCATTTTATGATGAATAAAGATGTACCATGAAAATGTCAGACATCTAAGAGGAAGAGAAAGATAAAAGTATAAAGAAGATATATGAAAAGTAAGCTTCATTCATTTCATAATTTTTCCTAGAATGAGACAGTTCTCACGTAAGTCCCACCAAGCATCCAGTAAAAACTTGGTCCAAGACAAATGAAAGAGAAACAGAAGGAATGTGTGTGTTTCTAAGTTGATAAACAAAAGCTTGACGCAGCTCAGATTTGGGGTCATGCACACTTCTATAATCTAACATCTTCCTTAGCCAAAGTTTAGTTTTTCTATTTCAAGGACATGTAGAATGAAAATAAAATTTAGTGCAGTTTTAAAACACTGTGCTAAATGAAAAAAATCCAGTCACAAAGGACCACATGTTGTATGACCCCATTTATATTAAACATCCAGGATAAGCAAATCTATAGAGTTAAGAAGTAGAGTAGTGATTGCCAAGGCTGGAGTAAAGGGTTAGCGGACTGGGGAAGGGCAGTGTGTGAAAGCTAAGAGGTATGGGTTTTCTTTGTGGGGTAATGAAAAGATTTTAAAATTAATTGTAGTGATAGATGCACAACTCTGAATATACCAAAAATCATACTTTAAATGAGTTAATTGTATGGTATGTGTATTGTATCTCAATAAAGGTGTTTTAAAAGTTCAGTTAATTTGACTTCATATATATTCTCTCTAGAGAAAGACATTTACATATTATAGGCGATGAATCAAGCATGTTGTTTCCTATAATATTTCTTTTACATTCTCCTCCCCTGGGCAGAGAGCTTATGTAAATGTGGAAGTAAGCAGTGGGCATATCATTCAACAAATATTAGTCCCTGCAAACAAGGAGCTTTCAATGCAGAAGGGTAGACAGACATCTACAAATAAACACTCAAATAAAAATGTGAATACAATACTGTGATGAATGATTGTGATGCAGATGAATTATTGGGCATTTGGCAAATTCTGCCTCTTCATACTGAATTTCCACTCAACAATATGCCTCTGGCCACCCTTGTTTTATTTTGACATTTAGATATCAAGTGCATTGAGGATGAAACTGTGCCTTATCCATTCCTGGGTACAGTGTTCAGGATAGCAGCATGTGTATAACAGATTCTTAATATACATAATTGACTGAATAAGCCAATAAAAAACCTATCATTACAGGAAATGCACAGACTTTTGTTAAAAATAATGAAAAGATATGCCTTACTTAACTGTATTCCTCAACTAATTAACTGTATACACCAAAACAGAGAATATATACTTCTTCAACAGGCCATTTTAACATTTTTTTGCTAGCTATTACTATTGTAGGTGTCTATTTGACTTCTGCAATATTCTTTTTCCTCTCTATATAAGTAGACTTAAATCAGAGCTGTATTTAGTCTGAATTTTTTTCTTCCACAAAAGGCAAACTCAAGCAATGCATCTCAAGTGTTAATGTGCATATGAATCACCTAGGGAACTTTTTATAAAGCAGGTCCTGACTTAGTGGGTCTAGTTGGGGTCTGGGAAGGAGCTCCAAGGTGATGCTGATGCAGCTGGCCAGAGACTACCCTTTATATACCAAGGCTATGACATATGGGGTCAGCAGAAGATTTCTGATGGTGCTTCCATTATAAAGTAGTCCTTTCTTATGATGTCAAAGTAGATATGAGTCTCTAAAATACAGGTTGGAAACTAGTGACCAAAGTGTGAAACTGAGCTCCAGGATGGAGGTTTTTATTTCTCACACAAAGATTTTAAAATACTGCAATTAGCTGCACTAAATATGGGGGAATTTCACACGAAAATCTAGATTCTTGGTTTCTCCTAAAAAGTCAGAAACACTCCTTCCTTGCTCCTACACACCTACAAGGCACTAGGAACATACACACCCTTGTCCAGTCCACCTCTGGCCCACTGTCCACTGCAGATATTGGCTTTTTAACCACCCCCCTAAACATGAAGGAAATAAGAGACTGACTCAAAAGACCCCACAGCCTTCTCTGTCTAGGAGACAAAATGCTGGGGATCATTTATAGCCCAGGCGTTGGTCATGCTAATAATAGTACAGCAGGTGACTTTATAGAAAGTTGGCTCTGAAGTTTAAATCTGAGTTCTTGGAAATTCGATTTGATATTATACAATCTCAAAAGAAAGTATTTTGGCTGCCATGTCCTGACTGCAGTCCACCGCACAAAGTGAGGTGTTTCTCCAGGACCTTGCTTCAGACAGAGAGGCAGGGGAAACCAGATTACACAATGGCAGCAGCAGGGTTCATGGCAAGAATCATGGCTTGCAGTCCTCCTTGGGTGGTCTCGTCTTCATGCAGGTTGTACACCCTCAGGCTTGGGAACTCTTTCAAGGACACAACTTTGAGAGAGTAAGGTGTTCGTGAGACCATCTGTACCGAATCCATGACTGAACACAGTGAAGACCTCTATATAAAAGTTTAAGATTCTGGCAGCACATGCAGAGACCTATTCTTTCAGCCACCGGCTGCTGGAGACAGCCTTGTAGACAAAGTGCTCCCAAGTCAGCCTGTTCTAGCTGAACAGTTATTGTGGACCCTCATAATCTGACTTCATAATGGAAACCACCATATTCACTGCCATGCGGCTGACACGGTCTTGGTGTTCCAGCTGGGTGTCAGGCCTGAGCCTCTGAGGTGAGAGAGCCGAGTTCAGGACATTGGACCACCAGAGAACTCTTGGCCCCACATAATATCAATTGATAAGAGCTCTCTCAGAGAGCTCTGTCTCAACACTAAGACCCAGCTCAATTCAAAGAACAGCAAGCTCCAGTGCTGGACACCCCTTGTGAAACAACTAGTAAGACAGGAACACAACCACACCCATTAGCAGAGAGGCTGCCTAAAATCATACTAAGTTCACAGACACCCCAAAACACAACACTGGACATGGCTCTGCCCACCAGAAAGACAAGATCCAGCCTCATCTACCAGAAAACAGGCACCAGTACATTCTATAAGGAAGCTGACACAACCCCCTGTAGCAACCTTACCCACTGGGGGCACACACCAAAAAAAATAGGAACTATGAATCTGAAGACTGTGAAAAAGAGACCCCAAACACAGTAAGTTAAACAAAATGAGAAGACAGAGAAATATGCAGCAGATGAAGGATCAAGGTAAAAACCCACCAGAACAAACAAATGAAGAGGAAATAGGCAGTCTACCTGAAAAAGAATTCAGAATAATGATAATAAAGATGATCCAAAACCTTGGAAATAGAATGGAGACAATACAAGAAAAGTTTAACAAGAACCTAAAAGAACTAAAGAGCAAAGAAACAATGATGAACAACACAATAAATGAAATTAAAAATTATCTAAAATGAAATAATAGCAGAATAACTGAGGCAGAAGAACGTATAAGTGACCTGGAATATAAGATAGTGGAAATATTACTACAGAGCTGAATAAAGAAAAAATCATGAAAATAATTGAGGACAGTCTCAGAGACATCTGGGACAACATTAAACACACAACATTTGAATTATAGGGGTCCTAGAAGAAGAAGAGAAAAAGAAAGGGACTGAGAAAATATTTGAAGAGATGATAGTTGAAAACTTCCCTAATATGGGAAAGGAAATAGTCAATCAAGTCCAGGAAAGGCAGAGCATAGCATACAGGGTAAATCCAAGGAGAAACACAACAAGACACATATTAAGCAAACTATCAAAAATTAAATAAAAAGAAAAAATATTAAAAGCAGCAAGGGAAAAACAACAAATAACATACAAAGGAATCCCCAAAAGGTTTTTAGCTGATCTTTCAGCAGAAATTCTGCAAGCAAGAAGGGAGTGACAGGACATATTTAAAGTGATGAAAGGGAAAAATCTACAACCAAGATTACTCTACCCGGCAAGGATCTCATTCAGATTTGATGGAGAAATTAAAACCTTTACAGACAAGCAAAAGCTAAGAGAATTCAGCACCACCAAACCAGCTTTACAACAAATGCTAAAGGAACTTCTCTAGGCAGGAAACACAAGAGAAGGAAAACACCTACAAAAACAAACCCGAAACAATTAAGAAAATGGTAATAGGAATATACATATCAATATTTACCTTAAATGTAAATGGATTAAATGCTCCAACCAAAAGTCATAGACTGGCTGAAGAGATACAAAAACAAGACCCGTATATGTGCTGTCTACAAGAGACCAACTTCAGACCTAGGGACGCATACAGACTGAAAGTGAGCAAATGGAAAAAGATATTCTATGCAAATGCAAATCAAAAGAAAGCTAGATTAGCAATTCTCATATCAGACAAAATAGACTTTAAAATAATGACTATTACAAGAGACAAAGAAGGACACTACATAATGACCAAGGGATCAATTCAAGAAGAAGACATACAATTGTAAATATTTATGCACCCAACATAGGAACACCTCAATACATAAGGCAAATGTTAACATCAATAAAAGGGGAAATTGACAGTAACACAATCATAATAGGGGACTTTAACACCCCACTTTCACCAATGGACAGATCAACGAAAATTAAAATAAATAAAGAAACAAGAGCTTTATATGACACATTAAACAAGATGGACTTAATTGATATTTATAGGACATTCCATCCAAAATCAACAGAATACACTTTCTTCTCATGTGCTCATGGAACATTCTCCAGGATAGATCATAGCTTGGGTCACAAATCAGCCTTGGTAAATTTAAGAAAATTGAAATCTTATCAAGTAACTTTTCCAGCCAAAATGCTATGAGACTCGATATCAATTACAGGAATAAAACTGTAAAAAATATAAACACATAGAGGCTAAACAATATGCTACTAAATAATCAAGAGATCACTGAAGAAATCAAAAAGGAAATCTAAAAATACCTAGAAACAAATGGCAATGAAAACAGTACAGCCTAAAATGTATGGGATGCAGCAAAAGGAGTTCTAAGAAGGAAGTTTATAGCAACATAATCGTACCTCAAGAAACAAGAAACATCTTAAATAAACAACCTAAACTTACACCTAAAGCAATTAGAGAAATAAGAACTAAAAATACCCTAAAGTTAGCGGAAAGAAAGAAATCATAAAGATCAAATCAGAAATAAATGAAAAAGAAATGAAGGAAGCAATAGCAAAGATCAATAAAATTAAAAGCTGGTTCTTTGAGAAGATAAACAAAATTGATAAATCATTAGTGAGATTCACCAAGAAAAAAAGGGGGAAGACTCAAATCAATAGAATTAGAAATGAAAAAGGAGAAGTAACAACTGACACTGAAGAAATACAAAAGATCATGAGAGATTACTAAAAGCAAATATATGCCAATAAAATGGACAACCTGGAAGAAATGGACAAATTCTTAGAAAAACACAACTTTCTGAGACTGAACCAGGAAGAAATAGAAAATATAAACAGACCAATCACAAGCACTGAAATTGAGACTGTGATTAAAAATCTTCCAACAAAATCCCAGGAGCAGATGGCTTCACAGGTGAATTTTCTCAAACATTTACAGAAGTGATAATCCCTATCCTTCTCAAACTCTTTGAAAATATAGCAGAGTGAGGAACACTCCCAAACTTATTCTAGGAGGCCACTATCACCGTGATACCAAAACCAGACAAAATGTTACACAAAAAGAAAACTACAGGCCACTATCACTGATGAACATAGATGCAAAAATCCTCAACAAAATACTAGGGAACAGAATCCAACAGCACATTAAAAGGATCATACACCATGATTGAGTGGGGCTTATCCCAGGAATGCAAGGATTCTTCAATATATGCAAATCAATCAATGTGATAAACCATATAAACAAACTGAAGGATCAAAACCATATGATAATCTCCAAAGATGCAGAAAAAGGCTTTGACAAAATTCAACACCCATTTTTGATAAAAACTCTCCAGAAAGTAAGCATAGAGAGAACTTACCTCAACATAATAAAAGCCATATATGATAAACCCACAGCCAACATTGTTCTCAATGGTGAAAAACTGAAACTGTTTCCTCTAAGATCAGGAACAAGACACGGTTGTCCTCTCTCACCACTATTATTCAACATAGTTTTGGAAATTTTAGGCACAGGAAATCAGAGGAGAAAAAGAAATAAAAGGAATCCAAATTGGAAAAGAAATAAAACTGTCACTGTTTGCAGATGACATCATACTATACATAAAGAATCCTAAACATGCTACCAGACAACTACTGGAGCTAATCAATGAATTTGGTAAAGTAGCAGGATACAAAGTTTATGCACAGAAACCTCTTGCATTCCTATATACTAATCATGAAAAATCTGAAAGAGAAATTAAGGAAACACACACATTTACAATTGCAACAAAAAGAATAAAATACCTAGGAATAAACTTACCTAAGGAGACAAAGGACCTGTATGCAGAAAACTAGAAGACACAGATGAAAGAACTTAAAGATGATACAAACAGATGGAGAGATATACCATACGCTTGGATTGGAAGAATCAGCATTGTGAAAATTACTATACTACCTAAAGCAATCTACAGATTCAATGAAATCCCAATCAAACTACCAATGGTATTTTTCACAGAACCAGAACAAAAAAATTCACAATTTGTATGGAAACACAAAAGACCCCGAAAACCAAAAGCAATCTTGAGAAAGAAAAACGGAGCTGGAGGAATCGGGCTCCTGTACTTCAGACTATACTACAAAGCTACAGTAATCAAAACAGTATGGTACTGTCACAAAAACAGAAATATAGATCAATGGAACAGGATAGAAAGCTCAGAGGTAAACCCATGCATATATAGTCATGTTATATTTGATAAAGGAAGCAAGAATATAAAATGGAGAAAAGACAACCTCTTCAATAAGTGGTGCTGGGAAAACTGGACCGCTATATGTAAAAGAATGAAATTAGAACACTGTAACACCATACACAAAAATAAACTCAAAATGGATTAGAGACCTAAATGTAAGGCCAGATGCTATAAAGTTGTTAGAGAAAAAAAATAGGAAGAACACTCTATGACATACATCGCAGCAAGATCCTTTATGACCCATGTCCTAGAGTAATGGAAATAAAAACAAAAATAAACAAATGGGACCTAATGAAACTTAAAATCTTTTGCATAGCAAAGGAAAACATAAACAAGATGAAAAGACAGCCCTCAGAATGGGAGAAAATATTTGCAAATGAAGCAACTGACAAAGGATTAATCTCCAAAATTTACAAGCAGCTCATGCAGCACAATATCAAAAAAACAACCCAATCCAAAAATGTGCAGAAGATCTAAATAGACATTTCTCCAAATAAGATATACAGATTGCCAACAAACACATGAAAGGATGCTCAACATCACTAATCATTAGAGAAGTGCAAATCAAAACTACAATTAGTTATCACCTCACACCAGTCAGAATGGCCATCATCAAAAAATCTACAAACAATAAATGCTGGAGATGGTGTGGAGAAAAGGGAACCCTCTTGCACTGTAGGTGGGAATGTAAATTGATAGAGCCAGTATGGAGAACAGTATGGAAGTTCCTTAAAAAACTAAAAATAAAACTACCTAATGACCCAGCATTCCCACTACTGGGCATATACCCTGAGAAAACCATAATTTCAAAAGAGTCATGTACCACAATGTTCACTGCAGCACTATTTACAATAGCCCGGAAATGGAAGCAAGCTAAGTGTCCATCGACAGATGAATGGATAAAGATGTGGCACATATATACAATGGAATATTACTCAGCCATAAAAAGAAACAAAATTGAATTATTTGTAGTGAGGTGGATGGCCCTAGAGTCTGTCATACAGAGTGAAGTAAGTCAGAAAGAGAAAAACAAATACTGTAAGCTAACACATATATATATAGATAGAATCTAAAAAAAAAAAAAAAAAGGTTCTGAAGAACCTAGGGGAAGGACAGGATTAAAGACATAGACGTAGAGAATGGACTTGAGGACACGGGGCAGGGGAAGGGTAAGCTGAGCCGAAGTGAGAGAGTGGCCTTAACATATATACACTACCAAATGTCAAATAGATAGTTAGTGGGAAGCAGCCACATAGCACAGAGAGATCAGCTCCGTACTGGTTGACCACCAGAGGGGTGGGATAGGGAGGGTGGGAGGGAGATGCAAGAGGGAGGGGTATGGGATATAGGTATATGTATAGCTGATTCACTTTGATGTACAGCAGCAACTAACACAACAATGGAAAGCAATTATACTCCAATAATGATGTTAATAGGAAATTTAAAAGTTTTAAAAATAAAAATTTAAGCAAAACAAAACAAAAAAGAAAGTTGAATTTCAGAAAGAAGGGTAAAGGGTAACCCAGACTCTTCTGAGAAACATTGAGCAACTTCTACAAGAATCAAAAAGTATTCAAATTCCTCTGGTTCATACTACCCTGGTTAGGAATATAATTCCTCATGCATGGGGCTTTGCCCATCCATGTTGACTTACCCATGGTTTCACTTTGATAAAAATAAATTCCATTGTGTTTGGAATCATGGTAAACAAATTCCTTCTTCTGTATCGCTTCATATTTTCCTTTTGCTTAGGACCTTGTTCTTTGTTTATGGAAGGGTCAAATATTCTGCTTGTAATGATGAATTCTATTTCCTTTTCTTGGTGGAATGTCACCCAGAGACCATCTCCATCATTACTCCTGGCCAGCAGAGCTACACGCTGCATCAAAAATATCTTCTAACAATTACTCAAATGCTTGAATTAACAAGCAGGTAGTGACTTCTTACTGTGATAATTATTTAAACATATGTTATTATATCTCTTCCCTGTGAGGGATAGAATTAAATAAAAAATATACCGATGGAATATGTCATGTGTGTCTGTTGGAGCAGTGGAGGTGGGCTATGACACTATAAATCAAAGCAGTAACCTCCTGTGTGTCTTCCAGACAGTACTCTTTGAGTGTAAGTCCTTGGGCATTTATTCATTCATTTACTGAGGACTGTCTGAAGTTGGATTTCCCAAAGCAAGGGGATCTGAGGAAAGGATTCAAGTGCAAGTAAATTAGATTAGTTGAGAAGTAATCTCTGGAAACACTGCTGGGGGTGGAGAAGTGAGGTAGGAAAATAAAGAAAGAAAATAAAGATTACATGACACCCTCACCCACCTAGTGCCTCTGATAGCTAAAGGAGCAGGGCAGCCAGCTCTGCAAACATAGATCCATGACTGGCAGGGGATGGGTGGCCCTCCATTCTGACACACTAGAGAAAGGCCCACTGAAACTCAGTCTCCACTGTCTGCAGGGCGCCCACATTTTACAGGCACAAAATTCATCAATGTTCTAAAACAAAGGCCTGAAGCCCCCTCTTCCCAGACTATGCAACTATGGCCCAGTAGACTTTCTCACAACTAGACCTGGGCTCCTTTCCATTGAAAGAAATGGCCGCCTCAATAAGACTTGAGTCCCAGAGAAAATCCAGCCCTACTTTCAGAACCCAGTCTTCAGTAATCCCCCCTTATTGTGGAGTATATTTTCCAAGACACCCAATGGATGCCTGAAACCACAAATAGTACTGAACCCTACATATATTATGTTATTTCCTATGCATACAGACCTATGCTAAATTTTAATTTATAAATTAAGCACAGTAAGAGATTAACAACAACTGAGAATAAAATAGAACAATTATAACAACATACTGTAATAAAAGTTATGCAGATGTGATCTCTCTTTCAAAGTATCTCATTGCACAAACTTAATGCCTTTTCCACCTTAACTAAGCACTTATCATGCACTGTGGCCATAACTTTCACAGTTTAGGGTGCAACAGCAAAACTAGCATGAATTTCTTTTTCCTTCTTCACAATTTCACAGACAGATTTGTTCTTACCATAGATCTTAACAACCTCAACACACAACTTTTTTCATTTCCTTATTAAGTCAAGAATTTTCACCTTTTCACTTTTCTCTTTGACATGTCCAAAAAGACATATCCACCACTACTCTTGAGCTCTGGGGCTGTTATTAAGTAAAATAAGGGTTCTGAACACCAGCACTGTGATACTATGACAGTCGATCTGGTAACCAGGATGACTACTAAGTGATTAATGAGCGGGATATGGGGATGAAGGGATGTTTCACGTTCTGGGAAGAACAGAGCAGAATGGTGCAAGATTTCATCATGCTACTCAGAATGATGGGCAATTTAAAACTTATGAATTGTTTATTTCTGGAATCTTCCATTTAATATTATCAGACCTTGGTTGACTGTGGGTAACTGAAACCTCAGAAAGCAAAACCACGGGTCAGGGGGTCTACTGTATACTAAGGAGTACACAGGCTACAGCTGGTCCTAAGGCACTTGGACTACCCATCCTGAACACTGCCATCCAGAAAGCTAGGGCTAGTCAGTTTAGTGTACTCCACGAAGTGAGATTTAGAAAAGAAAGAAACACATGAAAACATACATACAAACCCACACTCACAAAAAGACCCAGGCACTCACCCACATCCACCTGATCAGGTATTTCTCTCAGCAGCTTTGAAGTCTCGAACTTGTCCTGAGACCATCACTTCCTGCTCCTGGAGCCTTTCCCCTGAAGAATAGCCTCAGCACATTGTTCTCTCCTTTGATGCATCCCAACTGCCAGCACCCAGCCATAGGAGAGCTGGCCCCTTCACCCAAACCCCTCCATCAGGGAATCTCCTCTTTGAACACAGGACTGCCAGGTCCAGGTCCAGGCCTGATGTGTGTGTAGGTGAAGTGAAGCTTCCCAAGAAGGCAAACAGGAGCTCATAGGGTGTGCAACTGTGGCTTTGGCCATGTGTGGTGTGTAAGCGCGAGTCCTGATGGAGGTGAGAGAAAGGGTGGGTTGGGATGCACTGAGCATCAGGGGTGGGGGGTTTCAGGCCCAAAGAGCTGCTGCCATGACCACTCTTCCCAGAAGAAACCAGTTCCACAGTATCTTAGGAGATCTATAGGGGCCTGCAGGGGACTTGTGAGGTGAGAAACACCTGTTGCCCCAGGTGCCAGAGGAGCCTTATCCCATACTCCTCCTTAAAGAGTCTGACTCATGCCATCTATCAATCAAACCCCAATTTGTGAAAACACTTCACCTCCACCCCACTCAGAGTCACAGTGCAGCAATGCCTCAACCCAGGGGCCCAGCCAGGTGCAAGCAAAGGGCTTGGACCAAAATATCTGCAGGGGCAGGACTGTTGGAGGCCAGAACAGAGGAGCGACCTGTGCATATGCAGCTGTAAATCTAGAGCCTTGCTGGAGGGTTAAGGACCAGGGGCAACAATGTGAGCTTCAGGGATAGAACCTTAGGGCTCCACTCTGACATCTACCAAGGTCCAAGGCCCAACCACCCCAGTGTGCATTTCCATTTCAAAGTCAGAAAATAAGCTGTGTCAGACCAGCAGAGGACCTGAATAGGAGCCCACCTGATAGTACCTGGTGCTGTCCACAGCCATCCTTCTCTTTCTTCTCTTCCTGCAGATCTCAACATGGAGGCCTCCAAACAACATTCTCGCATGTCCTCTCCCGTCCATGTGAAGAGGACATCCATTATGGCTTCAACAGTTTATTCTAATTCATTTCTGGCTGTTGCTTGAATGGCATAATGTATGTTCCTCTGAAAGCAGAGCCTGAGATAAGGATCCCTTAAAGAGGAATAAGAAAGTAAGGAGGGTGAAACAGAAGGAAGACACACCAATATATAGGTAATGGGTAATGGAGGCTTGATTTTGACTCTCCAGGTAGGTGCTTAGTAAACCTGTTTAGTGAATGAATGACCCCACAGAATTGGCAATGGAGATAGAAGTTCTCTGAGCTTCCTAATCCAGTCCTTGCTTCAGTTTGGATGTCACAGGATGACAGGTAAAGTCAACAGAAGAGAGTGAGATCAACTAGACTGCATATTAGAGTATGTAGAAAGGGAAACACAAGTGTGAGTGGCATCTGGTGGGTCAGAATCCTGCCATCTGAGACAGATGTTATCAGGTCCCAGCTTCCTGGTATTAACACTGATGAACGTTGAGGGGATGGATATAAACACCTACAACAGCTGTTGTTTGTTGAGTCTCCTGCTAAAAGTAACAATCTCCACTTGGATGTTTTGCAGACATCTTAAACTTATATCCAAAACCAAACTCTTAATTTCAACCCCACAGTTCAAAAATCCTTCCTTCAGTCTTTCCCATCTCAGCTAGTGATGACCTCCTTGACTCCCCTCTCACGTACATCAGTGAATCCTGTCATCTCTTCCCTCAAACTGTTGCTGAAGTCAAACCACTTTTCCCCACAGAGGCCCTTGGTTCTCCATCTCAGGACACCATCATCACTACCCTAGATTCTTGCAATAGCTTTCTGCTATTCCCATCGGAATAATTATATCCCACCAAGATCACTTTCCTGTAAGCTTTCTCTGTCCTGTACCTTTATGACAATAACAAAGGTCATGATTCCACATGGCTGCTCTCCAATGAAAGCACAAACTCATTTGGGCTTTTCTTCATTTTACTCCCAGATTTGTTCCTAGCTTTTTGGCTTCCACTTGGCTCTGAGTTTCACCTCCTAATTCCAGATTTGCTCACACCTCTTAGATGTGTTGACTGAGCCTGGTTTCCTTGGGTAGATCTTTGTCTTTTTTGAATACAAAATTTAGCTCATACTAAGCCTCCTGGGCCATCATTCCTACGTACTCTAGAGTAAACTAGTCCATCTTTGCTCTTGTTCTCTGTATATAAACCAGATACCACTCAGAAGAACAAATATCCAGGTACATCCTAATCTCCTAGGAAAAAAGCGTGTGCAAAGGAATAAGGGCTAGGTGAGGGTTTTCTTGAGACAAAAGGGGATCAGGGACTGGGTGGTTCTGCCATTGTCAACTTTAAATGGGAATTCTAGTATGTCAGGAACCAAATACTGAGACATTAAATACCTCTCTAGTCACCAAGATTTATTAGAATTACCAGTATTTTTGAAGGAGGTCTGTAGAAAGACTATCACCACAAAAATTGGGAAATCAAGCATCAACAATTAGAATATCTGAAACATTCTAGATATCATTCATGTTCTGAGGGACCTGCTGTTACAACATTGCATTATTCTCAGTTGGAAGAACCTAAATTTCCTGACATGAGATGTTGGGCTCTAGAAACTAGCAATAGAGCACGTAGTTCTACTTTTTTAAATGTTTGCATACAGGTAACCCAAAATTAATGTAGGAAGAACTAGATATTTTCATATGGATACCTGACAGTACCCACAGTTTAATATGGAGAACTATATTCCAAACTTTTCAATATCCAGAGCTCTTTGTAATGATAAAGGGAGTCATAAGTCCTTGAATATTCCAAACCATTTTTCATTTTTATACTCAAAATGAGTATAAATAGGCATATAAAATTCTTTGTCAAACTTTTCTTTGAAGATTTTGTAGGCTTTATTCTCCTGAATTATCCTGTATTCCTCATGATTTACTTCTTTATTCAACATTATGTTCGAAAAGTTTATCCATTTTGTTCTAAGTAGCTAGAATTTATTCACTTTCATGTTCTAGAGTTTTCCAGTACATCAATAAAGTTGATTTATCCACTTTACTATTAATGGACATTTGGAATAGTTTCCTTTGGTGGCGAGTGTAATTCAAACATTGCTGTCATGAATATTTATATTATCCTCTGAGGTAAACATGCAAAATTTCTCGCATGAATGCCTAAGCAACAGAATGGCTAGGTCATAGGGTGTGTCAACTTTGGGCTACTTTAGATGATGCCCAACAGTTTTTTTTTTTTTTAATTTTGCGGTACGTGGGCCTCTCACTGTTGTGGCCCCTCCCGTTGCGGAGCACAGGCTCCAGACGCGCAGGCTCAGCGGCCATGGCTCACGGGCCCAGCCGCTCCGTGACATGTGGGATCTTCCCGGACTGGGGCTCGAACCCATGTCCCCTGCATTGGCAGGCAGACTCTCAACCACTGCACCACGAGGGAAGCTCAATTTTCAACTTTTTGGGGTAAATACGAAGGAGCAGGATTGCTGGAATGTACAACAAAAGTTCATTTAGTTTTGTTAAAAACTGACAAACTGTCTTCCAAAGTGACTGTACCATTTTGCACTCACACCAGCAATGAATGAGACTTCCTATTTCTTCACCTCCTTGTCAGCATTTGGTGCTGTCAGTGTTCCAGATTTTGGCCATCTAATAGGCATGTAGTGGTATATAATTGTTTTAATTTGTATTTCTCTGATGACATATGATGTGAAGCATATTTTCATATGCTTGTTTGCCATCTGTAAATCTTCTTCAATGAGGTGTTTGTTAAGGACTTTGGCCCATTTTTTAATTGGGTTGTTGTTTTCTTATTGGTGAGTTTTAAAAGTTCTTTGTATATTTTGAATAACAGTCCTTTATCAAATGTGTCTTTTATAAATATTTTCTCCCAGTCTGTGGCTTGTCTTCTCATTCTCTTGACATTGCCTTTCAGAGAACAGTTTTTAAAAATTTTAATGAAGTCCGTCTTATCAATTATTCCTTTCATGAATTGTGCCTTTTTCGTTATATCTACTACAATGAATTTTTAGATTAATTTGGAAGGAATTTATGCATTTATCTATTCAGTCACCCAATCCATGAATATGGTATATCTCTTTATTTAGTCTTTATTGACTCTGAATTAATTTTTATAGCTTTATCCACCCAAATCTTTCACATCTTTTGTTAGATCTTGTCATAGTTACTTTACATGTTAAATATATTGTCTAATTTATTTTTCTTTTTATTGTAATTGTTGTTTACATACTGATTTTGTGTCTGGCAAACTTGTTACACTCTTACCAGATCATAGTTGTGTATTTGAAAACAGGGCTTTTTCTCATTGTCAGCTTCAACCATTTAGGTTGTCTGTTACCTCCATTATGAAATTGCCAAGTACCTTTTGGAAATTACACAAGAAGTTCTCCCACTGCCCAAAGAAGGAAGCTCTGTTCAAGTATATAAGAGCTGCCTACTCCAATTAATAACTACTTAATTAGAAATTAATTGCTATCCTGCTAGCAGGAGACTGCTATTCTTCATTTAGACCAGAATTCTCAAATTTTAGTGGGCATCAGAATCACCTTAGTAAGGGGACTGTTAAAACATTATTGCTGAATCCCACACCCAGAATTTTTGATTCAGTAGGTCTGGGGTGAGAATTTGCATTTCTAACAAGTCTCAGGCAAGACTGATATTCTTATTCTGGAGACTACAGTTTGAGAACAACTTTTGTCAACTGTCAGCTGAACAAGGATTCCCATCAAGTTGAATTAAAAGGAATATTCAGGCACAGTGGTTAAGAATCCACCTGCCAATGCAGGGGACACGGGTTTGAGCCCTGGTCTGGGAAGATCCCACATGCCACAGAGCAACTATGCCTGTGCACCACAACTACTGAGCCCGCATACCACAGCTACTGAAACCCGTGCGCCTAGAGCCCGTGCTCCGCAACAAGAGAAGCCACCACAATGAGAAGCCTGTGCACTGCAACAAAGAGTAGCCCCCACTCTCTGCAACTAGAGAAATCCCGCAAAAAGCAACGAAGACCCAAAGCAGTCAAAAATAAATAAATTAAATAAATAAATTTATATTTAAAAAAAAGGAACATTCACTACCAAAGTAGGAAAGAGTGGTATGTTTTGCCACTCAGGGCTTTGTTTTTATCTTCACCTGCTAGAACCAGTTCATGCCACAAGGATAAGTGTTCAGTGAACAGGGAAGGGAGATATTTTACACCCTTCTGTTATGTTTTCCGGAACTGGAGAAGGTTTAGTAGAATAATTTCATGACTAGCTTTACAAAAAGATGTAGAGAGACAAAAAATCCAGGACACATGGGTCAACAGGAAATCAATCACAGGACAGATCTGGTTTATAATCTGAGGGCATTAAAGTGGATCCAGAGAAATATCAGAGGTGAGTGATGGTGACCTTCCAACCCAATGATTTAAGTCCAACAAAGTACTAAGGTACTAAGAGATGAGAAAAAACATTGACTTGACACAGGATTTTTCTCACCTGGGGCTGCTGTTAGCATGCTGTCCACACACCTGGCAAGAGAAGTTCCTTATCTGTTCTAGGTGGACATATAAGAAATGGTTCCATGGAGAAAGTTGGGCTCCAGATAGCTCTTGAAGGATCAGGAGGATTTCCCTGGGGAGACAACTCTGGGTGAGGCAGAATGAGAATATATGGCATTCAGACAATTCATATTCAAAATAACCAAGGGACACTTTGGCTGGAAACGACTATTTGATTGGGAACTTTGTAGGTAATAAGAGAAGAGGATAGACTGAGCTGGTATTTTGGGTGGACATAAATGTTATGAGACTAATGACCTTTCAAATTATCCTACATTTTGGCAGCACTAAAAGTTTTTGTATAATGAGTACAACAACCAAAAGGTTAACATTTGAAGTCCACTCTGCCAGAATTGTATATGCTGTAGAAGGGGGAATGCCTGTTAAAAGTCTCTTGAAATAGCTTAGGGATAATAGATAATATGGAGTCAAACACAATTTCATTTTTCCCATCAAGTATTTATTGAAGGAATAGACATTGACAATAGACATGGGGCACCTGGTGGGTAGAGCTGCTGGTGGATAGAATCTTAGGAGAAAAGGGCAAGACACTATGCCCCAGACACTGAGCAGCAAATGAAAGAAACATCTTGGGAGTAACAACTTTATGGAATCTACATTTTTTTTCTGGCAGTGTTAACATTAACCAAGATGGTTTGATTTATTTCAGGAGCTGCTGTCTCTTAAGAACACTTCAGTAGATTTTTGCTTCTTGAGTATCTATCTCCTCTAATAGCTCTCTCAAATTCCTGATGGCCGTGATGTAGAATGGATTTTTGTAATACTCAAATCCTAATTCATGGAAATATCCTGGGAAATATATACATATTTGTTGAGTTGATTAACAAAGACCCACGAAGAATAGAGAACAGAAAAACTGTAAGTCAGTGTAAGGTCTTTTATTTTATTTTATTTACTTTTTAAAGACTTATTTTTTATTTATTTTATTTATTATTTTTGGCTGTGTCAGGTCTTAGTTGTGGCATGCGGGATCTTTTCAATGCGGCGCGTGGGCTTCTCTTTAGTTGTGGCGTGCGGGTTTTCTCTTCTCTAGTTGTGGCACACAGGCTCCAGGGAGCATGGGCTCTGTATTTTGCGGCACATGGGCTCTCTAGTTGAGGCACACCAACTCAGTAGTTGTGGCGCATGGGCTTTATTGCCCTGCGACATGTGAGATCTTAGTTCCCTGACCAGGGATCGAACCTGCATCCCTTGCATTGTAAGGTGGATCCTTTGCCACTGGACCACCAGGCAAGTCCCAATGTAAGACCTTTTAAAGTGACACAATGACACATTGCATTTTTATTTGTGAGTGGCATAGAGGCTCCTGGGTTCATTAAGAGAATTGCAACCAGCAACTCTATTTCAGTGGGTAAGTTAAAGTATAATGACATGACAAATGCAGAAGAGGAACTGCCAGATGGGAGCCTTCTGAGCTTCAGCAAAAAAATTATGGGCCAAACAATGGGTGCTTAGCAAGGTCCCACAATGTATGGTGGCTTCATTACTTCCAGGTTCAGGCCAATCAGATGTTAGATGTAGCAACGTCCAAAAGGCAGGCATATGGATGGCATAGCGCTGAGTTAACTGACCTGAACTTCAGAACGTTTTAATAAACTGAGTTACCCAAAGGCTTGGGCAAGGAATGAACCACTTTACAGGAGATTAAGTGGGTTATTCTTACCTCCTGGTTTCCTGAAAAAGCCAAACCTAATCAAATTCCAGTGGCACAAACAGGGCCACATGGATAATTTGGGGGTAAAGAATGCTTTTACATTAAAGGCAATGCTTGTCTCTAGCATGCTATTACCTACGAACCAACGTGGTTTCAATTTAAGCTTCTGTTAATTCTGACCATTTCTTTCAAGTGTTTCTTATTTAAAGTAGAAATTCCATGTTGAACATTTTAATAACATTAACTGTCAAAGACAGCTGTGGTCAGTTTTCCCTTCAATGCTCTGCCAGATGTCGATATTTGTGATCATTGATGCCCTTTGTTTTCCTCTTTCCCTTATTAAATATATCATTAGTAAAACACAAGTCCAAGGGAAATCACTTTTCACTGAGACTCTTCTAGAAAGGAGTAAGGAAACAATACTCAGAGAAGCTGAAGTGTCACTGCAGCCAGCCACCCTCCATGGAGATGTCTGCCAAGAGGATTAAGTTATTGTGCTAGTAACTTAATAAAGAGGTACTACTTTATGGTTTCTTCCATTGTTAGAGTTGGGTGAGATGGAGGGAAGGGGAGCATGCATTAAAGAGGGTCATGAAGTCCATGTTGATGAGGCAGGAACAGCAGGGTCACACTAGGCTGTGGTACACAGATGAACTTCCAGGAACAAAGCTTGTGTATAGGAGGGTGTTGATGATGCGATCAGAGAGGTGGATCCAATGGTTTCTTCCATTGTTAGGGCAGATGTTTTTGTCACACAAGCCACAAAAGACAGGACAAGAAAAGTGAATGTCAGCTGTCTCAAAATAAACCATATGCTTAATTAAATGTACATTTAAAGCATATTGAAATATGTGAACTTCAAAGTGTTCCCAGAGAAAGGCCAATAACAGGTGGGTCATGTTTGGAGGAACATTGGAGAAACCATATTCAATGAGAAAGGAATGCACCTTCCAAAAGAAATCCTAAGACTCTCTTACCATAAAGAGAAAGCCAGATATTTCCCAAACAGGATGCAAGAAGTGCAATGGCTTGCTCATCTTTGTGATGGATACCTTAGTGTAACTGAAACTGATGAAGATAAGTCTGAAGACAGCTGGCATACAGGAACCTTCAGCCTCTTCACTTATAAGAATGGGCAGATTACTTTGGCCAGGTAACAACTGCTCCTTCTAAGAACATTGGTTCTAATATTAGCATCACACAAGGTACACTGATCCACCTCTCTGATCACATTTTTAGTATGGAGTTTGGTTCTTAAAAAGAAACAGAAGCATGTCTATTGCACAGTCACCATAAGAGTAATGAAGAGTAGTGGCGGGGTGGCGAGTGGGAGCTTTGAAATTTTAGTCAAATGAAAAGAGGCCTTGGGATAAAATGATCTTCAAATATTTCAAGGGTTGTCATGGGAATGAAAGATTAGATTTGTTTCAACTGGTTTCATAAGAAAGAACTATAAATATTCATAGAATACATGATAAGACTGATCTAGGTTCAAAATAAAAACTTTTGTAACTATTAAATCATCCCCAAATGATCTAAGTTATTTGAAGTTCGTCATTGCTGCAGGCAGTCAAGACAAAGGCATCTAGCCATAAGATGAGGATATTATAGAGTGCATCCAGATGGAACACCTCATCCAACCTTGACATTCTCCTTTATGAGTATTCATGAGAGAAAACTATATTAAAAATTGCTATGATCTGAATGTGTTCCCCCAAAATTCATATGTTGAAATCCCAATCCCCAAAGATGATGGAATCAGGAGGTGGGGCCTTTGGGAGGTGCTTAAGCCATAAGAGTGGAGCCCTCATGAATGGGATTAGTGTCCTTATAGAAGAGGATCTAAAGAAATCCCTAGCCCCTTCTACCATGTTAAGATACAGCAAGAAGGCACCAGCTGCATACCAGGATGAGAGCTCTTACAAAACACCACCACACTGGTGCCCTGCTCTTGGATTTCCCAGCCTCCAGAACTGTGAGAAATAAATTTCTGTTGTTTATAATCTACCCAGTCTGTGGTATTTTGTTATAACAGCCCAAATGGACCATGACAAAAATGGAGTTCATTTCTTCCGACCCAGCTTCTCACAGGAGCCATGCTTCTGAGTTGCTATATCCATCAAATCACACACTTTGTATTTAGAACGCTCCTCATATGACAACAGAGTAGTTGTTCAATGAGAAAGATGTTTACCTGAAGTGGTGCTCGTGGGAACATTTTTACCACCAATTTTCAATAATTCTCTCCCCAAACAGCATGGTCTATTCCATTTTTTTTTTTTAAGAAGATGTTGGGGGTAGGATTTTATTAATTAATTTATTTATTTTTGCTGTGTTGCGTCTTCGTTTCTGTGCAAGGGCTTTCTCTAGTTGTGGCAAGTGGGGGCCACTCTTCATCGCGGTGCGCGGGCCTCTCACTATTGCGGCCTCTCGTTGCGGAGCACAGGCTCCAAACGCGCAGGCTCAGTAGCTGTGGCTCATGGTCGTAGTTGCTCCGTGTCATGTGGAATCCCCCAGACCAGGGCTCGAACCCGTGTCCCCTGCATTAGCAGGCAGATTCTCAACCACTGCGCCACCAGGGAAGCCCCCATTTGTTTTAACAAGATAGGCTAAAGCATTACATTTTGGATCAAGTTCTCTACTTCATTTTTTCCAGCCTCCCTCTTCTACATCGTTCCTCTCTTTTGAAAGGTCTAGAGGCCCCATTCCCATCCACTCTACCTAATTCAGCCACATAGACATTACAGCCCCATGCTTCTTCAACAAATAACAATGGAGGATACCTACAAACACTTTTCTCTGCAGAATACTAAGGGTTATTGAACATAATTAACTTGTTTACTGTAAATGTGAACAACAACAGTGAAAACTAATAGTCTTACTTCATGGATGGAGAAACTGTATATCAAAAAGAGAGAAGAAAATCTGTTATCAGAAGAAATGCAATATTTCAGTGATCACCCAGGAGCTGTTTTGATTTTGTTTCTCTATTTCCCTTTCTTGTTTAATTCCAGACACTTCCAACATCACTTTGAGAATAGTAGTCTGAACACACCTAGAATGAAATTTGTCATGCATTTTTTTAAAGAACTCTATTAGGAAAATAAGAGCTCAGAATGTAAGCCTATAGCCATGGTCACTGCCTTTATGTAATTTTCTTTTTTTGTGATGAACAAAACCGTGCAAACATATTTTGCTGAGTTAAAAGCTAAATGAGGTGAATTTTTACCTCCAATGGTTTTAATGGTTTCCATGGAAAAGGCATTTCTCTCAGCGCAAAGCCATGCTTGTTGCAATGCAAATGGCACAGAAAAATCTGCTTTTTCCAAGGGAAAATGATTGGGGTTACCTGACAGGAATTACTATTCGTGTTCATATCAGTTAGTGCCATGTTGGCTATTTCAGCAGGGAGGATGAGATTGACTTTTGCTTTGCAGGTCAGAGAGGAAAAGGGAGATGATTTGACTGTGAACAAAGTGCTGGTCAAGGTTAAGTGAAGAGTCCCAAATGGCCATCTACCCAAGGTAATGTGACATGTGATTTTGAGGGGAGGAAATTATAAATTATAAATCTGGCAGGAATTATAAAACGGTTAATGTATTTCCCAAACTGTCATCAAAGCAATAAAAAAACACCAAAGTTCAGGGTGCTAATTTCAACAATGCAACTACAGTCAGGGAAGAAAGTGAATTACAGTCAAAGTTTGAGAAAGAAAATGATTGAGAGTTAAGTGCATGACATATATATATGTGTATATATATATATATATATATATATATATATACACATACATACATACATACATATATATTGATATTTTAAGTGTCAAGCTAAAGAGAGACATCTTGGTTGCATCTTTGTAAGAGGAGATATACTTATGATTCAGATAATCTAAAATAACAGAATAATAACTAATAGCTAGCAATTGGCCACTTATTATGAGTTAGACATAGCACTAAGTACTTCAAACGAATTATATTTTAATCCTCACAGTGCTCCTACAAGGTAGAGACTATCACAGTATGGCGTAGTGCAGGAGGTTCTTTTTTTTTTTAACATCTTTATTGGAGTATAATTGCTGTGCAATGGTGTATTAGTTTCTGCTTTATAACAAAGTGAATCAGCTATATATATACATATATTCCCATATTTCCTCCCTCTTGTGTCTTGCTCCCACCCTCCCTATCCCACCCCTCTAAATGGTCACAAAGCACCAAGCTGATTTCCCTGGGCTATACGGCTGCTTCCCAGTAACTAGCTATTTTACATTTAGTAGTGTATATATGTCCATGCCACTCTCTCACTTCGTCCCAGCTTACCCTTCCCCCTCCCCATGTCCTCAAGTCCATTCTCTACGTCTATGTCTTTATTCCTGTCCTGCCCCTAGGTTCTTCAGAACCTTTTTTTTTTTAGATTCTATATATATATGTGTGTGTGTTAGCATGCAGTATTTGTTTTTCTCTTTCTGACTTACTTCACTCTGTATGACAGTCTCTAGGTCCATCCACCTCACTACAAATAACTAATTTTGTTTCTTTTTATGGCTGAGTAATATTCCATTGTATATATATGCCACATCTTTATCCATTCGTCTGTCGATGGACACTTAGGTTGCTTCCATATCCTGGTTATTGTAAATAGAGCTGCAATGAACATTGTGGTACATGACTCTTTGAATTATGGTTTTCTCAGGGTATATGCCCAGTAGTGGGATTGCTGGGTCGTATGGTAGTTCTATTTTTCATTTTTTAAGGAACCTCCATATTGTTCTCCATAGTGGCTGTATCAATTTACATTCCCACCAATAGTGCAAGAGGGTTCCCTTTTCACCACACCCTCTCCAGGATTTATTGTTTGTAGATTTTTTGATGATGGCCATTCTGACTGGTGTGAGGTGACACCTCATTGTACAGGAGGTTCTTAAACTCGAGGATACAACAGAATCATCTAAAGGGCTTTATGAAAACTGATTTTGGGGAGTTTCTGTTTCAGTAGTTCAGGGGTTCAGTCCAAGCATTTGCTTCTCTAAAGAGTTCCTAGGCAATGCTGCAGCTGTGTGAAATGTGTATAATAAACGTATATAAAATGTGTAGGGGTTTGAGGAGGCTCTTTTGATCTAGGCCATGAATTCACAGCATATAGCAGATACTAAGCGAATGTTTACCAAATTATTTTACAGATGGGAAAAGCTGAAGCACCTGGAGATTGTTACCCAAATTTTACAACTAGTAACTATAGGGTCTATACTTGAAGCTAAGTCTATCTTCAACGTGGATTTTAGTGTAGTAAACTATCTCTCAAATAATATGCTGAAAAAAATATTTCTAAGTCCCTTAAAAACATGTATCTGGTATGCTGGGAGCTTTTAAGAACTCTGAGGCCCAGACCACACTCCAGGTCCATTACATCAGCATCTCTGGGAGTAGGATCCTGGCATCAATAGTTTTAACATCCCCCCCAGGTGATTCCTATGTGAACTATGTTCTTTGGCTTTGACTCACAATGAGGTACTTTACTTACTGGGACATGGGGGGAGGGGTCGTAAAAGTTCCCCAGGTAATGCTAATGTGCAATAAGGCTGTAAACTAATGATATTCTGGAGACATACACTTGCTTCTCTCTTCCTGAAAGGAGGTTTCAAAATGGCGAAAATAGAAATCCTTGGCTTGAAGCTATTTCAATCTGATAGTAAAGCACAAGTGAATTTCAATTCAATTTTGGATTATTTGATGAGAAAAATGCTCCTATAAATATATATGCACATGAATATGCCAAAATAAAATTAGCCCCAACCATCGAAGGCATCCTGATATATCTATTTGTACCAATATTATTATTCCAAGTTTCTAGTTCAAGGACATTACTGCTATGAACTTCTCTCTGTAACTGTTTATTTTATGCTTCTAACATAATTTGTCTTTCAACATTTGTAAAAGTTTGATATTTCTAGCAGCATTTTCTAGTATGGGACTTAATCTGTTTTACCATTAATTTTTGATTTTGTATTATTGTATGACCACAGGTAAAATTGTGGCAACAAAGCCTAGATTGTCTTAGAGTCCATATATAATTCTTAGATATAGATTAGTAAATTATTAAAAATTCAGTTTATTTAAAATGAAAGAAAATTACCTCTTGTAATAATCAAAAACCAATGCTCTTTCCATGGTCCTTCTCTGTAAGGACTCTTGGAATTAAAAAGATTAACTAAAGATAATTTTTGGTTGTATTGCTGTATAGTCTGATCTACTTATTGTAAATATATATATATATATATATATATATATATCAAAAAGGTACTTACACAAAGATAGAATAATTCATGTTACCATCCTTAAAGGCTTTGCCATCTCGAAAATTTTCTTTTAAAAATAGATTTGAATTTTTGGCTTCAATACAGAAGACTAAAAATACATTGCCTCACATCTCAAAAGGAAAAACTATGAACAGCACATGAAACATGCACACACACATACCACAGTCATGCTCAAAACAAGAAATATATAAAATAAATAAAAATTTAAAATGTTTTTTAATTTGTAAAGACGAAAAAATGTAGATCTGCATATATTGATCTGGAATAAAGTCCAAAAGACAAAAAGTATAAAGGAAAATCGATGGAAAATATAATATGAAAAAATATAATGCATTCTCGTAAAAAACCTCTGCATGTATGTATCTGTAACACATAAAGGGATTTACAAAATATTCTAAGGGATATTTACCAAATTATTAGTATTGACTATCTAGGTTTGAACAAAAATGGGACAGGAGGGGTAGAATTCTAGGAGAGAAGAGGTCTTTTTAATTTATATATTTCTGAGTCATTTGAATTTGCCAAATAGGCACATATTGAACAATATATAAAAATGAAATAAAATAATAATAAAGATGATTTTTAAATTGAGACTATAAAGAGTTAGCCATATGAAAATGTGGGAAACATACTATGATGAAAATAAGGATCAGTGAAACTGGAAGCTAAAGACTATAGCCTGTTTTCACCCCTTTATTAGTTAAGCCACATTGGGTGGGTCCCATAACTTCTCCAGACCAGTCTCCATATTTATGAACATTTATATGATTCACACAGGATTGTTTTCAGGAGGAAATGATGGCATGGTTGTACTATTTGAAAGCTGCAAAGTACACAGTCAATGTTAGCTGCTATCATTGTTGCTGAGTTCGGGATACCATTTCCGCTCCATAGAGACAAAGTATTTTTTTCTGTGTAGTAGGGGACATAGAATTCTCAGTTAATAACCACTGCAAGATGGAGTTATAAGTTTCTACAAGAGATACAAAGAAATACCAGATGAGCTCCTGTAGAATTTCTCAAATTGGTCTGTTAGTAGAGATCACTGCTTCTTTGAGGTGACAATACAGACATAATTTGCAGTAGAAGATAGGAATGTGTTGGGCTTCCTCAAATTGGGTTTCATGAGCTTTGAGCATGAGTTCCCATGGAAACCTTTAAGGGCATCAGCTGCACATTAGCAGGCCTGCATCTGTCTTAAAGAATTTTTGAATCTCTACTGTACTCCACCAGGCCTAACCATGGTAGGCACTTAGTAAAAAATTGTTGAATGAATGAAGACTAAACTCCAATAGGAAAGAGAGACTTAGAAAAGAGGTCATTGTAAGCAATATGATAAATGTCACGATAAGGTGCCTTAGAACACTTTGCAAATAGATTAAATTGCTGGTGTTTGATAAAATACATTCTTTTGAAATTCTAGTTCACTTTTTATTTTCTGAATTCTCATCAATTTTTTCTCCTGTCTCTCTTATTTTCAACCTACAGATTTTCTGTGGATTTCAAAGTCATCCAGAAGCATGTCAGAAAGTAAAGCAGACCAGTATTGATACCTATTTGCTACATCCCTTTGATCACATCCTGGAAAAATGGAAAACGAGATTTAACATAATCCCTGCAACTTCCATTACCAATCTTATTTCCCAAATATTTACTTAATTTGTATTACTTTCTCAGAGGAAACAAGGGAGCTCACGTTAAAAGTATTTCATAAACCTCAATGTAATTCATGAGGAAAGGATAAACAATGAAATATTCTAAGGGAGCATGAATTAAAGAAGGGAATTAGATGAATATTTACTTAGAGCCATCCCCAAACCACCATACACCAAATATGGGGTGGCTACTGAACAGAGATATCATTTAATATTCAAAACTGCCCTGCTAGGCTTTTTTTTTTTTTTTTTTTCCGTACGTGGGCCTCCCACTGTTGTGGCCTCTCCCGTTGCGGAGCACAGGCTCCGGACGCACAGGCTCAGCTGCCGTGGCTCACGGGCCTAGCTGCTCCACGGCATGTGGGATCTTCCCGGACTGGGACACGAACCCATGTACCCTGCATCGGCAGGCGGACTCTCAACCACTGCGCCACCAAGGAAGTCCCCTGCTAGGCGTTTTCATCCTCATTTTACACATGAGAAGACTTAAGCCTCAACAAAGTTCACTAACTTGCCCAAAGGAGACTATTTGGACCCAAGGTTTGTTATCTTTCAAGTCCATTCTGTTTTTAGGTTGACTCTCATTCTCCAGTTGTCTATAGAACATCATCACTCCATGTCATTCCTCTGGAGGCAGATTTACCTTATGCAAAGGTAAGGACACCCAAGTCTCCAGGTCCTAAACTAACACTTGGATGTACAAGGTTTAACATTCTTTATTCCTTTACACCTAAATTCTACTTATTCATGAGCCCTTATTACTAGCTATACTGAGTCCAAAATTCATGTTTGCCTGAAACCTCATAATGTGACATTTGGAAATAGGGTCTTTGCAGATGTAATCAAGTTAATTTGAGTTTATACTGGATTAGGGTGGGACCAATCCAATGGCTGGGATCCTTATAAGAAGAGAAAACAGAGACACAGACACACAGGGGAAATGCCATATGACTATGGTGGCAGAGACTGGAGTGATGTGTCTACCAGCTAAGGAATGCCAAGGACTGCTGGTAACCATCAGAAGCTGGGAAGATGCAAGGATGCATCCTCCCCTAGAGGTTTCAGAGAGAGCATGACCTGATGACACCTTGATTTTGGACTTCTAGTTTCCCAAACTATGAGAGAATAAAATTCTGTTGTTTGAAGCGACTCAATTTTCAGTACTTTGTTATGCCAGCCTTAGGAAACTAGTCAAGGTGGAAAATTCTTGATTTTGCCAATGTAAAGAAGCTTAGTAACTTCCAGATTAAAATTTGGTTCCTTTGGAGTAAATATTGACTCAGGCTTGGGGTTTTCTCTCTCCCCTCTTTCTCCTCTGCTTCTGCTTGAGTATGATCTAAGTTGCCTGTGGGGTGTCTAGTCTTTACCTTTCTCTGGCCTCTGCTGAGGTCTCTCTTTCACTTGGCTTCTGAATTCAACCTCTGCCCTGCTGCTTCCACTGCTAATTCAATTTTCTTAACCTGTGGAATATGAAGGCTCTTGTCAGAGACTCAAGGACGTTCCCTCATCCACCCCACATTGATGAAAACTCAAGATTAGATAGGGAAGATCAAACCAGCCACTGATAAGAAGAAGAAAGCCTAAGGAAATTGTGGTCAATATTCAGAGCACTGTAAATATTCTCAAGCCAGGTGAGCACCCCTCACAAATCTAACCTCCACACCACTCAACATAAAAGGGAGCCAAAGGGAACCCCTCCCGTGCAAACTCAGACCTTCAGTACCCTCTGGATTCAGGAAAAACTCTATGCCTGGTCAGTGATTGCACTCAATCCATCCCTTGGTGACTTGGGTTGAGGACCAGGAAGATGAAGTGAGCCTGCCCTCTGTCCTGAGATCAGCAATCACCACACATAGAAGGACTTCTAGTGTCTCTTCCTCTTTATCACAGCACACACACACACACACACACACACACACACACACACACCATCACAAGATTTTCTCAGGGGCCCAGCTACCTATTGTATCAGCAAAATTCACATTTGTTAATATACATAAAATAATGACAACTTGCATTGACTTGACTTCAATGCATAGGAATTGACAAGCCATGTTGGGATATTAAATCTTCAGTCAAATTTGCTTTCATTGGTTGGGTAGTCAAGTTTCTTTGGGGTTGTAAAGGGTTGAAATGCATTTATCACCTTGTGTATCAAATGTGTATTTGATCTCATATACACAGCCAGCAAAAGGAACTTTTCAAAAACAAAACTAAGAAAGATTTGCTTCTCTGACTTTGAAACTCCTAACTCAACAGATATTCTATAAATAAAAAAAGATAATACCAAATTATCATAAAATAAGTAATTAAGTAATTGTATTCAATCCTAAAATAAATAGCAAACAAACTAAAAGAGAGAGGGCAGAGGTTGCGGGGAGATGAAGGGAGGGAGGAAAGGAAGAATTACAACTCAATATTCCATTCTTTTGATACGTTGTATGATATTTTTATGTGAAGCAAGCATATTTTTGACATGATCAAGACTTCTTGCTAGATTTCCTATCCTGGGAACATTGATAAGGTAAGACACTTATTTAGTTACAGTAAATTATTTCCTTCAATATGCTTGTTCCTAGACACTACCAACCACAATGTGAAACAGTTTTGGTGTACTTTCCAGGTGGTGCATTTGAAATACTGTATTGCATATGCAATTTCTGATCTTTGCACTTACTTGTCAAGGCAAAAAAATGAAATAAAATCTTTGAAATGACACTGCTAAACCCATTTTCCAATCAGAGACTATCCCCAAATGGAAACAAGCTGGCTATACACCTAACTACAATTTCATTCCTGATTTACATCTAGCCTGCCTTAAAGTTTGGAATATTTTATAGTACAAGTTTAGAATGAGAGAAGAAGGAACCGGGTAGTTCAATAAACAATAGTAAATGTCTAATCTTCATAGAAATTAGCTTCTTTAAAAGTGACCAGTTTTTCTGTCCGATTTCATTATTCTAAAGTCTCCCAGGAGACAATTCTAGCTAAATAAATTTCAAGGCCCTCCTTAATTCGGGAAGTTCATCCATGTGCCCAAGGAACAATGCTGTCATGGTGGAAAATCTTGAAAACTTTGAAAGGAAATGCAACTTTCCATTAAAGATCTGGAAACAAACTGCCAGCTAATAATTTCAGGATTAGGGACTAGAGACTGCCCTTGATCTCTCTCTTCCAAGGTGGGGATGGGGGTGACAATATCAACATTGTTGAGGTTTTTTGTTAAATTCATGAATTACTATGAATTTAATCTCATTAGGGTGAGCCATTGCTTCCTTGAGCTTCTCAGTGGAATCAACCCTAAGGGAGCAACACCCTATTAAGACCCACTAGTTGGCCCCTGGGCCAGACATCAGGTTTATATTTCCGACTAGATTCATGGACCCAGAGGTCACCTTATATATCTGTCCTTTGATGTTGTATGTATAAGAGTGATGACACATGATTTAAAGAGAAAAAGAGCTCCTGATCTGAAAGCCAAAGTCTAGGATACACTTGCTGAAAAATGTTCATCTTCCTTACATGAGCTTTAAGTGATATTTAAAAGTATAAAAATATAGTGAAAAGAGTACAAACTTTGGGTTTAGGTAGAAAAGAGTAAAATACCAATTCCGGCAGATTTTTTCATTTGTCAAGTGGCTACTATAAAAACTTGGGCTAATGTTGAGAAGGGTTAACATTTTATGCAATGCCTGACATAAATAAGGTCCTTGATAATAAATGACAGCTATTATCATTGTTACTATGATTATTAAAGTGTAGAATTTGAATTTTTTCTCTGTATCTAACTTTCCTTTTAAGAAAAACATAGGACTTCCCTGGTGGCACAGTGGTTAAGAATCCGCCTGCCAATGCAGGGGACATGGGTTCGAGCCCTAGTCCGGGAAGATCCCACATGCTGCAGAGCAACTAAGCCCGTGCACCACAACTACTCAGCCTGTGCTCTAGAGCCCACGACCCACAACTACTGAGTCCACATGCCGCAACTACTGAAGCCTGCGAGCCTAGATCCCATGCTCCACAACAAGAGAAGCCAACGCAATGAGAAGCCTGCGCACCTCAATGAAGAGTAGCCTCCACTCGCTGCAAGTAGAGAAAGCCCATGCGCAGCAATGAAAATCAAACACAGCCCAAAAATAAATAATTAAATAAACAAATTTATTTTTTAAAAAAAAGAAAAACATAAACTCTTTTATAATATTATGCCCAAATTAGCTTTCAGTTACATGGATTCAAGACTAAGTCTTAAGTCATATTCTATTTAGAAATGCACATGAACTGCTATTCTGAGAGTTCACAAATACGACTTTTATGGTGCAGATTTCTTCAGATTCATTATGTCTGTTTTACCACATCCTGTCACTGTTTTTTTTTTTTTCTTTTTTTTTTTTGGCGGTACGCGGGTCTCTCACTGTTGTGGCCTCTCCTGTTGCGGAGCACAGGCTCCGGACGCGCAGGCTCAGTGGCCATGGCTCACGGGCCCAGCCGCTCCGCGGCATGTGGGATCTTCCTGGACCGGGGCACGAACCCGTGTCCCCTGCATCGGCAGGCGGACTCTCAACCACTGCACCACCAGGGAAGCCCTGTCACTGTTCTTTATTACAGCTTCTGTGAAAACTTTCCTGTGGGGTATCTTGACATGATACTGTCTGCCCTTCTCTTGGCATCAATATATTATATACAAATTAAGTCATTTCTGCGTTTTTTTCTCTTGAGAATGGAACAATTATAATAGTACCCCTTTCCTTTATGCCGATTATAAACTCAAACAGGCAATAATTATTTAGAAGATACTATGGGTTGAATTCTGTACCCCCCAAAATATGTTGTAATCCTACCCCCCCAGTAACCATGAATGTGACCATATTTGGAAATAGAGACTTTGCAGATGATCAAGTTAAGATGAGGTCATGAGAGTAAACTCTAATTCGATATGATTGATGTCCTTATGAAGAAGAGAAATTTGGACTCAGAGACAGACACACACACAAGGACCTCGCCATGTGAAGATGAAGGCAGAGATCTTTGGCATCTGCAAGCAAAGTGACAAAGATTGTCAGCAAACCTCCAGAAGCGAGGAAGGAAGCATGAAACAGATTCTCTCACAGCCCTCAGAAGGTACCAACACTGCCAGCACCTTGATCTTGGACTTCAAGGCTCCATAGCTGGGAGACAATAAAGTTCTATTGCTTAAGTTGCCCAGTGTAAGGGACTTTGTTACAGCAGTGCTAGCAACTAGCACAGAAGGTGACTATCTATCAGGCTACTTTTTTTTTTTTTAAACATCTTTATTGGAGTATAATTGCTTTACAATGGTGTTAGTTTCTGCTTTATAACAAAGTGAATCAGTTATACATATACATATGTCCCCATATTTCTTCCCTCTTGCGTCTCCCCCCTCCCACCCTCCCTATCCCACCCCTCTAGGTTTTTTGAATATGTTTTTGTTAACTTATAATATCCTTAAAATTTGAAAAAATATATATAATAGAGAACTTGTATATCTCTGAAAATATGTCTATAGGCCACAAAGATCTATAGTTTCTAGTTTGAGAAACAATGTAAAACAGAACTTAAAAATATTAATACCACATGTTACATATGCACTTTCCCATCTCACTGGCACATAAACCAAAGGCAAAAGACTTGCTCTTTGGCCTTATGCCAGATCCATGCACAAAATATTATAAAGGGCAGAGTTCAAAGGAAAAAAATTCTAATGATGTGCTTTTTCAAAATGGTCACATCCATTACACTTCAGCCCTTCCCGAGGTCCCGCAAGACCACACACTGGTTGCCATTTACCAATACGGCAATGAGTGACTGTACCATTGGAGGCTAACTTTGGTTTTACAGTCTTAAAGAAAAAAAAAAATGTTTTTAGAAACAACCAAAAGATTTGAGAAGAAAATATGATATCCATCAGTTTGTTTCTTGCATTTAGCAGAAACTTGCTTATTTGTTTAGTTCTGGGAAGGAGGTATTACTTCCCTAGATTTTTTTTTTTTTTTAATATTCCAGAGTATGGAGTCTGAAGCCTTCAGGCTCTACTGCATTCTGTTTAGCCTATATTTAGAACAAAGCAAACACATGTGATTCTTTAGAACTAAGTACTTCTGCCAGTGAGCCCTGGAAAATTGCTAACCCCAAAATAAAACAATACCGCTTTCTTTAAATACTTCTGCTTACACTTATAGTGAGGAGATATTGACAGCAAGCGTCAGTTTGAGTGACTGAAAATAAACAGAAGTGAAGAAAACAGGGACTTTTCGTATTAAAGCCAGATTTATTTAGAGGAAATATATGACAAGTATCATTATTTTCTCAAATAGCAATCTCAGGATATCTCACCCCTGAAGAAAAGTTATTATGTCATTTTCATGACTTCTGGAGGCTTATTAACAGTTCTCCCCAACCTGATCATACTGGCATTGATTCTAAAACAAGGCCAATATGCAAAGGCAAAGAAGATAGCTTGGTTTACCCAGACAACCTACAATAAGAGGAAAAGGCACTGTAAGTTAAAGTGACCCTATCTCTGCAAAGGTCTGACTTTAGACTACACAAACAACAACATCTATAAATATTGAATATGCCCACAGTGAGACACCTTTGAGCAAGAATGGCAGGAAATTCCATTGAGTGGCCTTCACATTTTTCCTACAGCTCTGGTCCTACCACAAGTTCAAAGTTAAGAATGTGTACGGGGAGTGAAGAGACATGCATTTTTACTCTGATCCTACCTGCTTGTGAAAATTCTCAAGGTTTCTGGACCTCAGTTTCCCCATCTGTAAAATGATTGCACTGGATTCATTCTAGTGTTAAAATTTTGGAGGAAAATCCAGTTATCCAACTCACAGTTTCCAATTAAATTTGCTGTGACACTCTGTTGAACCAGCCATTTTTTATTCCTTTCAACACGTCCATTCTTTCAAAGTTCAGGTTCAACCATCATTTTTATTTAATTAGCATCTTGGTATATAAAATTATGTAATTCTTAATGATTTCCTCAAGATACACAAAAAATGAAAGGTTTCAATTAGCTTTGTGAAAATTACAAAAGTTTCTACCCTTTTATATTCTGCTTTAAAATAGAAAAAAGAAACTGGATATATATATGCTAAATGTTAGTAATGGTTATCCTGGGTAGGGACAGTATAGGTAAATTGTATGCCCTTATATCCAGGCAAAACTGTGATTTGAAAGATACATACACCCCAAAGTTCATAGCAGCACTGTTTACAATAGCCAAGAGATGGAAGCAACCTAAATGTCAATCAACAGATGAATGGTTAAAGAAGATGTGATATACATACACACACACACACACACACACACACACACACACACACACACACACACACAAACAATGGAATATTACTCAGTCATAAAAAAGAATGAAATAATGCAATTTGTAGCAACATGAATGGCACTAGAGATTATAATACTAAGTGAAGGAGCCAGACAGAGAATGACAAATATATGATATCACTCATATGTGGGATCTAAAAAAATGATACAAATGAATTTATTTACAAAACAGAAATAGTCTCACAGACTTAGAAAACAAACTTATGGTTACCAAAGGAGATAATGTGGTGAGGTGAGTTTGGGATTAACATATGCACACTACTGTATATCAAATAGGTAAACAACAAGGAACTACTGTATAGCACAGGGAACTACACTCAATATCCTGTAATAACCTATAATCAAAAAGAATCTAATATATTTATATATCAGATTATATATATAATTGAATTATATATTTTAACTATATATATAATTGAATCTCTTTGCTATACACTTGAAACTAACACAGCATTGTAAATTAACTATACTTTTTAAAAAATTGTATGCCCTTCATTGTACATATCTAAATTATCTAAAATTTTCACAATGGACATGTATTACATTTGTAGTGAAGAAAAATAAGTAATATATTTTAAAAGTGTGTTTTAAACAGTGCCACAAATCACACCATCACTCAAATTCTCTCTTCTTAGGACAGTTGGTATTTTATATTTACTTCATCTGTACTACTATTATTATTAAAGTACTATGAAAGTATTGTGTACAGTTATCTTTTTTACACTCAACATATTTTTAACTTCATTGAGGTATATTTTATATATCATAAATTCATCCATTTCAAGTATACAATTCAATAATTTTTAGTAATTTTACCAAGTGGTGCAACCTTCACCATAGGTCAGTCTTAGAACCTTTCTTCTCCACAATAGGGTCGCTCATGCCTGTTTACAGTTAATACCTGGTCCCACTTCAGCCTCAGGCAACCACTAATTCACTGTGGTCTCTAATTTTATTGTTGCCCTTTCTGGAAATTCCATGTAAACAAAATCATACAATGTGATAATTGTGCCTGGTTTCTTTCATTCTGCATAATGTTGTTTTTTTGTGGTTTTTTTTGGTTTTTTTTAATTGGAGTTGATTTACAAGGTTGTGTTAGTCAGGTGTACAGCAAAGTGATTCAGTTATACATATACATATATTCATTCTTTTTCAGATTCTTTACTCATATATGTTATTACAGAATACTGAGTAGAGTTCCCTGTGTTATACTGTAGGTCCTTGTTGATTATCTATTTTATATATATTAGTGTGTGTATGTTAATCCCAAGCTCCTAATTTATCCCTCCCCACCATGTTTCCCCTTTGGTAACCATAAGTTTGTTTTTGAAATCTGTGAGTCTGTTTCTGTTTTGTAAAGGAGTTCATTTATCTCATTTTTTAAATGATACCACATAATGTTTTTGTGGTTCATCCTTTAATGTAGCATGTGTTAACAGCCATTTCCTTTTTACTGATGAGTAGCATTCCATTCTATGGATATGATATTTGTCTCTCCTTCACCTTTCAGTTGTTGTTATAATTTATTTACTTGTTTTTTTTTAATAATATTCATTTATCAACAACATTTTTATTTCCACTACACTGCTTTCCCTCTCCCTCTCTCAGTTTTCATTATTCATCAACTTTATCATTCCTGGAGTACAATGTCAAGTAAGTTGATTTTTTTCCAGAGCTTTTGGGGAGGAACTGAGACCTGCCAATAGCTAGAATCAGCTTGCCAGCCACATGAATGAGCCATCTTAGAAGTAAATCTTCCAGCTCCATTAATTTCCAGTTGACACCTTGACTGTAGCTTCATGAAAGACCCTAAGACAAAGCCACCCATCTAAGCTGCTATCAAGTTCCTGACCCACAGAAACATGTCCAATAATAAATGTTTGTTGTGGTTTTAATCCACTAAAGTTTGGGTTAATTCATAATGCAGCAAAAGATAACAAAATAGATACCACATGATATTCTGTCTCCCAGAAATTAATCAAAACTTTGGTTTCCTTATGTCTTCCTATATCCTTCCCCACCTACCCTCAGCAACTTTACAAACTTATTCCTTTAATTTTTCACTGCCATTTTAATAGGTTTGGAGAAAGAGACAAGAATATTTTCATGTAGTCCACCGTCTTGTACCAGAACTCATACTATTTTGTTTGAAATGATGCACATTTTTTCTAAATAAAGCCTGTAAGTGAACTATTAGGAGGACTGAGGACCACCATTCCCCCCATACCATAATTGTTGATCACAACCTGTCCTTTTGTACTGGCTGACAACTTACTTTTTTGACATGATAAGGAAGTTTGTTAAAATTCCTGAAGAAGTTGGAAAGGAACAACTATGTGGTCATGAAAATCACCTGGGAAACTCATTTAAAATGCAGAATTCCAGCACTCTCACAAAGATTCTTGAATGGGGCATTTTTTGTGCATTTTTTAGGGGAACACCATAAACAATGGAGGAGAACAATAAAATAGAATAGAATAGATTGCCCAGAAATAGATGAAATAACCATAGAATTTTAACACATGATGAGGATGGCATCTTAAATCACTAGGGCAAAGATAAACTTTTGATAAATGGTGCTGGGACAACTAGTTTGCCATTTGAGAAAAAGAGAAAATTAAATCCCTACCTCACACCATGCCTAAGAATAAACTACTCTTACATGGAGAATTTAATGTAAAAAAAATGAAATCATACATGTTCTGGAAATAAACATGGGTAGATTTGTCTATAATTGGCTACAGGGCAAAGCTTTCTAATTACAACTAAAACCTAGATGCAATAAAAAAATCCCAGAAAATTCTGTTGCAGGTATCCTCAAGATGTGATGCAGTAAGATATCATAGATACAAGTGGCTGAGAAAATGTATTTGTGTAACATGTTTATTAGGTTTATATGAAAAGTTGCATAGAATTTTTGTGATATGCATTGTATACTTTATTTGTGCAATTTTTTTTAGTTCCTAAAAAGACTACCCCTATCCATTACTTAACTCTTATCTAGATCTCTTATTAAAATTCCCTAATCTTAGCCAGGTGGAACACAGAAGGATGGGGCTTATCTCATACTTACCAAGATCAGGAATGTGGCCCTTCCTCTCTTTGAGTGTTTCTACCTTCTCTGTGAAATTATCTCCTCTACTCACCAGAAATGGCTTGCTCTATAATCAAGAAGAGTTTGTGAGCTCTGCTGCATAGCTTAGACAAGTTAACATTTTTTATCTTCTCTGAGAAAAAGTCAGCCCCCAACAAAACATAAAACCTGTCACTTGAATTCATCAACCAGGTCAGAAAAAAATCCCTCCTCCGACTCCAGTCAATACTTATTAGTAAAAGAATGTAGGATGGCTTTGTAGCTAAGTATTATTTTCAAAGGAATGAATTGTATGGCTCTACATTAAGAATTTAATTACACTTTACATCTGTATTTGTAAGAGTTGCAGATTTCACTTGGCAAACCAGCAAACACATTAGCACTTAACCTTTTCTTAAAGTAAAGGAAATGTACTTAGAAGTGACTAGGATTCCAAAATGTTAGTTAGAATCACCAGGGAACTGAATCCAGCATTTATTTGTATATGCTCTTTATGTGACAACCTACTGCTGAATTGCTGAAGAGCTGAATCAGATTACTGCCCACTGGTAGCTTTTGTAAGTTTCTTTATTTAGGGCTTTTCCACCATGAATCACTAGAGAAAGCCCCTATCCTGTTACCCCGGTGGTCATTGTGACAGGAGAAAGCCCCTCAGAAACATTAAGAAGCATAAAACAAGAAAGCTGTCCATGGTGTGAGGTTAAGGATACAATTTCATTTTGTTTTCCTTATGGATAACCAATTGCCTCAGCAGCATTCAATGAATAATTGATCCTTTCCCCACTGATTTCCTCCATTGCCATCTCTGTTTTGTATAGGACTTTATATGAATTGCTCTCCATTCTTTTCACTTTCTTCTCCTTGTTTATCCTTATACCATACCACTCTGTCTAAATTATGTAGTTCTATAATAAATCTTAATACATTTGCCACCCCACCCACACTAACCTTATTTATATTCTTCAGGAGTCTCTTGGCTATTTTTGGCCCCTTTCTCTTCCATATAAAATTTAGAAACAACTTGAAAAGTTCCACAAAATACGTTTTTGTGTTTTCATTGGAAATGTACAGGATCTGCAGATAATTTTGGAGAGATGTGACATCTTAAAAACATTAAATATGCCTTTTCAAAAACATGGTATTTCTTATTTCATTCTTCTTTAATGTCTTTCACTAAAATTTTATAACTTTCTTCAAAATGTTCCACATTCAATTTAGATTTAATTCTAGATGTTGTGGATAGGTGAAAGACTTAGGTAGATAGAGAGATGATTGATACATAGATACAGAGATAGATAGATAGATGCTAGTTAGATAGACATAAAGAATTACTATGATAAGTCACTTTTTTGAATTTCATTTTCCATTTTCTGCAAACATGTGGAAATTCAAATTACTTTTATATATCAATTTGATACCCAACATCTTTGTTAAGTTCTTATTAATTCTAATCATTTCCTATTGTTTATTTTGGATTTTCTTGTAGACAACCATATCATCTATGGATAGTGAATAGTGATAGATTTGGTTCTTCCTTTCCAAATTTTATGTCATTTATTTATTTTTCTTCTGTTATAATACTTGCTTAGCTGATTTTGCTCAGTATTTGCCTAGTAGATCTTTTTCCACCCAAATGCCTTTACATTTTAATTGTGTCATATACAAGCAATATATTGTTGGATTCTGTTTTTTATACAGTTTATTATTTTTGAAATGCTTACTGATCTATTTGGATTCATTACTACTAGGTTATTTTGTGATTTATGTTTTCCCTTTCCTCTCTGTTTTCTTACCTTCCCAATTCTATTTTTTTCTTCTCTTGCTTTTTCACTTTAGTGGTTGCCCTATAGAGCTTCAATAAGGGACTTTAACTCAACACAAAAGTTAAATCAATATAAAAGCAAAGCCTTGGAACAGATCATTTCTCTCTTGATTATAATTGAGATATTATATTTCTTTTATATAGTAAATTTTATTTAGATTAACATGCATACCATATTTTTGGCTTATAATTTCTTGCATCTCAGGTGCTTCCATTTGAGATCACTTTTTCTTTCTTTCTTTCTTGCTTTTTTGAAATACGTATCTTAGAAATTCCTTAAGAAATTCCTTAATCTATAAGTTAATATATTTTCCTTTGTCCTTGAGAGGTAGGCTTAGAGGATAATGAATTTTAAGTTGACAGTAGTTCTCTTACAGAAAGTTGAATCTATTGTTTATCTTCTGTTTCATATTGCTCCTGTCAAGAGGTCAGGTTTTAATCTTATTTTTGCCATTTGTAAGCAATTTATCCTTTTTCTCTGGCTGTTTTTAAAATAATGTTTTTTGTCTTTGGTCCTACAGTTTTACAGCAACTTGGCTAAGTATATCTTGCTTTTTATTTATCCTGTTTGAGATTCATTAGACTTCTTGAAACTGAGGATTCATGCCATACAACTATTTTGGAAAATACTTAGCCATTATCTCTTTAAATGTTGTCTTTCCTCCATTCTTCACATTCTTTTCTTCCAGAAGTCCATTTGTAAGTATGTCAGATATTTTCTTTCTTTACTCCTTTTTTTCTAATCATATCAATATACATATTTATATATTTTCTATATATTATATGTGATATATATATATCATGTATGCATGTAATTTATTCATTTTTAGATTCTAGCTTAAAATTTTTTTCTACAATGCATGACTTGTTTAACAATTAAGTTTCCATATTACTGTATTTTTCAATTGAGTTTAGTTGAAAATTTTGCCTGATCATTTTGATAGTCTCTTGCTCTTGTTCTTAAATTATATTTATAACATCCTCTCTTATTTATTTAAACATTTTCTTGGTTTGTTCAGGCTGCTATAACAAAAATACCATAAACTGGGTAGCTTAAAACAACACACATTTATTTTTCACAGTTTTGGAGGTTGGGAAGTTTAAGATCCTGGCACCAGCCAATTTTGTGCTGGTAAGAGCCTGCTTCTTAGAGAGCTGTCTTTCTACTGTACCTTCAAATCACAAAAAGAATGAGCTATCTCTCTGAGGGCACTAATCCCATTCACGAGGGCTCCTCCTTCATGACCTAATCACCTCTCAATGGCTCCACCTCCTAATACCAACACCTTGGATTTCAACATCTGAATTTTGGGGGGGTGTCATAAATATTCATACCACATAAAATGTATTAAATACTTATGTTAAGTCTATGTCTGACTATTGCCATGTTTCTATTTAAACTTCTGATACTGTAGTTACTCCTCTGACCTCCCTCATGGTGGCTTTTTCCCTCATGCATTTGGTAATTTTTGATGTGAAATTCATGCTCCTAGGGTCATTATATTGAGAAGTATCTATTTGGTGGATCTGATAAGTGACTTTATTTCAGAAGATATTTGTTGTTGCTTCTACCAGATACTTGGGAGTGATACTAATCTGAGCCCACTGGAAATTTTAAGTTAAAAAATATTGAGTAAATTACACCTAAGAATTTCCCAAAACTAATATAAGACACCAAACAACAGATCCAATAAGTTCAAAGAACTTCAAGCAAGATAAATAATAGTGCATGCACCTACACATACACACACACACACACACACACACACACACACACACACACACTGAGTTAGGAAAATCATATTCAAATTTCGAAAAACTAAATATAAAATCTTAAAGGCAGCCAGAAGAAAATGACAGAAGAATTATTATCTACAGAAGAATAAGGATAAATTTTTTTATTAGAAACCAAGCAGGCAAGAAGACAATGGAGTGGCATCTTTAAAGTTTTGAAAGAAAAAAAGCCTGTCAAGCCAGAATTATATACCCAGCAAAAATACATTTCAAAAACTAAAGGAGAAAGAAATTCTCAGACAAACAAAAACTAAGGGAATTCATTGCTATCATACCTACTCTATGAAAAATATTACAGGAAGTTTTTCAGGCAGAAGGAATATGATATCAGTCAAAATCCTGGTCTAAATAAAGAAAGGAAAAACACTGGAAATGGAATAAATGAAGGTAAAATTACCTTTTTCTTATTTATAATTACTATAAAAGAAAACTTCCTAATGCAAAAATATTAAGAATGTGGTATGCATTTTTCACATATGTAAAGTAAAATATATGACAATAATGGCATGAAGAATGGGAGAAGGATTTGGGAATATACTATTGTTAGGTCCTCACACTACGTATGAAGTGACTTAATATTATTTGAAAATAGACCCATATTAATTTAAAATGTATGTTAATAGAGTCAAAATGTAATCATAAAAAATGCTCAACACAAGAGAAAATAAATTAAAAAGTAGCAAAATAGTAGATATTTAATAAAATTATATTGATAATCACTTTGTGAATGAGATAAACTTTCAGCTAAAAGACAGAGATTATCAGAATGGTTAAAAAAGCAAGATCCAACTCTATACTACTTACGAGTATGAATAGGCCCATTCTAGCCTCTCTAGGCCATTCCTTGATAACATCTACCGACATCATGATTAAAGAAGACAGAGATCAGATGATTTCACATACAAAGTTGGTCCAAGCCTTTGATATTTCTTCCTAACTTCTGCAGTTCTCCATGCTCCACCCAATTCTGAAGATAACAGAGATCTCCTAAGGAGATCTTGTTAAAAACTAAAAATAGTTAAGAAATTACTTTGCTTTACAGATTTCCGTTCTTCCATCATCAGCTTACAATTCAGTAGGCTATTACAAGGTATTTGTTTCATTTCCTTTCAACAAAATTTATATCAAGGTTTATAAAGCATTTAGAAAATACTTTTTTAAAAAACCTCTTTGCTCAAATGCCTAAACACTAAAGAATAATCTATAAATAGCTGACACAAGAGAAGGAAATTAACAAAGACTCACAAACTTTATGTGAAAGAGGAAGAGGCAAACTCTTGACCAATTATGTCACAGAGAATTAAAGAACTGTCCACTCAATGGAATATAATCATAATAATGTCTTTTTTTTTTTAACATCTTTATTGGAGTATAATTGCTTTACAATGGTATGTTCAGCTTCACAACAAAATGAATCAGTTATATATATACATATGTTCCCATATCTCTTCCCGCTTGCGTCTCCCTCCCTCCCACCCTCCCTATCCCACCCCTCCAGGCGGTCACAAAGCACCGAGCTGATCTCCCTGTGCTATGCGGCTGCTTCCCACTAGCTATCTACCTTACGTTTGGTAGTGTATATATGTCCATGCCTCTTTATCGCTTTGTCACCGTTTACACTTCCCCCTCCCCATAGCCTCAAGTCTTTTTAAATGAAGAAGATGGATTCCATATTTCTTTGTCAGAAAAAAACAACTAGAGATAGAAAACCTAAAACCTCACTATGGGACTTGAATCAAGGGGAATTAAGGTATAAAAATAATTAAGCTCAAACTTAACATCAAGTGTTTCAGCCAACTCAAAATTATGTGTGTGTGCAAAAGTAGGGAAATGGGGGCTGAGACTGTGAAGCTTCTGAGAGCTGAAGGAAAGGGCCACATTATGTTCAGGAAGAATATAATTAGAAAAAATAATAGCAAACATTCATGTAACTTTCAGTTACATGTATTTATTTAAGAGAAGAAAATGGCAGGAAGAAATGACTGCTAAGTGATGCTCAGAGCCCCCTCACACAATTGTAAGAGTGATATCCATCACTCCTTATCTTAATGGCTTGTTTTAATTGTCTATCTCCCCTCCTAGGCTGTGAGATCTATTTGAGAAGAGCTTTATCTCTTATATGCCCTCAGTGTATTTCCTGGCTTTGTTAAATAAATGAGAAATCTTGTGGGATAGGAAAGACATGTCACCTATGTTAGGCCACTTCATTATTATACTCAAGTCATTCTAAAATAATTAAATCAGAATAACCATTAATGTCATCTAAGCAAAGCTGGTGTGAGAGTCTTATTTCTTCAACCAACCATCACAAATACACTCAGTCCCAAGTTCTGCTCACCATGCCTGAAATTCCTTTAGCAAAGAAAAAAAAAAAAAAGAAAAGAAAATTCAAGGACCCGTTGAGAATATTTTAGTATATAATTAACCAATCAACCAGAGAAAATAAAAAACATCCCTCTGTATTAGATTTCTACTGCAATTATGCTACATAACAATAACCCCAAAACTCAGTGGCTTATAAAAAACATTTCTTTTGTTTCACTCTCATGTTTGTAGGATGGCTGATCTGATTTCATCTTTGGTTTGGCAGTATTTAGCCTAGGCTTCCAGTTGGGTTTAAGTCTCACTTCATGCTTAACCAGCAGCTTTATGGGATAGGATCTCATCAAGGAAGATGGCAGAAGTGTAAGAGACAAAGCCAAATAATGAAAGCACATTTATATTCTCTGATCACATCACGTGGACTCCCATCCCTTTAGCACCAAGAAGTTCTGTAACAATGGAGTAAATAAATACTCCACCTACTCTAGAGAAAAATACTACAATGTCCCATGGCAAAGGGCTTGGACATATAATTCTATAACAGACAGACAGGCAGTGAAGAACTAGGAACAATTATTCAAGATATTACTTGTAACTTTCATGTTTTAAAGCAAGAAGGGAAATAATACTACAAGAGGAAGCTGTATGTCTAAAAGTGGTTACCCCCAAACAGTGCAAAGCTTCACATTTTGAAGAAATAGCACACACATTTTAGCCTATGCTAGACTCAACTTCCATTCTCTAGGTACGAGTTATATATGTCCTAAAGCTCTTTTTCCAGTTGCTTAGCACAGCAAGCTTTTGGATATACCAAGGCTGCCCTCTGCTAGAACACTCCTACCTTTACATATTCCTTAGCCATTCCCTACTCATAGTGAAGGTTTCAGCTGAAAGGTTGCCTTTTAAGGAAGCCTTTTTCCACCACCTCCCCACCGTTCCCAACCTAAGTCAGAATAGCATTACAATCTTTTGCAGAAGCTTTACCCTGCTTTATTGTGCCCACCTCAATTTGCAATTGTGTAACTGTTTTAGTTACATAATTCATTGCCAGTCACATGAGGGCAGGACCATGACTGTTTTCACCACTGTGGCAAACACTAATCCTAGAAGAGAATAGGTAATAAATAAATATTTATTGACTCAATGAATGATCAATTTTTTCAAAAATGACAACTTTTGTTAACAAAGACAGAGCAGATTTTGATCACATATGCTAAAGCAAACATTTTCCCTGAACTAATTAGCCACATATTGCCAAGTATGCTGCCCTAGAGAATCTTTAGTGCTGCATTATCCAATATGGCAGCCACTAGTCATGTAAGATTATTTAAAGTTTAAATTAATTTATATTAATTAAAATTTAAAATTTAGTTCCTCAGTTGCCCTAGCCACATGAAGGAATACCCAGAAATGGGATTGCTGCTCATATGGTCGTTCTATTTTTAAATATTTGAGGAAGCTCCATACTCTTTTCCATACTGGGTACACCATTCCCACCAACAGTATACAAGCATTCCAATTTCTCCACATCCTCATCTATACTTGTTGCCTTTTGTTTTTCTGATAACAGCCATCCTAACAGTTATGTGTTGATGTTTCATTGTGGTTTGATTAACATTTTCCTGACGATTAATGATGTTGAGCATTTTTTTCATATATCTCTTGACCATTTCTATGTCTTCTTTGGAGAAATGTCTACTCAACACCTTCACCTATTTTTTAATTGAGTTATTACTTTTCTGCTATTGAGGTGTAGGATTTCTTTATATATTTTGAAAATAAACCCCTTATCTGATATATGGCTTGCAAATATGTTCTCCCATCCCACAGGTTGCCTTATCACTCTGTAAGTAGTTTTCCTTGCTGTGCTGAAGATTTTTAGTTTGACGTTTATTCCACTTGTCTATTTTTGCTTTTGTTGCCTGTGTTTTTAATGTCATATCCATGAAATCAGTGCCAATATTAGCACTTCCATGTTTATTACAGCATTATTCACAATAGCCAAAATATTAAATAACCTAAAATGTCCACCAGCAGATGCATAGATAAAGAAAATATATACACCCATTAGAATAGTATTCAGTCTTAAAAAAGAAGGAAATCCTACAATATGTGACGTGGTTGAGCTTTGAAGACATTATGCTAAGTGAAATAAGCCAATCACAGAAGGAAAAATATTGCATGATTCCACTTATATGAGGCATCCAGCGAGTGGACTGGTGGTTGCCAGGGGCCAAGAAATGGATGTTGCTAATCAATGCCTTAAAGTCATAGTTATGCAAGTTCTAGAGATTTGCTGCACAACCTTGTACACATATACAACAGTAATATATTGTACACTTAAAATTTTGTTAAGAGGGTAACTCTCATGTTAAGTGTTTTTCCCACAATAAAATAAAATAAAACACATTTTAAAGCCACACAGGATTATAGCAGAGACCATATTGAACAACAGATAAAGAACATTTTGGTCATTTCAAGAAGATCTATTGAACAGGGGTGCTTTGGAAGAAACATTCAAATACACAACTAAATTCTTCTTTGTTAAGGTACTCTAAAGCAGAATAATGCTTCCCAGATTTCTAATTTCTAAGGAACAGTTTACAAATCCTGAGATTCTGACTCAACCTACCCAAAGCACACTTGTTTGGCATACAACTCCGTAAGAGATATTTACAAGTGAACTAGGTAAACTTCTTAAGTTTCAAAAAGTATTTCCCGCTAATGTTTGGAAATGGATACTGTAGTTTACTGAGTCAAGCTAATTATCTGTCCTTGCTAAAATCAGCTTGCCCAGGTTTGCAAACTCCACATAGTTACCTATGGTTCTCTCTACTTTTTTTTTGCCCATCTTGTAATGGGCAATAGTAATAACTCAGATCCGTCAACTCTTCTCTCCTTAACTCTGCTTATCTCTTTTCTTCTGTACCTGCTGTGGTAAGATTTTGTAAGATCTCGTTTGGATGATTTGCAGTTGATCTTGCTTCTAGACATTCCCCTGTTATTTCATTCTATAATCAGTTGCCAATTAAACATAACCTTATTGTGTCCGTTCCCTGCTTAAGCTAATTTTCAAAGATACTTGTTAGCCAACATTTACTTTTGACAGTATGCTCAACTTACGTTTCTAATAATATTCCCCACCACTCCCAACTGCTGCAGCCAGGTTCATCCACTCACCTCCCAACCACACTAAAGCCATTTTGGCTTCAGCACATTTACTCTCACCAGTTCTCCCATTGATAATTCCTTTTCTTCCTTCATAACTTCCTCAAATATTTCTAACTCCCATTGCTTCAATAACTTTCAAAAGTTCTTATTTACTTTGTTGTTTTGGCTCTGGGTCATTGTACTGCCTGTGTCATCACTTGTATTACATCATCATAATACATTATTATTATTTTGCTTAAACAGCAGTATGTTGATAGATCTTTTTCTCTCCTACTATAGTAGAGAAAATAAGCTTTTGATATCATAGATTTTGAATTACCTCTTTTATCTCCCACCAAATTTAGGACAACATAGTTCTATCAGGAGAGAGAGAGATCTCTGTGTGTATGTTTATATATATATATACACACACACACATATATACACATTTATTTCATGAGTGTATATACTATATATGTATAGATGTGTGTGTATATATATTATATATATACATTCATTTAATGACTGTGTATGTATTTATCATATATGTACAGGTGTGTGTGTGCATATATATATATTTATTTAATGAGTGTGTATGTGTATACTATATATGTATAAATGTGTGTGTATATATGTGTTTATTTAATGAGCGTGTATGTTTATACCATATACATATAGATGTGTGTGTGTGTGTGTGTATATATATATATATATATACCCATGATGAATGAATGAATAAATGAACAAACCCTATTACATTCTCATAGGTTTGCCTTGACTTCTTAACATGTGTGTTTAATTCTTCTGGTAAATATTCAGGATATAATATAGGAAAATCATGTATCATGCCAGAAACCACTTAACAATGTAGGTTCAAAACTGCCATGCAAAGGCAATTATTCCTTTAAAATGTTGTCTTATTTGGTCTCTTCCTTTTTCCTTAGTAGTTTTTCACAGACCTACTGCTCTCTCCTCATTAAAAAAAAAAAAGTTAAAACCCAAGTTCTGTGGTCTGAAACATATTTTGTAAGAAATATATTCCTTTTGGTAATTAGAGATTAACAAACAGTGCAAAAAAGAATACAAGACTATATCAGTATTCAACTGTATATGCATGGCAAAAAAAGAAAAGAGAAAAATGTAAGCTCTATATTCACTTAACTGAAATAGAAGTTTTTGGAAGCTTAAAGATGGAGATAACATCAAAATACATGAAGTCATGTTTGAGCCATCCTTGAGCATAAATGTACAATGCTGACATCTCTCTCTAAGCTTCCCATTCTTTTTTTTTTTTTAACATCTTTATTAGAGTATAATTGCTTTACAGTAGTCTGTCAGTTTCTGCTTTATAACAAAGTGAATCAGTTATACATATACATATGTCCCCATATCTCTTCCCTATGGCATCTCCCTCCCCACAACCCTCCCTATCCCACCCATCTAGGTGTTGTTCATAAAGCACCAAGCTGATCTCCCTGTGCTATGTGGCTGCTTCCCACTAGCTATCTATTTTATGTTTTGTAGTGTATATATGTCCATGCCACTCTCTCACTTTGTCCCAGCTTACCATTCCCCCTCCCCATATCCTCAAGTCCATTCTCTAGTAGGTCTGCATCTTTTTTTTTTAGATTCCATATATACGTGTTAGTATAAGGTATTTGTTTTTCTCTTTCTGACTTACTTCACTCTGTATGACAGTCTCTAGGTCCATCCACCTCACTACAAATAACTCAGTTCGTTCTTTTTATGGCTAATATTCCATTGTATATATGTGCCACATCTTCTTTATACATTCATCTGTTGATGGACACTTAGGTTTCTTCCATGTCCTGGCTATTATAAATAGAGCTGCAATGAACATTGTGCTACATGACTCTTTTTGAATTATGGTTTTCTCAGGGTATATGCCCAGTAGTGGGATTGCTGGGTAGTATGGTAGTTCTATTTTTAGTTTTTTAAGGAACCTCCATATTGTTCTCCATAGTGGCTGTATCAATTTACATTCCCAGCAATAGTGCAAGAGGGTTCCCTTTTCTCTACACCCTCTCCAGAATTTATTGTTTGTAGATTTTTTGATGATGACCATTCTGACCAGTGTGAGATGGTATCTCATTGTAGTTTTGATTTGCATTTCTCTAATGATTAATGATGTTGAGCATTCTTTCATGTGTTTGTTGACAATCTGTATATCTTCTTTGGAGAAATGTCTATTTAGGTCTTCTGCCCATTTTTGGATTGGGTTGTTTTTTGTTTTTTGGTTTTTTTGATATTGAGCTTCATGAGTTGCTCAATAAGTTGAAGATTAATCCTTTGTCAGTTGCTTCTTTTGCAAATATTTTCTCCCATCCTGAGTGTTGTCTTTTCATCTTGTTTCTGGTTTCCTTTGCTGTGCAAAAGCTTTTAAGTTTCATTAGGTCCCATTTGTTTATTTTTGGTTTTATTTCCATTTCTCTAGGAGGTGGGTCAAAAAGGATCTTGCTGTTATTTATGTCATAGTGTGTTCTGCCTATGTATTCCTCTAAGAGTTTGATGGTGTCTGGCCTTAAATTTAGGTCTTTAATCCATTTTGAGTTTATTTTTATGTATGGTGTTAGGGAGTGTTTTAATTTTATTCTTTCACATGTAGCTGTCCAGTTTTCCCAGCACCACTTATTGAAGAGGTTCTCTTTTCTCCATTGTATATTCTTGCCTCCTTTATCAAAGATAAGGTGACCATATGTGCTTGGGTTTATCTCTGGGCTTTTTATCCTTTCCCATTGATCTATATTTCTGTTTTTGTGCCAGTACCATACTGTCTTGATTACTGTAGCTTTGTAGTATAGTCTGAAGTCAGGGAGCCTGATTCCTCCAGCTCTGTTTTTCTTTCTCAAGGTTGCTTTGGCTATTTGGGGTCTTCTGCATTTCCATACAAATTGTGAAATTTTTTGTTCTAGTTCTGTGAAAAATGCCAGTGGTAGTTTGATAGGGATTGCATTGAATCTGTAGATTGCATTGGGTAGTAGAGTCATTTTCACAATGTTGATTCTTCCAATCCAAGAACATGGTATATTTCTCCATCTATTTGTATCATCTTTAATTTCTTTCATTAGTGTCATAATTTTCTGCATACAGGTCTTTTGTCTCCTTAGGTAGGTTTATTCCTAGATATTTTATTCTTTTTGTTGCAATGGTAAATGGGAGTGTTTTCTTAATTTCACTTTCAAATTTTTCATCATTAGTGTATAGGAATGCAAGAGATTTCTGTGCATCAATTTTGTATCCTGCTACTTTACCAAATTCATTGATTAGCTCTAGTAGTTTTCTGGTAGCATCTTTAGGATTCTTTATGTATAGTATCATGTCATCTGCAAACAGTTACATAATCTTTCCTTTTGAATTCTTTGGAGAAAATTATTACAGTCAATTCTCAAGTATCCATATTGGAAAAAGCAAAACAAAACAAAATGTTTGGATAATTCCAAATAATAAATAAGCTAAATTATTTAAATTTGATACTAAAATATGTTCTAATATTTTAATATTTGTAAACCAAGACTTCTAGGAATTTTCTATAAAATAGAACCCTTATACCATATTGTAAAGATCTCAGCAAGTTTAAACGTTGTTCAGAACCTTTCATACTTGCCATCTTCCCATCCTTTTCCCCAATCCTTCTCTCTCCACCTTTCCTTCTAGCAATCCATCCAGGCAAGGAATCAGCTAATAAAGGGTCTGTCTTCTTTCAAATATCTTTTGCTTAAGAGAAGTGTAAATGGTCAAACATTTACATTTCAAGGGACTTTTCTGAATAAAAGTAAAAGCAAGTAGCTAGTTGAGATGTCAAGACTATTTTTTTGAGTATATTAAGTTTAATCACCTGAATAGCTCTCCTCTGTAATATCCCTTCCCCTCTTCCTTGTCACTTTTATCCAGAACTTTAGTTCCACTTTAATGAAATTAATGGCTACTTTTTTTATGGTCAATAATATTTACCAGTATAGTTTATAAATTTCCTTATCACAGTTGCTTAAAAAAAATGCTTCTAAGTATTGTTAGTGAAAAACACATCTGGAAATATGATCATTTAATACTTTCAATGACAATTTATCTTGACGTAGAATTCCATCTTCTTTCTGTTTGCTTTTTTTTTTTTTTGCCGTACATGGACCCCTCACTGCCGCGGCCCCTTGCACCATGGAGCACAGGCTCCGGACGTGCAGGCCCAGTGGCCATGGCTCACGGGCTCAGCCGCTCCGCAGCATGTGGGACCCTCCCGGACCGGGGCATGAACCTGCGTCCCCTGCATCGGCAGACGGACTCCCAAGCACTGCGCCACCAGGGAAGCCCTCTGTTTGCATTTTGATAATACTGTTCCATTGCTTTTAAGCATCTGTTTCTGAAACTAGATGTCTTTCATTACTCTAATTATCATTCCATAGAAGGTAATCTGTCTTTATTCTCTCTGGTAACATCATATTTTTCAGTTTACTTTTGATGTTCTGCAACTTCACTTCAGTTAATCTTTCTGAATTTATTCGATTTAAACTGACCAGCATTTGGTGTGCACTTTCCATCAGAAGACTCATGTCTTTCTGGCAGTAATGAAAGTGTCAGCCCTAATCCATTTTAATATTTCCTCTCAACCATCCCTCTCGTCTCTTCTTACAAAAATTATATATGTTAAGTTTCTCTCAATCTATCTTCCATTGCGCTAATTTCTCTTTTAAGATTTTACTATCTGTATCAATCCATTCAGCATTATGAGTGGATTCCTCAGTAACATCATCCAATTCACAAATTCTCCTTTTATTGTAAATAAGCAGCTAGAGGATTTTTAAATTTCAGTGACTCTACATTTCTTTCATATCCAGGCTTTCTAACAGATTTTTCCCCATATCAACCTGTCTTCATACATAGCTGACTATTTTTGTCTTACAATTTTTAACTGTTCTTAAACTTTTTATTATAAAGTCATTTTGCTTTTTATCATAAGTTCATAAGTTCTGAGTGTTTATTTTGTTGCCTATCTTTCTTGGTACTGGTTATTCTCAAGTTCTTTTTAGTTTTCAGTGCATTTAATTTTCAGGTTTATTTTAAGTGTGGGAGTAGGTAGGGTTACCGATCATTCTGATTTGCCCAGAACTGATGGTGAATTTCAGTACTAAAACTGGGAAAGCCCCAGAAAAACCAAGAGTTGGTGATGTTACTTTGCTTCGGTCTCTCTGGTTAATGGTTTTGACTTGCCTCCCTCCAGTCCCCTAGGACTGGTACATCCAGAACTAAGTCATCTACTGGCAGCTGAGGACGCTTATCCTACAGAATGGTACATTTTCTGAACAGCAAAATGCTTAGCCCAACAGCTTTACACAAACCTGAAATATAAGCACTGATCCTGGCTCTTTTGAGCCTTTTATTTTTATTTTTTTTATGACAGAGGAACGCCAATGTCACCTCTAGTTTCATATAAGGAGATTGACTCAGTCCCCAAACACAAGTTGTTACTTCAACTGTTTGCTCTCAGGGGTCAAATTCCCAGACACACTGGCCTCTTCCCAGACGAGGTGCACAATGAGCATGTCACTTCAGTCTCATCTTGCCAGTTTCCCTGTTCACTCTCTGTTTCACAGAGTGCCTACATCTTTTTAGTATATTAGTAATATTGTTTATTATATCTTTTTTTCTGGAACAGAAGATAAAGTTTAAAATTCAAGTTCACAAAACCATTTTGTCCAAAACTCTATCATAAATGTAAAACATTAAACATCAAGCCTGTAGAAAATCTTATAGTGTCTTTCAAATGCTGTATGGCCACCAACTCCTCTCAGCATTTTCTCTGCTCATCCTATGATACAACAACCACTAATATGTGAAAGGAATTTGGAAACTCTTGGGAGTTTAGATATTCACCAACTTTAAGTGGTGGAAACATAGCTGAGAATCAGAAATTTCAGAAAGAATGCTTGATAATAATGGAAACAGGTATCTCAAAGTTTACAGAAGAAATTACAGGTCTCTTAGCCACAGGAAAGTTTATAATTCACCAGCATGTGGGATCCTTGGAAGAAGAGGTTTCATTCATCTTTATATCCTGAGCACTTAGCACAGTACCTGTCACATATTAGGCACTCAGCACATTGTGAGTGGAGTTTTTGAACTTTAAAGAGTTCCTGTCACCTTTACTCAGAGCCTAATTACTTTTGCTTTATAAACTTTTGTAACGTGTTTGACAGCACATCAGAAGACAAATAAAAGTAAGAGAGAAAACAAAATAAAACTTTAAAGGTAGACACAAGATTCAAACAAACTAGTGCAAACAGACCGTTATATGTTAATAGATCCCAAGAGCATCACTATTTTATGACATGATATAAAACCTAAAATGTATAATGATTCTCTTGATTCAAGAAGAAAAGATTAAATTACATAAGTATGTTTTATTTAAGAAGACAGAGTAACAAAATGTAATGTTTAGAATGACTCCCATATACAATGGGTAAATTTTTTTAAAGAGGTGTTTATGCTTGAAGGTATTAAACCCTGAACTCTTCGGAGCACTCAGCTGCTGCGAACAATGCCCTCCTTGAAAGCTGAAAACAGCTGAAAACTTTCTACATAATGAAATCTCAGTTACGTCTCATTATCATGGAAAGACCAGTTCCAGAAAAGCATTTTCTTCCCATTAAAAGGAGTTTAACTCCTTCAAGCAAACCACAATGCTACCCTTGGTGGTATTTGAGCTGTAACTTTTTGGTGCTTCACATCTGTCTCAAAACCACAACTGTGCCTTAAGGATTATAGAGGTAAAGGGACTTTTTACCTCTGCAAAAGTGTTTGGCTTCACTTTTCATCATGGGATTTCTCCTAAGTTGCTTGTCCATCTCAGCATACCTTTTGATTTCAAGTGTCTGACCAGGCTCTTGCCTACATGACTGCCACCACTTAAATCTTGTCCAGTCTTTTTCCCATTCCTTACTGATTGCTCTAGGAGCATCAGTTAAATGAGACACCCTTTGTGACAGAGCTAATATACTGGCTGGCTCATAACAGACCGTGAAATAGAGCTAGAGGATAATCATGATCATTCTCATACCACCATTTTATGGATGGAGAAGCAGAATCTGGGAGGTCACAAGTTCATTTAGATAGTGACAGAGTGAGAGTTTATTCCAGGTCTGAATGATTGCAAGAACTCCAGGTGCATTTACCTCAACATAACACTTCTTTCCATCACCCAGCTCTGCCTCCCTGGAAGAAACCAGGAGAGTGTGTATTATGGCTGCTGAGAGGAAAAGCAAGTTAAACAGATTGGGAGAAGAGACAGCAAGAAGAATGGACAGCTATAACCACTGGTTCATTAGCTTTGATTTTCAGATATCTGGAACATATAAAAGGAATTTAATCACAAACATCCATACATTTGTAAACTGCCTAATTGATAAGAGGAACTGTTTTCCATGTAAGAATTCTATACCACCTTCTATACTTCTCTAGAAGCTAGATTTTGTGGTCTGTGAGTCCAAAGAGAACCTCAAACTGAAGAAAAAATATTAGTAGAAATGTGTTTTTAATTATTGGTTCTATTTCCAAAGAAGACATTCTAGGGAGGTAAAATGGTGACATGGTGACATCAATTGGCCTTTTATAATAATACATAGGATTGTTCCTAAGACTTTAATAGCTGTGTAGGTTCTTTTCTTAATTCTTTTTTTTTAATGTACTTTTCACGGTTTATATTTCATATAAATATGAAATATGATCCCTCAGTCACCTTAGAAACAAGCTTTTGATGAAATTTTCTTCATGTTCATATTAATACATTGTCTCTAAACAGGGAATGAAGATAACCTGGGTAAATAAATAAAATTAAAGTATACATTATTCATAAAATTACAATAAATTGGTCCAAAGACAGCTTCAGATCAATGAGGAAAAGAAAAACAGCCAAGCACAAAAGATTTGAAGGCATTTCATGGAAGAAGAAATCCAAATGATCAACATGAAGATGAAGATGATCTCAGGTGGCCTTGGCCTGCAGCGACTTGAAGCAGGGTTTTGGTTCCCAGCCAGAGATTGAGGTCGGGCTGTGGCAGTGAGAGTGCTGAATCCTAGCCACTAGACCAGTGGCCAGTGACAAGGTCCTGGCTCTTCGGCTTTGCAGAAAAGAATTCCCACAAAGATGGAAAGTAGTGAAACAAGTAAAGTGCTTATTAGGTGGAAAAATAGTACATGTGGATAGACACGCAGGTGGACTCAGAGAGAGAGTCGTGCCCTTGTGGTAGTTTAAATCACTTATATGGGGCATTTCTTCCAGGTCTCCTTCGGCCAATCATTTTGATTTGCCTGGTTCTGAGTCCATATTTGGTACATCTCAGGATCCTCCCTGTGTGCGTGCACGTGTCTTAGCGAAGATGAATTCCAGTGAAGAAGCTTATGGGTAGGTTGACATCACTCCCCTTTTTTGACCTCCAAGTAGTTTTTTAGTCAGGAAGGTCTCCTTGACTTTGAGAATGAGAAATATGTGGTCTCTTATCTCTTATCTGGGCAGGGTTCAGCCTCTCCTATCTTCATCTTGGAGTATCAGTCCACAGGGGACAAATTCCAGCTGCTCAGCCTGGGGCCTACCTACCTCCTGCCTCAAATCCCGCCTGAGAGACATAGGCCCCAAGAAATCTTTATTGGGATGAGGAAGGGCCAAGGTCTGTCTTCTGTAGCTTCTTCAGGCTGGCAAGGGGATCGTAGACCCTACCTAGATGGGGTCACAGAACTCTTGCCCTGTCTCATTAAGTGGCCCCAGGGTGACTTCTGTTGTTATTTAGTCAGAATCTGCTGTGGGGAGTGGCTGGAGTCCCTGCATCGCCATTGTCCTGTGATGCCCTAGAGAAAACAAACTAAATAATTAGAGAAGCAAAGACTAAAGACTAGTAAAAGACTATTATAATAAGAGACTCAAGCAAGGGTAAGAATCTGGTTATACGAGTTCAGCATATTTCTGTTAATCTCAGGCTTAAAATTTAGTATATTTCTCTTTTCTTAAAATGGAAGGTCTGAACCTGTTGGTCTCAGGCCTCCTTCCGGGACTGAAAGGTCTTAGTTGCAGATTTGTAACAATATGGAAGACAACAGAGCACTAAGAAAAATATGACATAAATCAGTACAGCTGAAAGGAGGAAGGTTATAAGAAAATGGAAACCTCCCTTCAGAAAGTTTTTAATACCTTGTGGGATCCAGGAGAACAATTAGAGAACCATATTCAATTTCCCCACCCATATAGCAAGGATTGTTGGTTAATTGTCTGCTGAAACCAGGTGGCTTGTTGTCAAATTTTGTCAATGTCGGTCTCTATCTGGGAAGAGGTATTACTGTATGCGCAAGAAGAAGTGTTGGCAACTGCACATGCACCTCCTTGTTCTGCCAACAGATAATCGAGGGCCAGTGGGTTGTCAGGTACCGCCTTGGCCAGTGAATCTAGAGACTTCTGTAAATTAGTAAGAGAGTTAATGGTACTGTTAGCTATAGCAGTAAGTGTGAGACAAGTTTCAAAGGACATGTTGGTGGGCGGCTACTCCCCACAATAGTAACAAGGTATACCCAAAGAAATAGGTGTCTCCATCTGGGATGCCACCGGGTAAATCTCGAGTTAATCGAGTGAACAGTTTTAATGAACCAGTCAAGTGCTTGGATTCATTTAAGGAGTGGATTGAGAAAGGAGTAGTCAAGGTTCCCAGAGTACACTGTGTGGGCATGGAGTTATTGTGTAGGCAATTAGTGGCCCATGGTTTTTTATCTACCTGGCAGGTGAAATATCCTGGTGGTGGTACACAATAGACTAACTCACCCAAGATTTTAAAGCCTATGTATCCAATTCTATTGTTATGGAAATGTTCTCCAGCTACAAACCTAACGCATTCCATCCACACCCATCCTGATATCTGCTTCTCCTGAGTGGACCCTTCTTTCTATTGGGTAGCAAGTTAGAGTTTGAACACAAATAGGTAACTGGAGTTCTGGCTTGGCAGGGGAGTGCGTTATAAAATGCTGGGGTGCTTTAATGTCAGTTCTTCTTTCATCCTCCCTTCAAATATGAAGTTTGACTTCATATTCTCCTTCTGTTTCTAAGGGGAGCGTTAGGCAAGAGACATTACAATTTTCTTCAGTAGGAAAATGAACAATTCTGACTCTGTACATTACCATTCTGAGCCTTGGATCTCTGGTAGAAGACCATTTTCCCTCAGGAACTTGACTAAAATTCCTTACAGGATGGACAAGGGGGGCACTATAGTCCATGATGGACTTAGCTTGGGGTAAGCAGATCCAGCATTTTGTAAACCGAGTGGAGGAAGAAAGAGTTTGTGCAATGAGAGCCAGAGAGTTGTCTGTCCAACCTGTGGATAAGGGAAATAGGCATAGAAAAACTAAGGCAATTAGTAGCTTCATAGTTGCAACAGTCAGAGTCATATTTAAATCACCCAGCATGGGCAGAGAAGTTTAGTAAATTCCAAGAGCAAAGATAAGAGCAAAGGGGACAATAATTATTTAAATCTGCCAGAGCATGTCAGTTATTCTGTAAGTCAGTTGAAGTACTGGAAGGCATAAAAGGAAGAGAAGGGCTATGGGTACTTAGCCTTGGGTCCAAGAAGTCTCTTTGTCCTTCCTGAATAAGGTCCTGGAGAGGCTCACTTGTCCACGTGGAATTTTCAGTTTGTCCTGGGTCCTCCAGGTCCTGTGGAGACTCGGAGGAAGAGGTGGATTCACAGGAATAGCTGGAATGTGAGTCTTCAGGTTCCTGTAACATATCAGTGGAGACAGGTTTAATCCTGGACAAATGAACCCAACTAGTGACTCCCTGGAGTTTAACTGCTAACTGCCACAGGGGTACTCAGCAGGACTTGGTAAGGACCCTTCCATTTGGGGAGTAGCTGGTCACCAGGGGACTCATTTTTCCAGGTCTTTAAAAGTAACTACTCTCCAGGGTTTACAACAGAGTGACTGGGAATGTCATCTGGAAAGGGCTGTACTCTGTTGCCATATTCTTATACAGCCTTCTGGACCTGGTCTAGGTTTATAACGTATTTAAGATGAGCCTGAGTTTCTAGGTCAGTTAGCATATCCAGAATAATGAATGGCCTTCCGTATATCATTTCAAAAAGGCTTAATTTAGTGCTTGTTTTAGGGGCTGCCCTAACCCTTAAAAAGTCTATTGGCAACAAGCAATACCATGACTCTGACGTTTCCTGACAGAGTTTGCCCAAGGTTTTCTTTAGAGTATGATTAGCCTGTTCTACTTTTCCTGAAAACTGAGGTCTCCAGGATGAATGGAGGTGGTATTTAATTCCTAAAACCTGTGAAAGCTGTTGAGTGACCTTTGCTACAAACGAAGGTCCATTGTCACTCTAAAGATGACGGGGTAACCTGAATCTAGAAATAATTTATTTAGGAGCACCTTAGCCACCTCAACTGCCTTCTCTGTTCTAGTGGGGAAGACTCTACCCATCCAGCAAAGGTATCTATAAAGACTAGTAAGTATTTGAAACTCTGGAAAGAGGGCATTTGAGTGAAATCTAGTTGCCTGTCCTCTCCTGGGTAAGTCCCACATTGCTGGACTGGGCTAACAAGAGGGGGAGACTTGAAGCTTCCTCTAAGATTACAGGTGACACAAAGGGCACAGGCTCAGGTAACACTTTTAATTGTCTCCAGAAGCCCTTTCCCTGTAAAAAGTCAGAAAACAATTGTAGACACTTCATCTCTCCCCAGATGGAGAGAATCATGTTGCCCTTTAATAATTTTCCATTGGTCAGAGAGAGGTATGAGCAATTCTGATCTATGTGCCACCATACATCTGTTCCCTTGGTTCCCCCTCTGTCTCATGCCCAGTTTTCTTCAGAAGTTGAGTACCTGGGTATAATGTTAGAAGGAGTAAGGGATGGGATTAATGCCATTTCGGTTACAGGCATCAGGGCAGTTTTCTTCACTTTCCAATCTACCCTGTTGTTTCCTTGGGAAATTTGAGAAATTCCCTTTTGGTGCCTGCAGCAGTGGATGACTGCTACCTGTTTTGGTTTTTGAACTGCTCCTATGAGATGTAAAATCTCAGCCCCATATTTTATAGAGGAATTTCTTGCATTTAAAAGTCCTCTCTCTTTCCAGATAGCTGCTTGGGCATATAAAACAAGGAAGGCATATTTTGAGTCTGTGTATATATTTACAATCTTTCCTTTCCCTAGCGTTAAGTCTCAGGTTAGAGCTACCGGTTCAGCCTTTTGAGCTGAGGTGTTAGGTGGTGAAGGTTTTGCTTCTATGTTGCTATGAGCACTCATGATAGCATACCCTGCCCTACTGACTCCATCTCCAAACTACTGCCATCAGTAAACCATTCTTCCTCAGGGTTTTCTATGGTCTGGTCTGTTAGATCAGAGCTACAGTCATAGACCTGGTCAAAGGTCTTGAGGTAAGAATGGGTTAGCTCTGGGCTTTTGGCAAGCATTAATGTAGCTGGGTTGAGGGTGTGGCAAGTTTTGAGGGTTAACTCTAGGCAGTCAAGGAGTAAAGCCTGGTACTTAATAAGGCAGCCTCCAGTTAGCCAATGGTGGCTTTTTATCTTTAGAATTCCTTGCCCTTGATGAGGGGTCTGGACTTCCAGAGGCTGTCCAAAGGTAAGCTTGTCAGCATCTTCCACTAATAAAGCAGTGGCAGCTACTGCCCGGAGGCAGCCAGGCCAACCTCAGGCCATAGAATCTAGTTGCTTGGGAAATAGCCTATAGTCTGAGGAACTTCCCCTGGCTTCTGTATAAGGACCCCCAGAGCTGTCCCCTGCTTTTCAGCCACTTACAAGATGAATGACTTTTTCAAATTGTGGAGACTCAGAGCAGGGGATCTGGTGAGGGCCTGCTTGATATCATTAAAAGACTTTTTTTATTCTCCATTCCAAATTAATGATTCTGTATCTGGGCCTTTAGTGGCTTCATATAGGGGTTTAGACATAAGCCCAAATTCTGGAATCCAAATTCTACAAAATCCTGCCATGCCCAAAAAGGTATGGAGATGTTTCTTTGTCTGTGGAGTGACTGGGCCTAATATAGCTTGTTTTCTTTGTCTGTGGAGTGACTGGGCCTAATATAGCTTGTTTTCTTTGTCTGTGGAGTGACTGGGCCTAATATAGCTTGTTTTCTATCTGGAGATAACTGTCTACTTCCAGGGTTTATAATATATCCCAGATATTTAACTCATTACTTTGAGATTTGTGCCTTTGTCTGAGAGACCTTAACCCAGGACCCCAAGGAAATTAAGGACTTCAATGGCATTCTGATCTGGGGCCTTCATGGTGGGACTATATATTAATATATCATCTACATACTGTAGAATAGCACCTTCTTTTAGGTGTATTTTCTTTAGTTCCTTTCCTAGGGCCTAGGCGAACAAGTGTGGGCTGTCCCAAAACCCCTGAGGCAATGCTGTCCAGGTATACTGTTGCATTTGGCCTGAACTGGGGTTAGTCCACTGGAAGGCAAACAGATATTGTGATGAAGAATGAACTGGGATGAAAAAAAAAGGCAACCTTGAGATTGAGCACAGTAAAACATTTGGTGTCCTCAGGGATTTGGTCTAATGTTATAAGGATTGGCCACAAGGGAATGTATAGTGACCACTGCGACATTTACTGTTCTAAGGTCTTGTACCATCCCATATTCCCCATTTGGCTTAACAACTGGAAAAATAGAAGTATTTCATGGAGACTGGCAGGGCACCAAAAGGCCATGTTTTAAGAATTTATCTGTGATGGGTTGTAAACCCTTCTTTGCTCCCAACTTTATGGGATATTGTCTCTTGTTAGGGTAGGCAGCTTCTGACCTGAGGCTAATTCTTACAGGTTGGGCATTTATGGCCCTTCAAGTGATTCCTTTGTCCCATACTGAAGGGTCCACTTTTTTAGAATATGGCTGGGAATAGGACCTTGCTCTTCTGGCTGGTCTGTCTTAGTCAGAGTCAAGATAAGGGGCTGCTCAGGGTCTCCTAACCATAGTATGGCCCCAAGGGAGCTCGGAAAGTCTCTCCCCAGTAGTGGGGTGGGACACTCAGGTACAATTAAAAAGGCATGTGAAATCAACCACTGCTCAAATTGGCAAGTGAGAGGCCCAGTAAAGTAATGGGTGTGAGGCTTTCCATCGACACCAGTCACAATACAGTTTTTAGAGGAAAGAGGTCCAGCACAAGAAATTAGGACAGAGTAAATTGCTCCCATTATCAATTAAAAAATCAATCATTTTACCTGCCACATCAAGGACCACCCAGGGATCCTTGACGGAGATAGACATCTCATTGGGGGGTGCCACCAGAATCCGTGGGCCACCTCAGTCATCCAGCATGGCCATCTCAGGAGCAGGAGCTCCCCTTTTCTTACGGGACTGAGAACAGTCCCTCTTCCAATGACCTGTTCTTTTGCAGGCTGGGCATGGCCCTGGGGGCTCTTTCTGGCAATCTCAGGCCCAGTGGCCAGTTGACTTGCATTTGAAGCATTCCCCCTTGTTGGTCTTACCTCTAGATGGATAGTTGAACTTTCGTGGCCCCCTTGGGTTGTCCTGAGGTTGCAAGGCACGACTAACAGCAATGGCTATCAGTTTTGCATGAGCCCTGGCCTGTCTTTCCTCATGTTGGGTTCTCTCTTCCTCCTCAGCTTGATCACAATTATTAAATAACCCAAAAACCATATCTAGGAGTTGGGTCATGGGGGTTTGTGGGCCTAACTGTAACTTTTGGAGTTTCTGCCTAATTTCAAGGGTGGACTGGCTGATAAACTGTTGCCCCAGCAGAGACTGACCTTTGGAAGTGGAGGAATCTATGCTGATATACTTTCTAAATCCTCCACACGCCTCCCATGAAAGAGGGCTGGATTCTCTTTTTCTTCTTGGGTCTTTTCTTTAAACTTTTCATAGTTAACTGACTTTTTGATACACTTTCTCACCCTTTCTAATATACATTGAATCATGTGCCTCCTGGTTTCCGTTCCCTCCTGGGAATTATAATTCCAAGAGGGTTTCTGATTTGGGACTGTGTCTCCACCCACAGCATAATGTTTGGGTTGGTCTCTGGCAAACTGTTTAGCGTGCCCCTGCGCTGCTGTCCAAATTCTCTGTTTTTCCTCAGGAGTACAACAAGTAGATAGGACTACTTGGACATCATTCCAAGTTAAATCATAGACCAGAGTTAGGGCATGAAACCCTTCACCAAACTTACTAGGGTCTTCAGAACATCAGCCTGGTCTCTGTTTGCATTGGGCTAAGTTGGTTAAAGAGAAGGACACATGTACTCTAATTGTCTCTTTACCATTTACCACTTCCCTAAGAGGGCATAATTTTCCTAATCCTGGGTGATAGGAAGCTCCCCTGTGAAGCTCCCCTGTGAGTTACCCAAGAGGGACTAGTCTCTCTTTCTTGGGGTAACGGAGGGTATGGAGGGACATACGGAGGTGGAGTTTGGGATTGGTCTGAGGGACTGGGAAAGGTAGGTGACTCTGGAGAAGTGGGTGGATCCAGAGAAGTAGATACTGTCAGGAGTAGGGGGAGCTTGGTTTCCCCCCTGAGAGATGGGAGAATCATCTAAAATGTCAGGAGAGTTTTCTGGTTCCCCAGGTTTTTGACTACAAGAGCCATATAGGGCAGGAGTTTGGTAAAGGATCATGAAAGCCTGAATATAGGGAACCTCAGTCCACTTACCCATCCTGTGGCAATAAAGATCCAATTGCAGAATGATATTGTAAGTTAGAGACCAGTTTTCAGGCCATTTTTCTCTGTTCGCCAACTTATACAAAGGCCAGGCACTGTTACAGTAAAACAAGTTTTTCCTTCCTTAGCCGTTCTATTTAAAAAAAAAATCCAATTCTTAAGGATATACTCCAGAGGTATTTCTTCTGGCTTGGAGGGGGATCCTCCCATGTTGGTAACCTAAAACCAAGAAAAAGAGAGCTCTCCTAGAAATGGAATCCAGCAGCCCAGAAACATTTACCAGGAGGCTTTAACCTGAAGGCGTCAGGGCGTCCCCCAAATTCCCTTCTAACCAGATGGCCTTTCAAGTGTCCTCTACTCTCCCATCGATTCCTGACCAGCCATCTCTGGTATTCCTTGGTACCTTGCACAAGGTGTCCCCCCATAGGGCCAAGGGAGGACATTGGAACCAGGGCAGACTGGTTGTCAGGACATGCCTTAGGAGGGATCTATTGTTTATAGAGCTTATGTCCTATGATAAGTCTTCCTATGCTGGGGTGTATTCCTTGCAACTGAGCAACTACAAAGTTTATAATTCAGGCTTCTGGGGAGTGGCCAGCCCAATAGGCTGTCCGTAGCAGTGTGTAGACTGCAAAAGCCTGGAGTAAAGAGGGTCTGATAGATGGAAAAAAGAGCCCTTGGAGAAATTGGAGTTGGGTGCTATGGAAGATGGCACAGGGTTCAAGGCTTGAGGGTCAGGAGGCAGAGAAACTTTCATAGTAAAATTTGGGGCATTGAGTGAGGTGAGAGACTAGACAGCAGAAGAACCCAAAAACCTTTGCCCTATCTGTCTGGTAGCTAAAATAGAATTGGGAATCATCTGATAATTTTGTCTGACACAGGCAACGGTGAGTTTGGCAGTGGCGGGGACACAGTTTAGGAATTATGTCCCAGAAATCCTTCCCTAAAACGTCACAGAGATATGAAGTGAGAATGAGACCTTGCTGTGTGAGTAAGGTAGGAAGGAAAAGCATAGTGGAGGGTTCCTTACAGGAGGATGGGGGGGTGGGGGAGAGAGAGAGACGCCTGGGGCTCCTTCACATCGGAAATCACATTTCCACCAGGTTCCACAGGACAGCGTCAGCTGTTATCCAAGCATTATTTGAATCTGCATGGCCTGGGAAATACCCATGGCACCCCCAATTTTGATGGGGAGCCATAATGCAGTGGGCGAACCGAGTTTATGCCCTGTGGGTCTTGAAACAAAAGCGAAGAGGAGAGCAAGAGAGAGAGGGCAAGAGCTAAAGTCAGGGGCCTCAAGCCACAGCTGGGAGAAGCCCACTGTTTACCTTGAATTCCCAGGTTTCGGCACCAAATGTGATCTCGGGTGGCCTCGGCCTGCAGCCACTAGAAGCAGGGTTTCAGTTCCCAGCCAGAGATTGAGGTTAGGCTGCAGCAGTGAGAGCACTGAATCCTAGCCTTCAAACCAGTGGTCAGTGACATGGAGCTGGCCCTTTGGCTTTGCAGAAAAGAATTCCCACAAAGATAGAAAAGTAGTGAAACAAGAAAAGCGTTTATTAGGAGGAAAAAGAGTACATGTGGATAGACACACAAGTAGACTCAGAGAGAGAGTCGCGCCCTTGTGGCAGTTGAAATCACTTATATGGGGCATTTCTTCCAGGTTTCCTTTGGCCAATCATTTTGATTTGCCTGGTTCTGAGTCCATATTTGGTACATCTCAGGATCCTCCCCTGTGTGCGTGCACATTTCTTAGCTAAGGTGGATTCCAGTGAAGAAACCTATGGGTAGGTTGACATCACTCCCCTTTTTGACCTCCAAGGAGCTTTTTAGTTGGGAAGGTCTCCTTGACTTGGAGAATGAGAAATATGTGGTCTCTTATCTCTTATCTGGGCAGAGCTCAGCTTCTCCTACCTTCATCTTGGAGTATCAGTCCACAGGGGACAAACTCCTGCTGCTCAGCCTGCGACCCATCTATCTCTTGCTTCAAAGATTTTTCAACCTCACCAGAAATCAGTGAAATAGTGAAGTACAAATTTAAAAAAAATTATAAGATGCTACTTTATACTCATCAAATTAACCAAGTTTAAAAGTCCAAAACTAACAATCCTCAATGAAAATAAGATGAAATGAGACTGGGGTGTAAATTGGTTCAATTACTTGGAAGAGTAATTTGGCAATATCTAATACATTTGAAGACATTCCTACCATACAATCTATCAAACCCTATATCTACCCTAAAAAAAATTCTCAGGCATAAAAAAATGTGTAAAAGATGTTTGTTACAAAGTTGCCATAATAGTAAAAATTATAGCAGGAACTAACTTATATTACAGTTAAATAGGTTAAGTTACTGTGGGCAATTCATAAATGAAATGCCATATAGCAGTTAAAATGGATGAACTAGATGTATACGTACCAACATGGATACATTTCAAAACTTTATAATGAATGAAAAATGCAGGTTGCAGATGACAATATTTATGCATATTTTAACCCATAAGACAATACTATAAATTGTTTGTGGAATTACATGTTTGTAAGAAAAAGTAGGAAAATGTGGACAAGGAATAGAAAATAATTTTAGAAGGGAAAGAGAGGAAGGAATAGAATGAGTTTGGTGCTATATCACTACTATCTTGTTATTTAAAAGCAAAAAGGCTTGAAACAAATATGTCAAACCTATCTCTAAAATCTAGGTGGCAAATACATGATGTGTGTTATAACTTGCTATACTTTCTTGGAGGTCTGAAACATTTCACAATTTATCATTAAAATCTAAGCAACATATACATATAGTATATATGGCATATTTAAGATGATAAAAAGCATGAACAGAAAAAAAAAATACATGAAAATATTAACCATAGTCTAGGTAACAGTGAGGGGAAACAATTGGTGAAATTTTCTCCTTTTTCCAAATGTTTTCCAAATTTTGTTTATTGTGCACGTTACTTCTAAGTTTTAAAAATATATTGATTTGGCTATAAAATTTAATTCATAGATTTTCTTATCTTTTAAAGGAGATGTTTTGTCTTTTTAAAGAGATAAAATAAATGACTCATACTCCTTTTGAGGCTACACATTAGTAATGAATGCCTTTAAATTTAGTATTGTAAATATTGAATTCAGTAGTTACAATAACTTAAATGAGTCAGTGTTTATTTACATAGTCAAGCCAATGCTTCTAAAATAGTTTCAGCTGCCCTTTAAACAAGAAATGTTACTGCAAGCTTGGGTCATCACAGATGTTTTCTTCCAAGTAATTGCATCCTCCTCAGTTTGTCAGTTTGTGATACCCAACCTCAAGATGTATCAGACTAGAAAATCCTTCACACTGGCAAGTGGATAACTAAAAACATGCTTTTTAGAAATAAAGTTATATTAAATGGCTCTGCTTTTTTTTGAAGTACCTGATACCTATTTACAGTGTCAGCCCTAACCTTAGGGCTTACAAAGGTAGAGCTGACACATGGGAAGTTAAGAGCTTAATGTTACACAGCTTATGACAGACAGGACCACCACTTCATCCCAGGTGTTTGATCTTCTCATGGGACACCCTGATCAAGCCACCAAACTGCTGGGAGTAACTATGACATCCCCTCAGAGTTCTAGACAATAATTCTCCTCAAAAAGCACTTACTGTGTCACATCCAAAAACTCAGAGAAAATACAGTGGAGATCCTGGAGAAGAAAAATATTAATAAATTTTTAGACTGAGATTCTGTCCTTCAAAATCTCAAATCTGAGGTTAGTGCTTTGAAGTTATTGTTATAGAGCAGAAAATAACTTTTCCAGCCCAAGAGGTACATGGTCTTGGTGTTCAGCATCCTTCACAGTCCCAACCTTCACCTGTCCACTTGTAAGATCACTCCACCCTTCCTCCCTCTCTTCCTTCCTTCCTTCCTTCTTTCCTACAACAACAAAGATTTCTTGATTGCCTATTATTATTCAGGCACACTGTGATAACCTATGTGGTCCCTATCCTCACAAAGCAGATAGTCTAGATCTCTGAGGTTCAACATGGTGGCAACTAGCCACATGTGACTATTTAATTTAAATTAAGTAAAATTAAGTAAAATTTAAATTAAGTAAAATTAAGTAAAATTTAAATTAAGTAAAATTTAAATTTCAGCCCCTCAGTCACACTACCCACATTTCTACTACTCAATAACCTCAGTGCAGATACAGAACATTCCCATCATTACAGAATTACTGGAAGTGCTGGTCTAGAAGAAAATTAAGCAATCACAGTGCATTTTGTTAGTACTGTGATAGGGGAACTTCAGGAAGCAACAAGAGCACCAAAAAAGAGAGACAGTGATGGGAAAGGATGAAGGAATAAACAAAAATGTTTATTCCATTGACTCCATCTATATTAGAATTTCTGGCTCTCTCTCTGTCCTTCTCTCTACACCCTTCCTCTTCTCATCCTTCCTCCTCCTTGTTATTCTGGCTGAAGGGAGAGGTTCAATCCCAATAGATAAAATAAAATGCCACCCCCTCAATCCTGTCCAATCCATTCCCAAGTCTTCACCCAGTGACTAAATCCTCCAGCTTAATACTTGCTCTTTCAAAACAAAATGCTTCCAACAAAGGTTCTAGAGGAAGCTTTTTGTCCTGCGCATGACCCCATGGTCTCTAATACCAAATGACCAGGTCAGACCTGAAAAGGTAGAAGTTTATTAGCTTCTCAAAAGGGGTACTTCCTTTGAGCTCCTGTACCAATACAACAAGCTCTTCTGTCTGGCTACACAGACAATCAACTAATTATGAGATCCATTTAGTCACTGCTTTTTAAATATTCTAATCATCCCCCAAATGTCCTCAGAGCCAAGAGTTAACTCAAACACAAGTGCAGAAGAGCTAACACAAAGGAAAAGAAATAATATACAAGATCAAGTGAGATATCAGACTCTCCATGTTTTGCTTATGTAATGGCTGTTGTCATGTCCAGAATAGACATACCAGAGACAAGCATGTGATCACAGACAATCCCTGCCTGTCAGACTGGGTTTGGGAAAGCCAACTGGATAGTAAAAAGTGCATTCAAAGATATTTTTTTAAAGCAAGGTGAATTACATTCATCTCTGGATAAGCAAAGAAGGATTGACAGCACTTTGGGGGTATGTTTGCTTTTTTAAAAATATGGATAAAAGTTATTTAAACTACCAAATTCATTATTTGCATGTAAAAGCCTTCAAAGTGCTTTCATATCTTTATATCAGGAAGGTTGTGACAACTTCCCACCCCAAATCAATTATATTTATGCTTTCAATTACATAGCAAATTTTTCTCTTTTTTCAAAATATGTGAATTCTGATTTGTGTCTGAAGGATTACAAATTCAAAATTATTTTGATTGTTAGAGGAATTGTTAATACAATTAACAATTAATTGTATTAAGTAATTAATTAATTACCCCGAGTGTTTCTTGAGGTAATTATCACCTGGATATTCTCCTTTTGCCCCTCCAGGCCCTTTTCCACTCTGCTCTGGGGCCTGCCACAATGGACTCCTTTGCCCACTGGTTTCCAATTGGGTTTGGCCAAAGAGAAGCACTAAATAAGCAGGAGATGCCTGGTGAGACAAAGGAGGAAGGGAGGAAAGGAGGGAGAGCAGAGAGTGGAATCAGGGTGTTTTCTGCCAGCTCCCTCACTTCAGGCTTTGGCTGGCAGTGACTGCATTCCTCCCTCATAGGTCATGCATTGGTTTCGGTGGCCCCTCTCCCACAGAAAAGCCACATCTACAGCCACAGACCCTTCCTCTTCTGGTAAATTCTACCTCCCCTTGCTCCATTTATCTAAGGGGTGATAAAAACTCCCTGATGTTAATAGCCCCATGTGCTTTGTCATCCCCTGTTGGTTTTCCTCAACCTCCTATAAATTTGTAAATAGTCTTTTCGTTAAACTCTCCTCAACTCTCCATTTGATGGTGCTGTTTCCTGCTGAGATACTGATGGAAACAAACCTTATTGAAGATATTTTTCTCCAAGATCTATCTGCCTCTATGGGAATGTAGCTAAAGTGAGCAAACAGTCTTGGATGGGAAGAAAACCAACCTCAGTTGTCATCTTAGATTCCTTAAAGAAAACCACTAGCTTAGTAAAAATGGACAGTAATTATTCAGGGTGCTGAACTTCCAAGAATGCAGAGATGCTCCTTTCCATGTTTCCAATGTTCTTCAACCTAATTAAGGAGTTAAAATAACTACTAAAAATATTAATCACATAGTAACCTGTTCTTAAAATGTTTACATTGACCATATCATTGCTCTCCTCCAGTAGAGTAGGTCATCAGTGGCAAATTATTTGATACAACAATTCAGAAATATATAGAGCTGTACATGCATCATCCTAGCTCCTGTTGTGTGAGCTCATCCCTTGGGTTCTGAGAACACCACTCCTGCCTTTGTTGCTCCAGACTTAAGGTGGCAGAAGCTTTATGATGTTGCTAATCTATGAGCTGTTTCAACTTCCTCTGCATTTTCAGTTCTCCCAACACCTTTGTAGTCAGTTTCCATATTAAATTTTTCCACTGAACAACCAGGTAGAGAAGAAGTTTTCATCAATGGACACTGACTGAAATATAGTTTTAAAAACTAAGTTTTTTACTTAGAATAGTGATTTTGTGGCTTTATTTAACATTGATGGTATAATAGAATAGACTGAATTGGGAGTCAAAAACTGTAAATTCAAGACTTAGTTCTGCCACTACAGGTTGTGTTGTAGGCAGATTTGGAGCCCATCTCCGTACCTTGTGGCCCCTTCCACTGCACTGTGTCAGCCCAACTTGTGACTGCCAGAACTTGCACATCTCTCTAACTGAGCATACTACAGGTCAGAAGTACTAAAGAAATAATTACCCCTCTATTAGTTTCCTATTGCATACATAATAAATTACCACATATTTAGTGGCTTAAAAATACTTATTGAAGTCTGAAATGGGTTTTACTGGGCTAAAATCAAGGTGTTGGCAGAGCTGCATTCCTTTCTGGAGGCTCTAGGGAAGAATCCATTTTCTTGTCTTTTCATCTTCTAGAGGCTTCCCATATTCATTGGATCATGGCTCCCTTCTATCTTCAAAGCCAGTATCGCATCATCTGACTTTCTCACATGGCATCACTCTGACTCTTACTCCACTGTCACATCTCCTTCTCTGACTCTGACTCGCCTACATCTTTCTTTCACTTATAAGGACCCTTGTGATTACATTGGGCCCACTCAGATAATCCAAGAAAATATCTCTATCTCAATGTTCTTAACTCACCTGCAGAGTCCCTTTTTCCATGTAAGGTAACATGTTCCAGGAATTAGGATATGAACATCTTTGAGGGACCATTTTTCAGCCTACCACAGTCCATACTATGTCCTGGAAAAGATTCACATCTTTTTACATGCTGAATGAAGTCACTTCATCACAATATCCCCAAGGTCTCAATCAACTTAAAACTTAAAGTATCAACTTAAAGTTCAAAAGACCTCACCTAAACCTCATCAGCTCTGAAGTTCCAAATCTCATCATCTAAATGAGATATTGGTGACACTCTGTGTATGACACCTCTTAGGGCAAAAGTTTTCTCCATCTGTGAACCTGTGAAACTACAAAACAAGTTATCTGCTCCCAGCATACAATGGTGGAACAGGCATAGAATAACAACTGTACACATTCCTGTTCAAAAAGGGAGAACATGTAAGAAAAAAAAAAAAAAAAAAAAAGAGTCATTGATGCCAAGCTGTTTCAAAAGCCAGCTAGGCTTTCTGTTTGAAGGCCTGAGAATAATCCTCTGTGGCCCTGCACTCTGAATCATTCTTCCTTTTACATGAAAGGTAGCAAAGTTTTTCAGATGTGTAATTTTATTAGCCTTTATTATTGCCTACAGAATTGTGCAGGTCCAAGTGCTTTCTTTCATTTTGTCCTCTCTCTGCACGTTTTATTCCAAGCTGGCAGTATTTCTGCTGGTATAAAATTCTCAAGAATCTTGTGGATCTCCTGTGTATGTCAGTAAGATTCATTCCATTAGAAAAGTAGCTCCATTACATATCTTTCTGCGATAATCTCACCTCTATTCCTAGCTCCTTCTGAGACACATGAGGTAATTCATGAGTCTCATGTCTAATCTCTTCAAAGAGCCCTCTGTGTGACTGAATGATCTGAACTTTTCATCCTTTTAAGGCACTAACATAAGGCTGTTTAGCCACATGCTTGGCTTTCTCTCCAGAGCACACTTTCTTGTCAGTGACTCTTCTAATGGCAGCATTTTTTGCAATCTAGATAGGCTGAGAATTTTCCCAATCTCCAATCCTAGTCCTTTTTTGCTTAACATCTTTTCTTTCCACCTATCTTCTTCCTCTTGCACTTTACAATGAGCAGCAAGAAGAAACCAGGCTGCACCTTCAACATTTTTCTTGGGAATCTCTTCAGCTAATTCTCCAAATTCATCATTTACAAATTTGCTTTCTGAATAGCTTCAGAACACAATTCAGCTAAGTTTTCTGTCACTATTTCTATAAATAGTCTATGACACCTTAGGTATTTTCTGAAATTATATGCATTTTCTCAACCATTCTTATCACTTCTTTCAAGTCCTTACTAACAGACAAATTAACATCCATATTTCTAACTAAAACTGCTCAAAGCAATCTAGGCTTTTTCTACTCAAAATTCCTCCAGCTTCTGCCCACTGCTCAATTTCAAAGCCATGTCTACATACTTTTTATAGCAGCATCCCACTTCTGGTTCCAAAATCTGTATTAGTTTTCTATTGTTTCTGTAACAAATTACCACAAATTTAGTGGCTTAGCAAATGCATACTTAATACATAATTCTGGAAGCCAGAAGTCTGAAATGGGTCTCACTGGGCTAAAATCAAGGTGTTTGCAGGGCTCCATTCCTTTCTGGAGGCTTTAAGGAAGAATTCATTTTCTTGCATTTTCCACATTCTTCCCACATTCCTTGGCTCATGCCCTGCCCCCTTTTTTGAGGGGGAGTTCTCCAAAGGAAAGCAGTTTATTGGGAGGTGATCTCAGCACCTACAGTAGGAAGGAAATACCAGTAGAAAGTGGGGTTAAATGACAGGGAAGGGAAGGCAGCCATTAAAGTGCATTATGAACCAAGTTACCATTGTGGGCAACTGGGATTTAATTCTACCAAGGGAACTCTGGGACCCAGTGTAGAACACCTGCCTTAGGGTAAGTCCCCCTGAGCTGGGATATTTTTACACCAACTCCCATCAGTCATTAGACTCACAGGCATTCTTTCCACAGCATTTCTGTCCTGTTTGCATAGGCAGAAGGGCTTCAGGAGCCAAACAACAACAACAAAACACTCAGGCAATGAAATGCTGGTGCTGGTGGTTGGATGTTGACCTGGTGCACACTGAAGCAAAAGGGCAGGGGTCTGCTGACAGGGCACTGACAGCAATGCTGCAGAGGGCATTGATGAAGAGTCTTGAAGATCTCCTTCCCACATTAAAGTTACCTGGGCCCAGTTTATTGATCTACATTCTTCAATTGCTAATCTGAAACAGCTCTCTAGCCAGAGTGATATACTCAATTTAGGGCACCCCCAAATACTCTGTACATGCATTCTCATTTTACTCATGCTGTCCTCTTATGTGGCAAGCAGTTCAGCACTGTGTCCTCCCCGTTATCCCCACTGTAGTCATTATTTATTGCTGCTTAACCAACCACCCCAAACTTAATGGCTTAACACAACAGCAATTTGTTCTTTTCCACAACTCTGTGAGTCAGGAATTCATGCAGGATTTGCTGGGCACTTCTTCTCCATGGAGTGTCAGCTGGGTTTATTCATGTGGAATGACCGATGTGGCCTCTTGTCTTCCAGGACTCTCTTCCTGTGGTCTGAAATCATTCAGTAACCCAGCCTGGACTTCCCCACAGCAGGTGGCTGGGCTTCCAGGGGAGGAGGTGCAAGCTGCTAGTCTTTGTATGACCTGTGCACTGCAAGTTTCCAGATGTCACTCCCATCTCATTTTTTTTTTTTTAATGTTTATTGGTGTATAGTTGTACTACAATGTCGTGTTAGTTTTTACTATACAGCGAAGTGGAGTTCCCTGTGCTATACAGCAGGTTCTCATTACTTATCTACTTTATACATATTAGTGTATATACGTCAATCTCAATCTCCCAATTATTACCACCCCCCCTTTCCCCCTTGGTGTCCATACATTTGTTCTCTACGTCTGTGTCTCTTTTTCTGTCATGGACCCCTTTTATCTTCAAAGCCAGTAATAAATAGATGAGTCTTTCTCACATTGCAGTACTCCGACTCTGACACCATTGTCACATCTTCTTCTCTGACTCTAATTTTCCTGCCTCCTTCTTTCATGTATAAAGACCCTTGGGACTACACTGAGGCAACTGGATAACACAGGATAATCTCCACATGTTGAGATCCAAAACTTAATCATCCATGGAATGTCTATTTTTCCATGTAAGGTAACATCTTCACATGTTCCAGGGATTAAGAAGTGGACATTGTTGGGAGGGTCATTATTCCATCTACCACATCCTCATCCCAGGGTCAGCCCCTAATTAATTACTGGTATGAATTGGTATATAAATACTTCAGTACTTTGCCCCTCAGATGAGATAAATTGAGGTGCATCTTACACTGGTCCTCAGAGTTTCTCAGCAGGATTAAACTTCAGTTCAATGCAATGATGAATTAATTTATTGTTTGCCTACCTTTCTTTATTTACTTCTTCAACTGAGATTTCCTGGGAGCATCTCTCAAATAAACTACTTGCACAAAGATAATTGTCTCAGGGTCTTCTTCTGGGAGAACCCAAACTAAGACATTGTGTGATTTGGACGGCCCACTTTTCTTCTGTATCTCAGTTTTCCTTGGAAAAAGAGGTATAATATCATCTGCCCTGATTTTCTCTCAAGGAATGTGCATGAATTAAGAAAGGAATAACAGTTATGAAAATATTTTAGAAAAATCTCAAATGAGGGAGCACAGATATATGGTATATTAATTTAAATCTATCCAACTTTTTTTCTTGATATATTGAATTGGTAAACTTCTGTCAATGCCTCTAATGCAGTGGTTCTCCACTGGAGGCAATTTTGCTCACTGAGGACATTTGGCAGTATCTGAAGACATTTTTGATTGTCACAACTCTGGTGGGGGGTAAGAAAAGTTTTGCTACTAGCATCTAGTGGGTAGAGGTCAAGGGTACTGTACATTTTACAATGCAGAAGACAGCCCTCCCCCCAGAGAGAATTATCTGGTCTAAATGTCAATAGTGCCATTATTGGGGAACCCTGCCCTTAATTCAGATGATTAAACTGATTTATGTCATTATTAGGTTTGTAAACACCAGAATTATTTTTCCACCTATTCAAAGTTTATAATTGCTCACTTCATTCTTTGAGAATAAATTTTAACCAAACCATTGGCCAGATATGCCATTATGTAAACAATCTAATATCACTCTTCATAAACACCTTATTTAGGGGGTGGCATTTGTTAATGTTTTTATCACAGAACCATAGCAAACCACATTGTAGATGAATCCCAAAGCTATTCTAACTACAACATAAAAGTCACTGTTGTAAGGCAATGGAATAGTGCAGAGTTGAAGTTGCTTAAAATACTTCCTTTCCCTTTTTCCTCAAACTATTTACTTCCAATATAGCATAAAAAAAATAAAACTAAGACATTAGTTACTAGAAAACCAGAACATCTTTACCAGTCTTTTCTTGTTTTTTATTATTATTTCCAAATCCCATTTTCATCTTCCTTCACCCTTCTTTCTCTTTGCTATATTTATTTTACTTTCTCATCTTCTCCCGTATCATTTCAACCTCACCATCTTTTCATTTTACTTTCACTTGTCTCCTTTCTCTTTTTCTTTTCCTTCCTGTCCCACCCCTTTTCAACTTTGTTCTTGTCCTCAGAACTAAAATTCTTCTAGTTACCTGAGTGGAACTCGCAGAACTGCCATTCCCAACTACTCTGTAAACATGTAAACTTGAGCCATCTGGGCTTTTTAATGTTCCCTGTAAAGTCTGTCACTGCATCAATTGTCTGTTTTTTGTTTTTTCTTTTTAACATCTTAATTGGAATATAATTGCTTTACAATTGTGTGTTAGTTTCTGCTTTAAAACAAAGTGAATCAGTTATACATATATATATGTTCCTATATCTCTTCCCTCTTGCATCTCCCTCATTCCCACCCTCCCTATCCCACCCCTCTAGGTGGTCACAAACCACCTAACTGATCTCCCTGTGCTATGCGGTTGCTTCCCACTAGCTATCTATTTTACGTTTGGTAGTGTTTATATGTCCATGCCACTCTCTCTGTCACAGCTTACCCTTCCCCCTCCCCATATACTCAAGTCCATGCTCTAGTAGGTCTGTCTCTTTATTCCCATTTTACCCCTAGGTACTTCCTTCATGACCTTTTTTTTTTTTTTTTTTTTTTTTTTTATAGATTCCATGTATATATGTGTTAGTATACAGTATTTGTTTTTCTCTTTCTGACTTACTTCACTCTGTATGACAGACTCTAGGTCCACCCACCTCACTACAAATAACTCAATGTCGTTTTTTTACGGCTGAGAAATATTCCATTGTATATATGTGCCACATCTTCTTTATCCATTCATCTGTTGATGGACACTTAGGTTGATTCCATGTCCTGGCTATTGTAAATAGAGTTGCAATGAACATTGCGGTACATGACTCTTTTTGAATTATGGTTTTCTCAGGGTATATGCCCAGTAGTGGGATTGCTGGGTCATATGGTCGTTCTATTTTTAGTTTTTTAACGAACCTCCATATTGTTCTCCATACTGGCTCTATCAACTTACATTTCCACCAACAAAGTAAGAGTGTTCCCTTTTCTCCACACCCTCTCCAGCATTTATTGTTTCTAGATTTTTTGATGATGGCCATTCTGACCAATGTGAGATGATATCTCATTGTAGTTTTGATTTGCATTTCTTTAATGATTAATGATGTTGAGCATTCTTTCATGTGTTTGTTGGCAATCACTATATCTTCTTTGGAGAAATGTCTATTTAGATCTTCTGCCCATTTTTGGATTGTGTTGTTTGTTTTTTTGTTATTGAGCTGCATCAGCTGCTTATAAATTTTGGAGATTAATCCTTTGTCAGTTGCTTCATTTGCAAATATTTTCTCCCATTCTGAGGGTTGTCTTTTGGTCTTGTTTATGGTTTCCTTTGCTGCGCAAAAGCTTTTAAGTTTCATTAGCTCCCATTTGTTTATTTTTGGTTTTATTTCCATTTCTCTAGGAGGTGGGTCAAAAAGGATATTACTGTGATTTATGTCATAGAGCGTTGTGCCTATGTTTTCCTCTAAGAGTTTGATAGTGTCTGGCCTTACATTTAGGTCTTTAATCCATTTTGAGTTTATTTTTGTGTATGGTGTTAGGGATTGTTCTAATTTCATACTTTTACATGTACCTGTCCAGTTTTCCCAGCACCACTTATTAAAGAGGCTGTCTTTTCTCCACTGTATATTCTTCCCTTCTTTATCAAAGATAAGATAACCATATGTGCGTGGGTTTACCTCTGGGTTTTCTACCCTGTTCCATTGATCTATCTTTCTGTTTTTGTGCCAGTACCATACAGCCTTGATTACTGTAGCTTTGTAGTATAGTCTGAAGTCAGGGAGCCTGATTCCTCCAGCTTGATTTTTTGTTCTCAAGATTGTTTTGGCTATTCGGGGTCTTTGTGTTTCCATACAAATTCCATGTGAATTTTTTTGTTCTAGTTCTGTGAAAAATGCCAGTGGTAGTTTGATAGGGATTGCATTGAATCTGTTGATTGCTTTGGGTAGTAGAGTCATTTTCACAATGTTGATTCTTCCAATCCAAGAACATGATATATCTCTCCATCTATTTGTATCAACTTTAATTTCCTTCATCAGTGTCATAATTTTCTGCATACAGGTCTTTTGTCTCCTTAGGTAGGTTTATTCCTAGATATTTTTTCTGTTGTTGCAATGCTAAATGGGAGTGTTTTCTTAATATCACTTTCAGATTTTTCATCATTAGTGTATAAGAATGCCAGTGATTTCTGTGCATTAATTTTGTATCCTTCTACTTTACCAAATTCATTGATTACCTCTAGTAGTTTTCTGGTAGCATCTTTAGGATTCCCTATGTATAGTATATGTCATCTGCAAACAGTGACAGCTTTACTTCTTCTTTTCCAATTTGGATTCCTTTTGTTTCTTTTCTTCTCTGATTGCTGTGGCAAAAAGTTCCAAAACTATGTTGAATAAGAGTGGTGAGAGTGGGCAACCTTGTCTTGTTCCTGATCTTAGTGGAAAGGGTTTCAGTTTTTCACCATTGAGGATGATATTGGCTGTGGGTTTGTCATACATGGCCTTTATTATGTTGAGGAAATTTCCCACTATGCCTACTTTCTGGAGGGTTTTTAACATAAATGGGTGTTGAATTTTGTCAAACATTTTCTCTGCATCTATTGAGATGATCATATGTTTTTTCTCCTTCAATTTGTTAATATGGTGTATCACGTTGGTTGATTTGCATATATTGAAGAATCCTTGCATTCCGGGAATAAACCCCAATTGATCATGCTGTATGATCCTTTTAATGTGCTGTTGGATTCTGTTTGCTAGTAAGTTGTGGAGGATTTTTGCATATATATTCATCAGTGATATTGGCCTGTAGCTTTCTTTCTTTGTGACATCCTTGTCTGGTTTTGGTATCAGAGTGATGGTGGCTTCATAGAATGAGTTTGGGAGTGTTCTTCCCTCTGCTATATTTTGGAAGAGTTTGAGAAGGATAGGTGTTAGCTCTTCTCTAAATGTTTGAGAGAATTCACCTGTGAAGCCATCTGGTCCTGGGCTTTTATTTGTTGGAACATTTTTAATCACAGTTTCAATTTCAGTGCTTGTGGTTTGTCTGTTCATATTTTCTATTTCTTCCTGGTTCAGTCTCAGCAGCTTGTACATTTCTAAGAATTTGTCCATTTCTTCCAGGTTGTCCATTTTATTGGCATAGAGTTGCTTTTAGTAATCTCTCATGATCCTTTGTGTTTCTGCAGTGTCAGTTGTTACTTCTCCTTTTTCATTTCTAATTCTATTGATTTGAGTCTTCTCCCTTTTATTCTTGATGAGTCTGGCTAATGGTTTATCAATTTTTTTATCTTCTCAAAGAACCAGGTTTTAGTTTTATTGATCTTTGCTATCATTTCCTTCATATCTTTTTAATTTATTTCTGATCTGATCTTTATGATTTCTTTCCTTCTGTTAACTTTGGGGTTTTTTTTCTTCTTGTTTCTCTAATTGCTTTAGGTGCAAGGTTAGATTGTTTATTTGAGATGTTTCCTGTTTCTTAAGGTAGGGCTGTATTGCTATAAATTTCCCTCTTAGAACTGCTTTTGCTGCATCGTTTAGGTTTTGGGTCATTGTGTCTTCATTGTCATTTGTTTCTAGGGTTTTTTTTTTTTAATTCCTCTTTGATTTCTTCAGTGATCACTTCGTTATTAAGTAGTGTATTGTTTAGCCTCCATGTGTTTGTATTTTTTACAGATCTTTTCCTGTAATTGATATCCAACCTCACAGCATTGTGATCGGTATACAATTTGATACAATTTCAATTTTCCTAAATTTACTAAGGCTTGATTTGTGACCCAAGATATGCTCTATCCTGGAGAATGTTCCATGAGCACTTGAGAAAAGTGTGTTTTCTGTTGTTTTTGGATGGAATGTCCTATAAATATCAATTAAGTCCATCTTGTTTAATGTATAATTTAAAGCTTGTGTTTCCTTATTTATTTTCTCTTGGGATGATCTGTTCATTGGTGAAAGTGAGGTGTTAACATCCTCTACTATGAATGTGTTACTGTCGATTTCCCCTTTTATGGCTGTTAGTATTTGCCTTATGTATTGAGGTGCTCCTATGTTGGGCGCATAAATATTTACAATTGTTATAACTTCTTCTTGGTTTGAATTCTTGATCATTATGTAGTATCCTTATTTGTTTCTTGTAATAGTCTGTTTTAAAGTCTATTTTGTCTATGAGAATTGCTAGTCCAGCTTCCTTTTGATTTCCATTTGCATAGAATATCTTTTTCTATCCCCTCACTTTCAGTCTGTATGTGTCTCTAGGTCTGAAGTGCGTCTCTTGTAGACAGCATATATATGGGTCTTGTTTTTGTATCCATTCAGCCAGTCTGTGTCTTTTGGTGGGAACATTTAATCCATTTACATTTAAGGTAATTATTGATATGTATGTTCCTATTCCCATTTTCTTAATTGTTCTTGGTTTGTTGTTGTAGGTCTTTTCCTTCTCTTGTGTTTCTTGCCTAGAGAAGGTCCTTTAGCATTTGTTGTACAGCTGGTTTGGTGGTGCTGAACTCTCTCAGCTTTTGCTTGTCTGTAAAGATTTTAATTTCTCCATCAAATCTGAATCAGATCCTTGCTGGGTAGAGTAATCTTGGTTGTAGTTTTTTCTCCTTCATCACTTTAAATATGTCCTGCCAGTCCATTCTGGCTTGCAGACTTTTTCTGAAAGATCAGCTGTTAACCTTATGGGGATTCCCCTGTGTGTTATTTGTTGTTTTTCCCTTGCTGCTTTTAATATGTTTTCTTTGTATTTAATTTTTGATAGTTTGATTAACATGTGTCTTGGCGTGTTTCTCCTTGGATTTATCCTGTATGGGACTCTCTGTACTTCCTGGACTTGATTAACTCTTTCCTTTCCCATACTAGGGAAGTTTTCAACTATAATCTCTTCAAATATTTTCTCAGTCCCTTTGTTTTTCTCTTCTTCTTCTGTGGCCCCTATAATTCTAATGTTGGTGCATTTAATGTTGTCATAGAGGTCTCTGAGACTGCCCTCAGTTCTTTTCATTCTTTTTCTTTATTCTGCCCTGCAGTATTTATTTTGACTATTTTATCTTCCAGATCTCTTATCCGTTCTTCTGCCTCAGTTATTCTGCTACTGATCCCTTCTAAAGTATTTTTAATATCATTTATTGTGTTTTTCATCATTGCCTGTTTTTTCTTTAGTTCTTCTATGTTCTTGTTAAAGGTTTCTTGCATTTTGTCTATTCTACTTCCAAGATTTTAGATCATCTTTACTATCATTATTCTGAATTCTTTTTCAGGTAGACTGACTTTTTCCTCTTCATTTGTTAGGTCTGTTGGGTTTTTATCTTGCTCCTTCATCTGCTGTGTGTTTTTCTGTCTTTTCATTTTGCTTATCTTACTGTGTTTGGGGTCACATTTTTGCAGTCTGCAGGTTCATAGTTCTTGTTTTTGGTGTCTGTCCCCAGTGGCTAAATTTGGTTCAGTGTGTTGTGTAGGCTTCCTGGTGGAGGGGTCTAGTGCCTGTGTTCTGGTGGATGAGGCTGGATCTTGTCTTTCTGGTGGGCAGGTGCACATCTGGTTGTGTGTTTTGTGGTGTTTGTGGCCTTATTATGATTTTAGGCAGGCTCTCTGCTAATAGGTGGGGTTGTGTTCCTGTCTAGCTAGTTGTTTGCTATAGGGTGTCCATCACTGTAGCTTGCTGGTCATTGAGTGAAGCTGGGTCTTGGTGTTGAGATGGAGATCTCTTGGAGATTTTCGCCATTTGATATTACATGGAGCTGGGAGGTCTCTTGTGGACCAGTGCCCTGAAGTTGCCTCTCCCACCTCAGAGGCACAGTACTGACTCCTGGCTGGAGAACCAAGAGCCTTTCATCCACATGGCTCAGAATAAAAGGGAGAAAAATTAGAAAGAAAGAGGATAAAATAAAATAAAGTAAGATAAAATAAAGGTTTTAAAATAAAAAATAATTATTAAGAATAATTTTTTTAAAAAAAGGTAAAAAAAAATACGGACGGACAGAAACTTGGACAAATGGTGAAAGCAAAGCTTTACAGACAAAATCTCACACAGAAGCATACACATACACACTCACAAAAAGAGGAAAGGGGAAAAAAATAATACATCTTGCTCTCAAAGTCCACCTCCTCAATTTGGGATGATTTGTTGTCTATTCAGGTATTCCACAGATGCAGGGTACATCTGGTTGATTGTGAAGATTTATTCCCCTGCTCCTGATGCTGCTGGGAGAAATTTCCCTTTGTCTTCTTTGTTCGCACAGCTCCCGGGGTTCAGCTTTGTATTTGGACCTGTCTCTGCGTGTAGGTCACCTGAGGGCATCTGTTCTTCACTCAGACAAGACAGGATAAAGGAGCAGCTGCTTCGGGGGCTCTGGCTCACTCAGGCCTGGGGGAGGGAGGGGTATGGATATGGGGCGAACCTGCGGCGGCAGAGGCCGGCGTGACGTTGCAGCAGCCTGAGGCACGCTGTACGTTCTCCCAGGGAAGTTCTCCCTGGATCACAGGACCCTGGCAGTGGCAGGCTGCACAGCCTCCCGGGAGGGGTGGTGTGGATAGTGACCTGTGCTTGCACACAGGCTTCTTGGTCGCAGCAGCAGCAGACTTTGTATCTCATGCCCGTCTCTGGGGTCTGCGCTGTTAGCCGCAGCTCGCGCCCGTCTCTGGAGCTCTTTTAAGCAGAGCTCTGAGTCCTCTCTCCACGCGCACCAGGAAACAAAAGGGAAGAAAAAGTCTCTTGCTTCTTCCGCAGGTCCAGACTTTTTCCCGGACTCCCTCCCGGCTAGCCGTGGTGCACTAACCCCTTCAGGCTGTGTTCACGCTGCCAACCCCAGTCCTCTCCCTGTTATCTGACCGAAGCCCAAGCCTCAGCTCCCAGCCTCCGTCTGGCCTGGTGGGTGAGCAGACAAGCCTCTCGGGCTGGTGAGTGCTGGTCGGCACCGATCCTCTATGTGAGAATCTATCCACTTTGCTCTCCGAACCCCTGTGGCTGTGCTCTCCTCCATGGCTCCGAAGCTTCCCCCTTCCGCCACCCGCAGTCTCTGCCCGTGAAGGGGCTCCTAGTGTGTGGAAATCTTTCCCCCTTCACAGCTCCCTCCCACTGATGCAGGTCCCGTCCCTATCCTTTTGTCTCTGTTTATTCTTTTTTCTTTTGCCCTACCCAGGTACGTGGAGAGTTTCTTGCCTTTTGGGAGGTCTGAGGTCTTCTGCCAGCGTTCAGTGGATGTTCTATAGGAGCAGTTCTATGTGTAGATATGTATTTCTGATGTATCTGTGGGGAGAAAGGTGATCTCCGCGTCTTACTCTTCCGCCATCTTCCTCAACTCTGCCCAATTGTCTGTATTGACTGGCTGCACAAGAAGTCGTTGTAAGCTAATATTTCCCTGGGGCACTTCAGTCACTTTATTAATTGTTTTCTTCCTCACAAATGTCTTTCCCACTCATTATTTTCTTAAACACAAGCTGAATTTCCTCCTAATTGTTTACTTGCTTTTATTAACTTAATTATACCATGCCATCATGGCATAGAATTACAGAAATCTTAACAAGGAAAAGATCTTCTATCTAAAGAAAATTGTTTAAAAATCAGAGGATGAAACAGTCTCTAGAAGATTCTCATCGTGTCAAAGTATTCAGAAAACATTTAAAAAAAGAAAGAAAAAAACACACAAGGTAAGGATATAAAAGTACCTTGGCTTTGATTGTCCATGATACTGCTCTTATTCTTATACTATATGTATTGTTTTTGTTTTGCTTATTTATTTAGGTGTTTACCTTGGAGTTTTTTAAATGTAGGTAAGAAGTCTAAGCAATCTCTCTTTAAATGTTAATGTTTAAATGTTGCAAGAATAATTTGAAAATAGGTAAATAGTTTAGTGCCAAAATATCCCATAGTTGCAGTCACATGTCAGATCAAATTGTGTGTTCTAATCTATGACTACATATGGCAACATAATTACAATAACAGTATCAGCAACATCAATTTATTTAGTATCTCCTCCATGCCAGCTATAGTGTTTTTCATATAGTATCCCTAATTGTCACAACCTGTTTTCTACCTCACCTCTTCCATCTTCCAATTTTTATCTTGCTTCTAATCTCTTCCTTCTACCTCTTCTCTAAATTTACTTTACTTCTTTATTTTCTGCATTTGTTTTTGCCCTCATCATTTTCATGTGGCTATTATGGCAAACAGTTTTCTGATATGGAAACAAAGGCTTATCACTCAAAGAAGTGAAACAACTTGTCTAGAATCATGCACATTGTACATGGAAAGGTGACTTCCAACCAAGGTCTCTCTGATTACAAAATCTATAATTATAAGAATGCTTTTAAAGGATCATGCACTTCATGTTATTCTCTGCACTTTTAGCATACCTTAGGTATTCATGCAATACGCTTCTCTTCCTAACAGATACATACCCACAACCCCCCTCCTTTAATTGGTTTGTTCAAGATTTTCCCAAGTCTGTTTAGAGTACTTTCATTGCCCAAGTTGGACTAGGTGAAAAGATCCTCTCCAGGGATAGAAGACAAATCCATGTAGCTTAGAAAAAAACTGAGCTAATCCCAAAGGTATACATGGCAACTTCCATTTACAGAAGTCCTGGATAAGGTGGTGGGCCTGAGATTCACCATGATCAAACCAGAGTATGAATGACTAATAAAGGAACTCTTTAAATTGTATGAAACTTTTCACCAATATGATATATACATGTATATATGTATACATATACATATATGTTTTTTATCTAATATCTCATGACCATAAAACTATAAAATATATCTTACTTTTTGTTGAAAAGCTTTCCTAATTTGGGGTGTAGATTTTATACATTTCTAGATGAGTAATTTATATTCTAATTTAGTGTTCTGTTCAAAGTAAGTAATTTTTGAACCCCTATGAAAGCTACTTAGAAGCAAAATCCCCCCCGATATACAAGCATGTGCCCTCCAGCCTGCCTCTCTGCAATGGCTGTGAGCTCTGAGAAGCTACAAGAAATATTAGAAAGTATTTAAGACATAGATATGACTCAACTGCCCATAAATGGATTGGGCTGGCCCAAGCATCAGATTCACATTCTTTGAAGCAGTTGATAGCAAGAATTTCAGCTGACAACAACAACAACAACAACAAAAAAAAAAAAACAGAAGAAAGAGAAAAAAATTAAATAACTTCTTTGCAATAATATTCAAATGCAGTAAGCAGCTTGGATCTAGGAAGGAGTGCCAAGAGTATACATGCTTGGCAAAGATTTCATTTGTTCTTTCCCAAATGGTGTTTCTGGACTGACATTGAGAGCTGCACCCCATCTAATACAAAACACTACTAAAGAAAGGCTGGTAGCTCATGAGTGTGCCAATACAAAGAATTGACACAGAAGTGGAGATGAGTGTACAACGTTGGCTGAAACCAGTTAAACAAAATACATGTAGAATATCCTATTATTTCGTGCGATTCCACTAAACACACCCAAATGACAAGACAAGGAAATAAGAGCCTTTTCGGTTCTAAAAATTTAATTTCACCTCCTAAATGATCAGACTTTTAGGGAGGTATATAAGACAATAAGCATCAGAGTAAGTGGTTCCCAAATCTGCATATAGGACACTTTGATCCATCACCATAAACAACATGCTTTGTTAAGCAAAGCAAATTTGGTTTGATTAATTTTCTCTCTCCCTGTTTCTGTAGCACCTTTTCATTTTTTTCCTAATAAAAATAATTTAGAACAAGAAACACTGGTTCATTGAAGCTAGTTTACATAATTAATGCCAGAACTCCAAAGTACAAATAAACTGGACAGAGGTTGTCAACAGCTGCATCATTCAGTCAAAGGGTTTCCATCCTCTCTCTCGTGGTCCTTCTGTATTCATGAAGGCAGCCTACCTGCATTTAACCCATGTCTGTTAAGTTCCCCTTGTGGACCCCAGAATACATAATAATGAAAGACTAATTTCTGTAACACTATGGCAGGAATAGAGGCTTGGTCATTACTATATTCTATAAGAGGGAAAGATTTAGCATCTGAAAAATAAGATTCCATTGTTAGATTCTACACTCAACTGTCCAGCTCTTCTCCCTGGGTGGCCTCAGACAAGCCCTATACTCCACGTCTTCCTCATTTAGAAAACCAGCTACTCCCTATTTCCCAGGGATTTTGTGAAACTAAGATTAACATGCTTTTGAAGCCAGGAAGATATTTATGGGTGAATGAACCCAACAAATGTTCTGTTATAAATTTGAAACACATATTGAGCATATTCCTCCTTTTTATATGAAGAAATATAAGGATTATTTAAGGTATGAATAAAACTTTTTTTTTCAAGAATTTCAGAAGTCTGGGGTCACGAAAGTCATGTAAACAATAAGATTTATGACTGACTTCTTAACAGAAACAATGGAAGCCAGAAGACAGTGGAATGAATTATATGAAGTGTGAAGAGAAAACTGCAAGCCTGGATTTATATATGCAGAAAATATCCTATAAAAGTGAAGGCAAAATAAATACATTTCCAGACAACCAAAAACAGAGACTTTATCACCGGAAGCCTTGTACTAAGAGAAGTACTACAGAGAGTTGTTAAGCAGAAGGAAAATAACCCCTGGCAGAAATGCAGAAAAAAGTGAGAAGGAGAGAGGAGCAATGGAAGTTGTAGATATGTGCATAAGTAAAATTTTATTAATATTACTATATAAAACAATAATAACTTGTGATATCAGTTCATTAAAATGGATAAAAAACAAACTGGTTGTACAATTTTGCATTTCCATCAGCAATGAATGAGAGTTCCAATTCCTGCACACCTCTCATAAGAAATTGCTTTTGTAATTTTTATTTTTTTTAATTTTAGCCATTAAAATACTGTAAAACAGTATCTCATTGTGATTTTAATTCATGTTTTTCTAACAACTAATAATATTGAGTATCTTATGTATTTTCTTTGAAATGTATGTTCAAAATGTTTTCCCATTTTTAAATTGAATTGCTCATTTTCTTATTATTGACTGATAAGAGAGCTTTATGTATTCTGGGCACAAGATCCTTATCAGATATGTATTATGCAAGAGAAATGAGAACGTATTTCTATACAAAGACCTCTGCAGAATGTTTATAGCAGCTTTATTCATAATGACCCAAAATTTTAAACAGTGTCCATTAAACAGTGAATGGATAAACAAGTTGTAGTAGCTCCACATAATGGAATACTCCTCAGTCATTAAAAAGGAATTAACTATTGATACATGCAACAATATGTATGAATCTCAAAAGCATTACACCATGTGAAAAAAGCCATACACAAAGTATAACTTGCGTAATTGTATGATTCTGTCCAGGTGACCTTCTGGAAAACAAAAAACTATTAAAAACAAAAATTATATCAGTAGTCATGTGGGGCTAGGGTAAGAATATTTATTATAAGGAAGCACAAAGAAATACTCAATAGCATAATAAAAGAAAACCGTAATACAAAACATGGGAGTAAAAAGTGTTCTAGGAAGTGGTAAAAATATGAATTTATATTATCTATAATTAATATAAATATACAATTTATGTTAAATAGTAATAAATCATGGATATATTGATATAATGCAAAGTCTCCGATAACCACAAAATAATGCTGAGTGAAATTAAATACCCACATAAAAGAAGCAATAGACCTTGTTCATGAATTGGAAGACTCAATATTGTAAGATATAAATTCTCTCCAAATTATCTATAGTCAGTACAATTCCAATCATAATAATTCTTAGCAGGTTTTTTTGTGTGGAACTTGACATACTGATTCTAAAATGGATATGGAAATGCAAAATACCAAAAATAGCCAAAGAAATTCTGAAGAAGAACAAAGTTGGAAGACTTACACCACCAGATATTATGTAGATCATAGACTAAATGTGAAAGTAAAACAATAAAGTTTATGAAAACTGAAAGAAGAATATCTTTATTCCCTTGAGGTGAGAACAAAAAGCTCAAACAATGGGGTTAAATGTTGGTAAATTGGATTTTATTAAAATTAAGAACTTGCATCACCAAAAGATAACATTAAGATGGGAAAAAGGAAGACATTGAGTTAAAGATATTTTCAGTACATTTACAGGAGAAGGACTTCTTCATAATATACAAAAACACTTACCAATCAATAAGGAAAAGAGAGACAATACAATTTCTAAAATGGGTAATAGACTTAACATATATTTCATAAGAGAGAATATCCAAATGACCAATATTCATATAAAGGTTTCCTAGGCATCATTGATCAGAGAAGTGCAAATTAAAGCCACAGTAGGGTATTATTGCATACCCACCAGTATAACTAACTTTATCCAGTGTTAGTGATAATGTGGAGCAAGAGGAACCCTTATACACTGCAGGAGGAACTGTAAATTTCAAAATTTCACTTTCCAAAACTCTTGTGCGTATTTACTAAAGTTGAATATGTGCATACTCCCTGGTCTAAAAATTCCATTCCTAGGTATATACTCAACAGAAATGAGTACTGTGTCTAACAAAACACATGTACAAGAATGTCAATAGTCAAAAATTGGAAACAACTCAGGCATTCATCAGCAGTGGAATGGATAATTTGGGGTGTATTGATACAATAGAATAGCAATGAAAAAGTGTGAACTACTGATACATGCAACATCATAAATGAATCTCTCAAATACGATAGGAAGCCAAATACAAGAGTATTACTGTATGTTTCCACGTCTGTGAAGTTCAAAGTGAAGCAAAACTAATCTATGTGGGTGGATGGATGTCACATAGTGATCACCTTTCTTAAGTTAATGGCTGGTGTGGGGCATGAGGAAAACTCACAAAAACGGTAATGCTTTTTATCTTGATAATGGGTATTGTTTTCAGGGGAAGGCCTACTTTGTTGAAATTTATGAAGATGTACAATTAGGATGTGTACTCTTTTCTGTATGTATCTTATATTTCAATAATAATAAGTTTACGAGAAAAATCAACACTATGGGTTTCTGGAAGATAAACTAAAGTACTATGAAGAATGACTATTGGTCAAACTAGCTTCCTAAAGGGACACAATTAGGGTTCCAAATATGATATTCATCAAAGCAACATTTTTGTAAGATACATTCTTTTCCCTACATAAGTACTTGTGTGTGGCAACCTCATAAATGGTGTGTGCTCATGTGCTGAGGGACTTTAATTAGTATTATTTCACACAGTATTATATCACAAAGGGATTAAAACTTTTGAAGAGATGTTTATTTCATCAGGGAAATCTCCACCTGTAGAATAAAGGTTTACTGGTAGTTCCTGATGCCTACCCCACAGATTTTCATGTGTATTGCTTTTTCTCTCCACACAATCCTCCCTGTCTAGTTTACTAGAATTCCTATGCAGGAAGGAAGGACAAGTGACAGAGACAGTCACCCCTTCTACAATTCAGTTAATCCTCCTTCTTTTCTGCTCTCAACCCATTTCTTGGAGGTTACACAGATCCAGGGAATTGAAAGTTTGTGTACAGATATTAACCACCTACAATTTTCCTTTGATGTGTGTCTAGACTACCTATCATCACATAACACTATTGAAAATGCCAAAGGATTTTCATTTTGACTTAGCAGAAGCTTCACATTATTGGTCACTTTTCTTTATCTACTGGATTCAGTCATCTTTCAGGTAAGCAATTCATCTCAAAATATTTTATCAAAATCCACCAGTCAAAATCTTGCTTAATATATAGTTCATTCCAAAGCCAAAGGGAGATCCAAGCTTCATAATTTCTAAAGTTTATCATTACTTCCAACTGTACAGAACTTATACCTTGCTTTTACTTTGTAAAAGAAAAACCACAGGCTTCTTCTGCCTGTTGCATATTTACCAAAATATACAATCATAAACATACTCACAAACACACAAAACTTGTGGTAAATGGGCTAATACACATCATTGCCTGACATTCTTGAAGTGTTTCAACCAGGAAAAATAAAAAATATATAGATGTTACTGGGCATATCATAGAGTTACAGAGCTGAGAAAGACAAGAAAAGATTTGAATACTTTATGTACTGAATGAATCAACTCCATCAAGAGAACAGGAAACAGTTCAGGCTCACCCACCAACCATCTCTGATGTAAGGAGCTCCTACTTTAGCAAATATTAATTAAGTACCTACCACCTATCCTGAGTGGACTGGGAAACAAACATGGTAAAGAGTTCTTTATAAATATGGCATAAATAATGGAATCCACTTGAATGGAGAATGTAAACATGTATATTTCAACAATTTCCAAAGCCCAAGTATAAACTTGTAACAGATAAAACATAAGACCTGCAGGTATATTTGGGCTCTAAACTAATTGCCTGGATAGCTAATTCCTGGATTGTCATATATTATAACTTCTTCACGGAGATTCCGTGACTACAGATGAGCCCACTTTATCAGCTGTAGTAGTTGCAGACAGCTGCCAGACTTAATAGATCAGATAGATAAAATTCAGACACATTGTCTCATCACTAGGCCTCCTCTTTTACCCCTGGTCTGCATAAATTAATCTGGAGCTCCTGAAGGGATCTTCTGGAAACAAGATGTTCTCACTTCCACTGAGCTAGTAGTGTTGCTCTACACTGCCTCTTAACCCAGGATTCCTTGTTACAGTCATTACAGGTTTCAGATAGATAAGCCCCAAAATCCAATTTCTGAGTGTTTCTTGACACCAAGTCACCTAACATATACATCACATCTATGTACCCTTGTGGGTGTACAAACTAGAAGAACTGACTGAATACTGGTAAAGGGACAGAAGAAACAAAACAGCAACAACAAATAGAATAAGAGGCTAAGACATAGGACAGCTACTATTTTTGTTCATTCATTTTGTTTTAATTTGGTTAGTTGGTTTTTATATTTGTTGGCCATTCTCTTTAACTTTTTGGTGTTTGGCCATTCCTAAGATTGTCTTTGCATCTCACTTCCAAAACTACCACTTTACAGATCCAGAAGGGGCATCTAATACCAAACAAAGAGGCAATGTCTCAAAGCCAGCTCCCTACAGTGAGCCTCTAGATGCTCTAGTCAAGTGATTCATACATCCGGACCCAGGACAGAACAAAAAGTGAAGCTTAAGCTATGAGTCACCCCACAGTGGTTCACACCTGTTTCCGTGGTTTACAAAGTCAACTCTTAAAGAGACTGTTGCAATCTTTAAAGAATCCAAATGCATACTTTATGAGAATTCGCTAAAAACTACAATTAGAAAAAAGTTTGACTGAGGAAGGACTTGTAGAGATCATTCGGGTCAGAGGTTCCTAACCCCCTTTGGGATCACAGAGTCTTTGAAAATTCACGGAAAACTATGGACTCTTTTTCCTCCAAACTGCATTTAAGATCTTGCATAGAACTTGAAGGAATTTTTAAAATCTATATATATTATGAATCTCACCCATGAATTCGCTCAAAGTCCATGGGCTCTGCATTTAAAAATCCCTGATTTAATCCGAGCCAGAATAGGTCTAGGTTAAATAGTTCACCTAAAGTGAGTAAGGAGAGCAGGACAGGGGCTAGAACATGAGGACCTTGGCTCATACTCTACTACCTACACCACTGCTATAAAGAAAGATCTAAATTTTAAAAAATATGGTTATTCTGGGCAGGTTGGACTTTCTCCAAGCATATATTGATTAGGAAGTTTCAGTAGGGAGAAATTGTCATGAATATAAATTAAAAAGTGTCAGATTTTCTAGTTGGGCTCTAAACTAATTGCCTTTATTTTTTCTTTCTGGACCAGATTTTAAACCAGGTGATCAGGTGATTAGAAACATAAATTCTGAGGAATAGGCATTATGTTGGTGTTTTCCTTCCAGTGTATCCAGGGTGATACACAGGGGAATAGTGTCCCAAATTTTGAGGCCACAATTAGTTATTCCAAAATCTGTAATATAAACAGATAGTAAGAGCCTATTTTATTTGTCATTTCAAACAGTTAAACCACTATATATTCCTTGTACCTTTAAGCATCATGCCCTTTCTATTTCTAACAAGATTTTGGAGATGCTCACTCCCAGAATTGTTGGAAATATCTGTCATTGAAATCCTACAATGAAGTAGCAACCAGTTAGTTCTCATGGAACTGTCCTTATATGGGGTCTATGAGACACCCTGTCCTGGTGCTGCTTCCCCTCACTGTTCTTACAGAAATTGGTCATGTTAGCAAGAGCAGCCTGGCAATGAGATCACAATGCCTGTGTTTAAAGTGGTTCTGATTCTTCCTAACTGTGTAATTCTAAGGAAGTCATTTAACCTCTCTAAACTTTGTTGTCCTGAAGGGTAAAGCAGGAATAATAATCAAACTGGTTTACAAGGTTGCTGATGTCAAAAGGTGATCAGGTGTATAAAACTATTAGCCAGTGCCTGGAACACAGTAAGACTGGGTTCACATTAGCTAGTGTTTTTATTAACTTCGCAGGTTAATGTACAGACCCAGGAAGAAGAAGGGACAGAATGGGAGAGGTAACAAATGCCTGAAATTGAAGAATACATTGTAAAGCAGCTTGGCTTGACCTTGATTAAAAATACAGAAACAACTGAAGCTCCTCTAACCCTAAACTTCTAACCTAATTACTTTCAAACAGAATGCATGAAAATGTTTCTACCAAAGGGGCTTAATTCAGTACAGTATCAAAAGGACCTCATTAAAAAGATTCCATGATACAGTGTACCCTAAGGGTAGTAATAAGGCAAGATTCTAGTGTTGTTGTACCCCTGGGGTAATGTTTCTTGTCTGCTGTGGGAGGTGATTCCTCTTGGGACAAGCCTGTGGACACAGAGCTCAGCTGCTCATCAGCTTCCAGCTTCTGACAAGAAAGAGGCTGAAATTTGTGACTGAAGACCCATGTGTTATAAGCAGAGAGGGTGGGAGGTTTCTCTAAGAGATTTTGGTTTTCTTCAGTGGTAGTTGTTTTTGGTTTTCATATACTTTGTATCTCATTTGTTTATAAGACAGTCTAATTAGAGCTTAGTCTTTGTTTTTTTTAAACTATAATGAAGGCTTGATAAGCACCTATTCTCCTCCTATTTAAAAAAATAAGGGTAAATCAAGAACAATAATTCTCCCACGTGGCCTTTTGCTGCTTACCTTCATGTTAGAAGTCTACAGTGGCTGAGCTTCAATGTCTAAAACCTGGTTGACTCCCTAGAAATGTCTGGAGGCAGACTCCACTTCTGGCTTCTCCGTGCTCCAATGGTCTTCCAGATGATGAAGGAGACTCTCTGCAGACTGGGCCACAAAATTCCACTCCAAAAATAAACAAAAACATCTTGCTTCCTACCTTGAGGTTGAGGCTCAAGTTGCTTCAAACAGCCTGTTTACATAACAACCCAGAGTGTGGCCTGAACTTCGATCACTGCCCCGATAGGAGCCTCAGCATGTTCTGTGTCCAAGCTGTTTGGTTTCAAGTACAGGGTAATGTCCCAAATGGAAAAGCTCACTGTGTCCCTGCAACCACAGCAAAGAAGCTGGGCCTGTTTTTCCAGGAGCTGCCACCCTGAAATCCCCATCCAACAGCCTCCAACTTCCCAGCACTGCTGGAGGAAAGCACCCACCAGATCAACAGATGGAAGACAATTTTCATGTTTCCAGCCTCAGTAAACAACTCTCATCAGTTTTTGTCAACCTTCCTTCCACCTACCTCTTAGCTTACAAATATATTTTAAGATGTCCCTGTCCTTAAAAAGTTATTAAATTTTAGAACTTTAAAACTTTACCTAAGTTCAAACCCCATGAGCTACTCCTACATGTTTTTCCCCCTTCTTCACCTCTTAAAAGAGTAGTCATCTATCTGCAAAGAAATATACTCTGAACCTTAAGAAAGTGTCAATATTCAACTATTTTTCACTTTCAAAATCTTTCATATGATTCAAGTTGATACCACCATCTGTAAACAGTGTTTATTATGGAAGGAATAATAGAGGAATGGAGGGATCTTGAGTAGTTATTATTTCCTACTTTATACTCTTCTACATTTTCCAAATTTCTTCAACCACCCTACATTAGTTTTAAAATCATAATTTTAAAAAAATCAAAATCTCTACCTCTAACTTCCTCAAGGCACATTGATTCCACAGCCCCTTGACAACTGCTGTTTGCACTTGTCCCTCTTGCTTCTCTCACTGAGGACAACAAAGTCATCCAGTGACTTAATTCAGCCAATGCCACAGATGAACCTGAAGTGACATTTGACATTTTCTCATTTCTACAATCCTTCCTCCATATATCATTGGATGTCCTGATTCTCCAGCCTCTGTCCAATCCATCTCAGTCTGCTTCTCCAGTTCAATCCCTAGACAGATATTTACTGAGTATTACTATGTGCCACTCACAAAAGGCTAGCAAAATTATAGTGAACACATCACAGTTTTTACCTCTGTCCATCCCTAAATGTTGGTGTTCTCCAAGGTTCTGTCCACTTTCTTGTTTTTCATTCATTCCTTGAACCATCTATTCACTTGGTTGATTTCATTCTCTTCCTCCACCTTTATGCTGATGACTCACAAAGCCCTCACTTCTCCTCACCATATCTCTTCAGCTGAATATTCCAATGCACCTTAAATGTAATGCATTCTGAATCAAATTCAGCTGCCACTGTTCTTCCTCCACCATTTCCTAGGTAGGTCTTGGCCTCCCTACTCATGCAGACATGCATGCTAGAGTTAGCTTTCAAATCTCCCTGTTTTCAACAAGCTCTCTCCAAGAGCAGAAGCTGGGGCCAGTATTTGAGCACAAAGTTTATTTACAAGATGACCCTAGGAGGCAGGAGTGAGAGAGTAGAGTGTGAAGCAGGGAAGGAGAAGGAACAAATAAAATGGAGTGTTACTGAGGGGGTTCTTATTGTGGACAATTGGAGTGCAATTCCACAAAATTGCACTCCACAATTCCATGGTTCTGAGGAATTGTGTGAAATAAGTTTCCAGATGTTCCCACTGAAGTTTGAGAGGCTACAGCATTTTAACAAATTCTCATTTTCCAGTGGTTAAGGGTTGCTGGGAGTGGAACCTGGCTTGGGTGTTCCCTGCACTTCCAGTGTACATAGGAACCATCTACCACAGATGTAGTTGAAATCAGAAGTAAGGCAAGGAGATATTGTAAGAGGCATGTATACACCTGCTACCCTCCCTTTGTCCCCAAATCCAGTTTCTTACTCCTAATAATTCAGCCACAAAAATGTTGTAATTTGTCTCTGTCTCTCCATCACCACTTAGTTCAGACTCTCACATCTTATCAACACAATTAGAGTCATCTGATGGCTATCTTTACCATCTGTCTCTCCTCGAGACTGCTACCAAATGTATCTAAGAACATTTCTGATCATATATATTCCTTATTTAGAAATCCAAGGTAACCCCCATTGCCTACATGTCAAATTCCTATAAAAATGGAACCCAAATTTCTTTTGATGGCATAGTCAACCCTTCACATTCTGATTCCAGAATTCTTGTTTCCGGTTCAGCTTTTATAATTCAGCCACCTTATCCCCCAAGCTACATTTTCTCACTCCTTCTCAAATTTGTCAGGCTTCATAATTTTAGCATACTACTCCATAATGCTTAGAAGGCCCTGTGCTTTATGAAATGCTACAAGTTCGAATGACATAAATTTAAAATGTTGAAATAATATTTTAATATTTAATGGGATAGAGTTCAACTATTTTTAAATGTCCTTGGGTGGAACTCATTATTACCCTTTCATAGCAGATAAATAAGCATTTCCCTACTTCGACTTATACAAGGTTACAAAGTTTGACTAAGCAAATGAGGAATAGAAAAACAGATGAAAGATTATAAGTGACTTCACAGAACTGAGAAAATCACAATCTAATTGCCTGCAAAAAAAGGGATAGCAGAGAGAAATGAGGCCATTTGCCCCTGCTGAACCCTAAGAGGTTTGGTGACATGGAAGTCTGGGTTCAGATTCAGGTCCAGACACAGGATGTATGGGTTATTTGTTTATAGAAAGTTGGAAATTTCTCAAATACCTGATCCCCATTTTTTTTTTTTTTTTTGCTGTACGTGGGCCTCTCACTGTTGTGGCCTCTCCTGTTGCAGAGCACAGGCTCTGGACGCGCAAGCTCAGCTGTCATAGCTTACGGGCCTAGCCACTTCGTGGCATGTGGGATCTTCCCAGACCGGGGCACGAACCTGTGTCCCCTGCATCGGCAGGCGGACTCTCAACCACTGCGCCACCAGGGAAGCCCTGATCCCCTTCTTCATTCAAGGCAACCTACATCTCCTAGAGGAACAATGTGATGTTCGGAATAAACAGAAGCCTGAGAGGAAAAAGGGAAAGAGGAGCTAGGCTTGAAAATAATGGCATGAAAGCAAATGTCTCCATGCTGAGCTGTGTGTCCCTTCACCCCCTTCTTCTCCTCTGCTTATAGAACACCAGCAGCCAAGGGTTTACACCAGCAACACTACTCCCAGTTTCAGGACAGAAGACTGAAATTCTTATTTGGAAAAGCTGAACAGCTGCCAGGAAAAATACTTTGCATAGAGGTAACTGGGGATCCCCTGATGGAAAAGCTAGCTCATTGATTACCTTAAAGGATTTCATAAGCCAACAATTCTGCCTCCACTCCTCACCTACAAAGCTACCAATCAGCTTGTTAGAGCTTCACTTAAACATGAGTAGACATTCAAGGATCACCAGAAACTTGAGAAAATCTTCTAATGTGAGAAATTCTAAAAAATAAACTGAAAACAAAACAAAACAAAACAGAAATGTTTCAGGATATAGAAGAAAGTTACCCCCCTAAAAAGCCATCCTGAATATCTTCAGAGGGATAGGAAAATATCATATAAATGAAAGAAGAATAGGATGTTACAAGAAAGGAATGATCACAAACAAGAAAGATATCTTGATTTATTAATGATAATTGAAAAATACAATAAAAGCACATTGTAACAAGGAAATATCCCAGAAAGCATTTTTTAAATCAAAGATATAAGAAGAAAATAGAGAGTATATAAGAAAATAAGAAGATCAGTCTAGAACCTTGCTACTCAAGTTGTGGTCCACAGACCAGAAGTATTGACATCTCTTGGTACCTTGTCAGATATAAAGATTCTCAGGCTCCATTCCAGATCTATTAAGTTGGAATCTGCATTTTAATAAGATCCCTAGGTGATTTGGGTGCACACTAAATTTGGAGAAATTTATCTAGGCGATCCAATATATTAGTTAAGATGTTTTTGGTTTCAAGTATGAGAAAACCATTTCAAAGCGGCTTTAAATATAAGGATAGTTTTTATCTAAGAGGTAGACGAGAAACAGGGTGGGCTCCAGTTTTAATTCACTGAGCGTTTTTTTCCCCATCCTTAAGGTCCCAGTTTTTCTCACCCTCTTAATTCTGCAGTCCAGAGTTCCATCATGATCCTATGTCTGGTTCCTCTGATGCCATAAGTTGACTACAAGCAGCAACGAAAACAAAATATTTATTTGTTCATAGCAAGCCATAGGGAGAGCCTGTTTTATCTCTCCCAGAACACTTTAGAAGCCTCTCTTCATTTATTATTATCCCAAACTAGCCTAGACAGCTCATCCCTGAAATATTGACTTGTAAGGAAGGTAAATTGACTATGATTGGTTGAGATTGATTTTATGGAATGAAATAAATATTTGAATAACTCTCAATATTCACTACATTCAATTTCAGATCAATAGTAGTTCCGGGGGAAGCGGGTGGGAGAGGGGGGGAAAAAACAAAGAGAAGAGATTTTATCAAATAAATAATATGAGAAAATTTCCTAGAACTTGAGAGCATGTGCCTACATGCAAAAAGGGATGACTGAGTAGCCAGCAAAATAAGTGATAAAAAGACCCTTTTGAAGAACTCTTATGAAGTTTCAGAATACCATAAATAATGGGAATATCCTAAAAGCTTCAGGGAGAAAAATATAGATCTCATTCCAAAAAAATAGGAGTCAGAATGGCATTGGATCTCTCAACAGTTCAATACATATTAGAAGACACTGGAGTGATACTTTCAAAATTCGAAGGAAAATTCATAGTGAAACAACATAATGATTTATTTAAATGATATGATTAACACACAGGTTTAATCACATGAGTAGTTGCTATTCTATCATTCAAACTCAAACAAGAATGCAGATAAAGATATTTTGCAGCATTCAAGATTTCATATTTTTCCCCATACACCTTTTTAAGAAAGATAACAAGAAGTGTTCTTCACAAAAATATAGTGATAAATTAAGAAAGAGAGAAAATTATTGCTGGGTAATAACTGTTGTTGGGGCATTTGAGAAGAATAGCTATAGGTGCTTTTATATAACTAAGAAAATGAAAAAGGAGTAAGAGAGATCACTATTAAGTCCATGAAGAAAAGTTTTACATGAAAGAAAAGATCTAATGTACAACATGGTGCCTATAGTTAACAATATTGTACTGTCTACTTGAAAGTTGCTGAGAGAGTAGATCTTAAAAGTCCTCAACACACACACACACACACAAATGGTAAATATGTGAGGTGATAGATGTGTTAACTGACATTATTGTGAGAATCATTTCACAATATATGCATATATCAAATCATTGCATTATACATATTAAACTTATACAATGTTACATGTCATTTATATCTCAATAAAGCTGGGGAAATAAAGAATATATATATATATATATATATATCCTTAACACTTTGATGAACATTATGGTCCATAAAAAATACAGGAAATGTAAACACCATAAATGTATTACCTCAGCAGTAAATAATAACATAGTAAATAATTGATTCAACAAATTTAAACCAACCGTTATATAACTATACTAGAAGGATCCCGACCAGTGAAACGGAGATGATGGTATTGCAGAGAAAAATTCTCAACTTCCAAAACAGGTAGTCAAGAGCCTGTAAGAGTATGTAATTTTAAAATATGGCATTAGAAACCATCAATGAAATGAAAAGGCAACCTATGGAATGGGAGAAAATATTTGCAAATCATATGTCTCATAAGGGGTTAATATCCAAAATATATAAAATATATATAAAATATATATATAAAATATATAAAGAACTCATACAACTCAATAGCAAAAAAGCCAAACAATCCAATTTAAAAATGGGAAGAAGAACTGAATAGACATTTTTCCAAAGAAGACATACAAACGACCAACAGGTACATGAAAAGGTGCTCAACATCACTAATCATCAGGGAATGCAGATCAAAATCACAGTGAGATATCCCCTCACACCTGTTAGAATAGCTGTCATCAAAAAGACAAGAGATAACAAATGTGGGCAGGGATGTGTAGAAAAGGAAACCCTAGTGCACTGTAAGCAGAAACGTAAACTGGTGCAGCCATTATGAAAAACAGTATGGAGGTTCCTCATAAAAGTAAAACTAGAGCTACCATATGATCCAGCGATTCCACTTGTGGATATATAGCTAAAGGAAACAAATTCACTATCTTGATGGGAAATCTGCACCCCCATGTTCATTGCAGCAGTATTACAATAGTCAAGACATGGAAACAACCTAAGTGTCCATCAACAGATGGATAAAGAAGTTATGAGATATAAATATATAATGGAATATTATTCAGCCTTTAAAAAAAAGAAAGATATCCTGCCATTTTCAACAACATATGTGGATTTTTTTGTTTTTTTTCAGTACGCAGGCCTCTCACTGTTGTGGCCTCTCCTGTTGCAGAGCACAGGCTCTGGACGCACAGGCTCAGCAGCCATGGCTCACGGGCCCAACATGTATGGATTTTGAGGTCATTATACTAAGTGAGGTGAGTCAGACAAAGAAAGACAATTATTGTATGATCTCACTTATATGTGGAACCTAAATAAACCAAAATTAGAGAAATAGAGAACAAATCTGTAATTACCAGAGGTGAAGATGGGGGATGGAGGAAAAGGGTGAAAGTGGTTAAAGGTGCAAACTTTTAAGTATTAAGAAAGTTCTGGTACATAATGTATAGCCTGTGACTATAGTTAATGATACCTTATTGTATGATATATGTGAGAGTTGCATAGAGTAGATCTTAAAAGCTTTCATCAAAGAAAAAAATATATAACTACATGAGGTGATGGATGTTAACTAAATTTACTGTGATAATTATTTCCCAATATAAACATATATCATATCATTATGTTGTACCCCTTAAACTAATACAATGTTATATGTCAATTATATTTCAATAAAACTAGAAAAATATAAATAAATATATAGTAAAACACAACATTAAATAGCAGACAAAATAGTAGAAAATGTAGCAAAAGGCTTTCTCTGTGGACTAGGTTTGAAGTAAGGGGTAGACCTGATGTTTTCAAAATCAGACTTTCAGAATTCAGGTATTATTTTACTATTAACATAACTTCTACTTAGACCAAAGTATTTAGAACCAGATTAATCAGATGATTTTACTATTGTTAAAAAAAAATTTATAGGTCTAAAGTCAGCAAGCTTCCTACTTAGTCACCAAAAAATACTCTGGCTGCCAGAACCCACTTATATTGTCTTTTAGCAACCAACTCTATAAGCTACTACCTTGGACAGTGCAGGTAGGCAGAAATGTGCTCTTTTTTGTGTTACTGACATAGATGGAGGTCAAGAAGAAAGAATAAAAGAGAAATGCTATGTTGACTCATTCAACAAATATTTATTTTGAACTCTGAGGATAAACCATAAAACATAATGCAAGATCCCTGATTTCAAGAAATTCAATTTCGGAACTTATAGTCAATTTTGGAACTCATATTCAATTTCAGAACTTATATTCAATTTTGGAACTCATTCAATTTCAAATTTAGTTATATAGTGAATAGTAGACTACTAAAATATACAACACCGTAAATAAATCTCAGAGATATTATGTTGAGTGGAAAATGCCAGACACAAATGTACTAAATGATTCTTTTCACATTAAGTTCAAAACTAGGCTAAACCAATCTATTATAAAGGAAGTCAGAATTTAAGTTACCCTTGGACAGAGGTGTATTAATGGACACAGTGCATATTTCTTTCCCTCTTTTAGCTTCATTAACACCTAGATGCAAAATATCTGGAGTGAGCAATAAGATATAATCAATAAGACCAAAATGTACAATGTTGGCAAGGGTAACTCGTAGGTCACAGGAATTCTCAAACTCTTTTCCCTCTCAATAGGCATTTGAATGAGAACCCTCTCATTATACAAGAGATTGTGGGGTAGGGTCACACCCAGAGAATATAAGCTTGAGTTATTTGTACTTCCTTGAATGGAAGCTATAACTCAACTTCCTTCTCATAAGTTATCATAACACATTAGCAAGTCAGATACTTGGTTGAGGGTGTTCAGAGAAACACTGTACAATCTACCCTCATCTTTCCAATTGTATAATGAAAAGGTGACTTTTTAAAAAGTGATTTAATACATGGCTTTTTCTTTGATAGCAGCAACAAAGGAAACTCTAGTAAGTCTGTAGTTTCATTAAGTCACTGAAACTGAACTGCTATTTTTGTTGCTTAAACAATATTGCAGGGCAAAAGGGCATGTAAAAAATGCCCAAAACCTGTCTCTGGTCCTCTTTCCCCAAATTCAAAATAGAGCCAACCCAATTCCACTATCACCATACTGTCCAGATATCTTCTTGCATCTAACCAATTCCCTCCTGCTCTACATATTCCAAAATATATTTTTTTTAATGATAGAGAATTTTTTTTCTTAAGTTCAAAAAACTGTTCTTATTTTGGCCTCAAATTTCTGAGCAATCCAAGAGGTGAAGTAATTCACTCAGCAGGGTTTTTAGCCAATACTCTAGAAAGTGACCTGGACTCACCTCCGTTATCCCAGATGAGGTTTAAATAACACCATATACGTATTCATATGACTTGGGCTTCCTTATAGTATGGTGGCCTCAGAGTAGCAGGACTTCAAGAGAGTGTTCCCAACAACCAAAATGGAAGTTTTATGGCCTTTTGTGATCTGACATTAGAAGTAACATATCATTACTTCTGTAGTACCCCTTTGGTCAAAGAGGTCACAAGCCCACCCAAATTCAAGGGGAGGGGAAATAGATTCTATCCTTTAATGAGACAAAGGTCACAGAATTTGCAAATTTAACACTGCTGCATGGAGGAAAGACAAAATGCCTCATGGACTATATTTGGGATGTATAGTTCATTCACAATAGATATCCTATCTCTTTACCTCCAAGTCTGAGATTATCATACCCTCAGGGTCGATGATCATTCTACTTCTATCATTGAGACTCTTTACCTGTGCAGCTGAAACATTAAAGAAAGAAGAACAGAAGAGATCTTTAAGTGATGCTGTTATATATCTACTGGGAATGATATTTTAGTGGTAGAAAAAAAGACCTGAATCCCCAAAAAGACATATCCCCAAACATTCAGGTGAAACCTGAAGTACTCATCTTAAAAACTTAAATTCTTAAATTTAAACTCCCTCCATCCACTTACCTCCCTGCCCAGAAAGGTGGTGGTCTCTCTTTCTTAATTTAGTATGAATTAATAATTAACTGAGCCATGCAAAAAGGCATGATAAAAGACTAAGGAAGGGTCGGTGCTTTGTGACCACCTAGAGGGATGGGATAGGGAGGGTGGGAGGGAGACGCAAGAGGGAGGAGATACGGGGGTGTATGTATATGTATAGCTGATTCACTTTGTTATAAAGCAGAAACTAACACACCATCATAAAGCAATTATACTCCAATAAAGATGTTAAAAAAAAAAAAAGACTAAAGCAAGTCATCCCTGGTGGCACAGTGGTTAAGAATCTGCCTGCCAATGCAGGGGACATGGGTTCGAGAAGATCCCACATGCTACAGAGCAAATAATCCCAGGTGCCACAACTACTGAGCTGTGCTATAGTGTCCGCGAGCCACAACTACTTAGCCCACATGCCTAGAGCCTGTGCTCCACAACAAGAGCAGCCACCACAATGAGAAGCACGTGCACGGCAAGGAAGAGTAGCCCCAGCTCACCGCAACTAGAGAAAGCCCACGTTCAACAGCGAAGACCCAATGCAGCCAAAAATAAATTAATTAATTAAAAAAAAAAGACGAGGGCAATAGGGTCCCCTGCCTAAAGTGGGGTCCAGAGCAGAGAGAACAAGAAACCCTATACTTTCTTCTCAGTTTTGTCCATGGTAGTTCTGAGAAAAGAAATAAGGCAATGACGCAGGATAATATAACATAGGTTTCAGTGGTTTGCTTCATACCATTTCCAGTGATTTGAGGTGGCTTGTCATAACCTAAATTTAAAAATAAGCTTCTGCTAAGAATTAAATTTCCTCTTAGTATAGAAGGCTCTGGAGACTTTTTTTGTATTGGGCTTTTCTGAATTATGAAAGTTGGGTTAAAGACATATAATTCTAAAACATGGCTCAAAAAATGCTTTTTTCCCCAAACATGGAATTCAAAGGGGAAAATTGGCTTTAAAATAAAATTTCCTTTGCCTGGTTGCTTCTTTACAAAGACCCAGAAGCATGAGACTAAGTAGAGAGAGGAGGTCCAAGGAGAGGTCAGAAACACTGCTGTCCTAAAGCTACTGCCCAAGTACAAGATGGAATTCCATAAACATTAAGAGTTGAATTCTTTTCTCCAAGGCTGTCAAGTTTCCTAACACTGAAATAATACCATATAATGGTCACATGCCTGTGATTTGGGACCGTGTATTCATGGATAATGTGAAGAGGGAAAGGAAAAAGGGTAACAGGGAAATTTTCCTCCTTTTCTCTTCCTATCTTCCTTTACATCAACAGAACAAAAAAGGAAAGAGGAAAGGCACAAGAAGAAAAATACAAAACAACTTTACAGACAGCATCTGCCTTTTGGAAGTTTCCAGACCCAAGATGTTGAAGAAGTTGTATTTCTCCATTGCTTAAAATTTTCTCAGTCTAAAGACCAATTTTCAGAGTGGCTCAGCAGGACTCCCAAAGTTAGTTTGCATAAAATGTCTCTTAGTGGAATCAGCTGCTAAGGTCTAGCTGCTTATTCAGTTCCAAATACCTGAACGTCCTAAATCAGCTGTCACCAATGGCCACTGGGTGCTTGACAATCTCAAAATCCATTGGCCAAATTCCCTGTAGATTGATTCCAACAAACAGTCCCCACCTAAGAATCATGAACTGTATATAAGCCAGGATTTAATCAAAGAAATAGAAGCACTGGAGACAGGTAATAAGGGATTTATTACAGGGATTCAACATTACCACAATGGTGGGAGTTAAACATCCTACAGGAGGCTGTGCCTTCTGTGTTTGGTGTGGAGGCCTAAAGTCAGCAGTCAGAAGGGAAACATGTATATCAAGTGGGGAAAAAAGGACAACTGGAACCTTCAAGGATGAGCTGGAATCCTCGAGGACAGATTAGAATTGATGCTGTTCTCTCACCTCTTCGAGTCTACCACCTTCGATGATGGAGTATCCTGCAGGAGGAGATGATATTATTTACCATGGAACTAGATTCTCACCTGGTCCAAGAGGCAGAGCAGCTGAAGGAGGATCCAGCAGGAGCAACAGGAGCTGCGGGACTAGCTATCAGGATGAGTCTGCGGAAAATGATGGCATGTGTGAGTGACAGCACTTCCTTGTGCCATATGTGGACTTTCCAAGTATAAAAAGAATATGGCTGTTGCTTCACTCCCACCTTCTAAACTTTCACAAAATGTATTGTGGCCTATTTTATCCCAGAACTATACAAGGAAGAGAAATCTGGGCAATGTAGTTCCAGCCAAGCTAAGATGACACAATACAAACCACCCTAACTTGATTGGTTTGCTAGCACCCCCTTGTCACCCACCCAGCTGGCTTCACTTGACTGTCTTTGCCATATGACAGGCAAAAGAGAGAGGAAAAGAACAGAGGAAGGAAGTAATAAAGAGGATACAAGGTGTACTAATCATGATGAACAAAATAAGAGGAAGAGCCTTTTGACATCTTGTGGCACAAAGAAGTGATTGGTGATGGAATAACCATAACTAGTTAATTGCCCAGGATTGGAACAAACTTCAGTACACTGGAACATCTTAACTAAAACGCTGCTGTGTTACCAACCAATCTCCACTTTCCAATCCACTATCACAATGCCTATTAAACTAAGGTAATCCATTGGGAAATAGAGGGTCTAGAGATCCTAGTTACCTGTCTTAGCATATCTACCAAAACTGAAGTCATTATAATGTCATCCAAAGCCACATACCAAGGTGAGTATATGATAAGTATTTTACCCTGGTTTGAGGAGAACTTTCAAAACCATTAAACTGAAAAATAAAACCTTCTGTAATATTTTAAGTATTTGATCTCATTTTCAAGTATAGAAACCAGCTGTATCTACTCCAGTCTCCCATGTCCACCACTCCCATAATGGATCCCACACTTCAAGCCTTCCTGGATTCCCTAGGGATCTGAGCCAATTCCCCAGGAAACCCAAAAGATAATAGGGAAAAAGCAAAAAAACATTAATGATTGAACTTAAGCTGTATACACCAGCCCCTTGATCCTCATTAGCCTGGGTCCAATTACTCCCAGGACATGGGTCACAGCTTATATTCATATGTCCATGACTCTGTGACTCATGCTCTTGTTGAACTTTTAAGCAGGAAATCTCTATTGGTGGTAAATTACAACTGAGTGCCTTTCACTTTATTACCTCATGACAAAAATAGGCAGAAGAAAAGCACTGCTTTTCACATTTACTGGGTATGGTGGGAAAATGGAATTAAAGAAAATGTGAAGGAAAACAATGTGGAGTTCTCTCCTCCAAAAGAAATATGGCTTCCCACAAAAACTAGTAAAATCTGCACACAATGTGTGATTTAGCTCTCAAGGTATGTGCAATTCTGTGGAAAGAGTGTCAGAGAACAAGAGCTGGTCTAAAAATGTGTGACAAAAGGGTTTGAGAACACCCCAAACTCTTAGGAAGATAGATGGACTGGGAGTAATTTTAAGGATACAGGTCTAAGACAGCATTGTAACATAGTTGAGAGAAACTAATCAATTATATTGACTCATATGGAGGTTTGGAGAAAGGTCATGGAAGTATAAGTAAGTAAGTCTTAAACCACATGAAAGAAAAATAGTCCAAAGCTGTCAGGGTCCATGAGGAAGGCCCAGAGGATGGTGGATGACACTGGCTTTGTACACATTAACACTGTTATCTTCTACAATGATTGAAAACAGTGGTTCTAAAAGTGTGACCCCAGACGAGCAGCATCAGCATCATCTAGGGAATTGTTAGAAATGCAACTTCTTACACACACACACACACACACACACACACACACACACACACATACGAGAATGAACCACTGATATAGAGTTTGTGGATTTACCTCGGCAGAAACACTGATGGATGAAGTGAATTTTGGTTCTGCTTCCATGGTCTCCAAAACTCAGGTAGCTTCCCAGGTAGCTAGTGTGCTTTCAGGGAGTGAGTACCCTAAAACAGATGATACCTCCAGGCTCTGAGATGGGGTGGGCAGAACCCCAAGGATGACCCCTGAGAGTAGCAGTTGGTTGTTCGGAGCCTCTGACTCTCTGGCTCAAATTGCCTCCCCTCACAGAGAGGGTAGAGGTCTGTCTTTAGCTGCGATGGGGGCACTTCCAGCCTGGTTGGGTGGCCCATTTGCTGGACAGCATGACTGGCTATTTCTACAGAGGCAAAACTTGGACCCAGAAATACCTGGCTTGAATCTTGGGCTCCCAGTTTTTGAGGCAAGTTCCTGACAATCAAGATTCTGTTGTGTTTGTACATTGGACTTTAGTAGATTCCACACATAATTGAGAAAGGAGGTCGCAGGCCAATGGCCCAGAGATGAACGGACCCGATTGTCGGGCTGCCTGACGCCAGCAGTGACTGGTTTAAAGTATTGCAAGAAGAATAATTCAGGACCTTCACCACCTTGATCCTTGTCACTTACCCTGGACTGCAAGCTCCACCTGTGAGACCCCCTCTAATTCCCCAGGACGGGGGGTGGGGGGCACAGTTCTGAGGCACTAACCTGCTGGGTCTTCCCTTCTGCCTGGTGGAAAAATAAAGCCATCTCTCTCTTCCTCCAAAAAAAAAAAAAAACCCTGTAGGGTGTTTTTGACCTGAGCCAGCACTCCAGTCTAAAAATCTGATGCTAACAAGCCCCACTTTCTGGCCTTAAGTACTAGCAAAATGGAGAATGTGATACTCTTTTGAAGCAGAATCCCTATGTATCAAACAGAATAAAAGAAGGACTGCTCTAGTGGTAGCTGGAGTGAAGAGCAAGGACTCCCTGTGTCTCCTCTTCACAGCTTCTGGAATGAACTCCCCACAGGTCTCAAATTTCAAGGTCATTATTGGAAAACCAAGTATTAGAGAAAGGAGTATCTCTGAGTGAGGCTTCCCAGAGCAAATAGGACTTGGGTTGGACCTGGAAGCGTGGAAGATACAGATCAGCAGAGAGGAACATTGGGAGCTTGAATGAAGGAAGGAATGGGGAGGAGAGTCTGCAGAGGAATTAGGGACTACACCTGTTCTAAATGGAGGGCAACCACTGTGCAGTGACCAGAAATAGAACTGAAGGATTTTCAACTCAAGATGGCAGAGATCAGATTTGATTCAGTAATCAAGGGGAACCAATACAAATGTCTGAGTGGACAGGTGAGTTGGCAGGCAGGTCTTGTTACTTAATAATCCCCAAACAGTCATGAGGATGCCATGATGTTGGTTAGCTGAGAAATCTCACCAAGCAGCTGCAGATCACTCTTCTTGGGGAATCTTGAACCCTGAGCATTTCCACTAAAAATTCATTCAGTACTTCACTAACTCCATCACGGCCTCAAGTTAACACAAAACAACAAAAAGAGCATTGATTTTCTTTGTAAAAATCTAAAAAGGGAAGTTGGAAAACCTTGAATGAGTTATGACTAGGCTCTAGTAGTTGCCTCACTCACAGGTCATGTGGAAGAGTAGGAAAACATGGAGAAGACCTGGTTTTCAGTCCCCTCTCCACCTCAAGCTGTTTGGCTTTGGGCAAGTCATTGATCCTCATTTGGGCTATTTATTCATCAATAAAATGGAAACAATATCTTATCACAAATTTGTTGTAAAGATTAAATGAGAATGCAAATATAAAACACCTAGCACAGAACTTGATGCATAGTGAGGGCTCAACAAATGTCATTTGAATCTAAGTATGAAAAATCTGGAGGTAAAGTACTACATACATCATACCTGAAATTTTCAAAATTCTGAAGGGAAGAGAAATAAAAGGTCAACATTCCTTGCCTAAACCCACATTACAACATGAATACACCCTTAACCACAGATATTGAAAAACATTTGGGACAACTGGTCAACACTCCAGGTATTATCATTTTAAGGGCATTTTCAGCCAAACCCCGAAGAACAACACTGTCAACCACAGAGCAGTGGTGACTGCACCTACCTGAGCTGGCTGAGTCTACAATGAGTGAACACAGACCAATACCAAGTCAAAACATAGCTTAATTACACAGGAGCACGTGATTTGCCTTCAGGTTCCTGTAGCAATTATCTGTGACTGTTTCTCTGGGATGTCTCACTTTGTACTGCCAGGATGAGCTCATGGAAGAGGCAGGTCATTTGAATGAACCTATCACCCCTAGGTAATTATAAGCCAAAGCAGCAGAGTGTCATTCCACAGATACAAGTCAGCAAATTGTGACTTCAGCAAGGAGTTCCTCCTTTTTCTCTGAAAATATTTGCTGGAATGCCAAAAAAGCTTAGCCACCCTCTCTGAACATCCAAAGGCATATTGACTCAAGTGATGGATGGATGAGATGCAAACACATGACAAATTCCAATAGAAGTGAGGCAGAAGGCTTGTTGGAAAATCTAGCAGAATAAAGAGGGTGTTAGAGCAAAATAAAATCTATAGAAAATTATAAATTCTTTTAGCCATCTCTGTGAAAACACCAAGAATTCTGGGCGATATTATGTAAGAAAAGACTTTGTCATTACCCTCTTTTCAGAGAACAAAATCACATACTTCCTTATCTAATTATCTTTATGTGGGTAGGTTAGAAGAAACCATTTTCTCCCCATCTCTGCATTTTGACATTGGTTAATAAAATAGGAACTTCAGGTTTGGGGGAGATATTGAGAACCTGGCTATCTACCTCTACCCCCTTTCACTCCTCTCCCAAGGGAAATGGAGTGACCCATCATGTTGGTGAGATTAAGACTTTTGACCATTTCTGGACCAACCAGCTTGCAGTGCACATGCTCCCTGGTGGGGCATAAGTTCACTGAGATAGGGCTTCTGGGCCTGCAGGGCATAAAAAGAGCCAGCACTGGATACAGTATCATGCTGAAGACCATGGACTCTGGGGTCAGACTAATTGAGTCCAAAGCCAGCTGTACCTCTCACTGGCCCTGTGGCACTGAGCAAGCCACCAACCTCTGTGTATTTTATTTACCCATCTATAAAATGGGCTTGATGAGAAATAAGTGTAACAGAACAAAATATGCAAGTGCTATTCAATATTAAAGAGGAAAGAATGCAACACATGAATTACTTTAGGAAAAGCAGGACAAGGTGGCAACCTAAGACAGTGAAAGTCAGGAGAGGAGACATGTGGCTCCTGTGGAATTCACTAGGAAGAAAAGAAATATAATCAAAGAGACCTCTGCCATCTTTGTATCTCTTGCAAGCTCTTAAAGATTTCTAGTGTGTTGTCAGTAATAAGGGAAAGCTAGGATCTCACTGTGAGTCCAGCGACTCTCAATGTTATTTCAGCTTATTTGTTATGGACAAGAATTTGGATAAATCATGCACCTCACCAAAGAGATTCAATTCTTAAATACTCATCATGAACCCTTTTATAATACAATTCTATTAACTGTAAAATATGAGCCCCTAACGTATGCAAGACAGTTTTCCAGTGCACCTTTAAGAGACACAAGACATATCCTGTATTGATAATACGCAGATCATGAGTGAGGTCAGGGAAAGAGTAAAGGAAATATATTCAGAAATAAAAAGAGAACATGGTAATGATAACAAAGAGTAAGAGAAATGACTAAGTGAAAAAATAAAATAAGTTTGGAAGGTTGACCAAAAAAAGTGTAAATTTTCTGGAGACATGGTATGCTTTCTTGCAAAGAGTATGTCCAGCTCTCAAAGAGCACAATTAATGGAATATAGTGCTGAACTAACAAAAGCAAATCCCAGTGTCAAGCACAGTATCTCGAATCCAGAAGGTGATCAATGAACTTTGCTCAAAATTGGCTTAAATAATATATGTGTCTATATGTTTAATATTAACATTTAGCTTACAATTAGACATAATATCATAAGATCTTGGACTTCCAAGGGAAAAATGGGTCTGGTCTTAGGAGTGGGTTTTAGTCTGTGCTTCCAACAAAATAAAATAAAAATGATATTCTAAAGACAAAATTTGATAATTGGATTTGTTTTTTCCAGAAGTGTAAAGGATTTACAGAAATTCTTACTCATAGTACCTTAGTTTGGCTTCACCTGAAAGCAGACCCTGAGACAAAGACTTGGGTTCAGCTAGTTTATTTGGGAGGGTCCCCAGGAATGGGGTGTGAGGAGGTGGTTGAAACAGGAAGGAGGCATTGTCGAAATTGCCACCGACACTGGGCCCTCCTGAGAAACATTCAGACTGATTCCTGAGATTGTCCACCTACAAGATAAAAAGATGGAGCATCAATCCTCCTGTTTCTCTTCCCATTGGCTAAGATTTGACCCTAAGTGCAGTAACCCCATACGCTGGGGTCTCACTTGGAGCTTCCAGGGGTAGGAGAATGTCCTGGGATAGGAATCGGCAACACACCAGGAGGTGTTTGAAGGGGGTGCTGATTGCTGGAGGAACTACCCACCCACCACAACTGCAGCTAAAACTCAAATTAGGCTAAAGGGATGTGGTCTGGCACCACAGGTGGTCTCTTACAGTAACTTAACTGTAAGACTTTATTAACATGTGTGTTACTCCATAGACAATAATCAAAGTTCATTGGATCCTTGATGTCAAAAATAATAGCAAAATGGTTCCTGTCTTTGGAATGCCCCTCTTCCTCCTTACTATAACAGTCTCTTCCTTCCTCCAATGTGCTATTCATGATTGACATTTCTAAGGAGACTTCTCAAACTAAGTTCATCCAGAACAACCCTTCCACTCTAGAACATCTCTGCATCTACTGTCTATATGTTGTAGTTTATTTAAATAACTTGGGTTGTTATTATCTGGTTTGAATTTAGGGGGGTCAAATATTTGATAACCTGTAATAAAATCTTGTTCCAACAATCTCAGCAAACATAGCAGTTTTTAGTACAATTTCCTTATGCAAGTATATGGTTAGGATATCATTAGCTGCTACAGCAAATGCTAATGTATGTAATGGCTCAAATATGACAGAAGTTTATTCCTTGCTCATGTTAAGTGCATATGGGTGTCCCTGAGGGGCAGGTAGTATAATTCCAAGACATGCTGATTTCTAGCCAATCAGAGACCCAGGTTCCTTCTATTGTGTTGCTCTGTCATCTTCAACATGTGACTTGAAAGGTCATGGGCTCCTCTGCATCAAACAGGTAGAAGGCAAATGAATCCAAGGTCACATGAAGGAGACATTCATGCACCTAGAATTCAGTTACACCAAACTGCAGAGAAAGCTGAGACATGTAAAGCAAAAGGGTTTTGTCAATGACGGATTGTGTCTAGTCTCAGCCACAGCCAGTAGTAGAAAGCAGTTTTCTGACTTTTTGTCAAAATTCAGTGTATTCTTTCTTTGTGTTCTTGGTTTTTCTTGATTTGAATGCAACTCTTTGAAACTGGAATTAAACTTCTCCAGAGTTAAAGATTAGATGGACCTTGTTTAAAACCCCTGTTAAAATACTTTTCAGAACATGTCTGTATGTCTGTAAGTGTCTGTACATGGTCTGTCCCACTGGTCTCTGAGCTCTTCACTGACTTGTACTGTATCATTGTCACATGCTTAGCATGAAGGGATACTTATTAAACATTTATGAATAAATGAATGAAAGAATTTTATCTGTCACTCTCCAGAGTTTTTGTGCAGGCCATTGCCCATACGTTTTAAATGTTGCTACTTCTTTGGAGTAAGACATTGTATATAAGTATTATTATTTAGAAGTAAGAGGATAACTGAATGTAAGACCAAATCCTGAGTTCCTCCCCTTGGCCTCCAAATATTGGTGTGCCCTAGGATTCCAGTTTAGGCCTTCTTTTTGTCTCTGTATGTACTGTCTCCCTAGGTGGTCTCAGCTCCTCTTTTATCAGTTGTTATCACCACAATACTGTACAACAGCTAGCAAGAAACCTCAATGGCATACAACAATAACAATGTTCACCTTTTCTCACAAATCTGTAAGTTGTCTGGGCAATTCCACTGATCCAGGAAAGGTTAGCTATTATCTGATGAACTCAACCCTGTGCTGGTCAGCTGCACAGTCAGCTGGGGATTGGTTGGTCTCAAATGTTCTCAGCTGGGATGAGTCACTCGGTGTCTCATCCTCCAACAGACTAATTTAGGTTTAAATTTGTTCTTACGATACAAGTTTGAGAGAGAAAGAAAGCATGAAATCCTATATAAAACTATACAAGCTAATTCAGGGACTTCCCTGGTTGTCCAGCAGTTGGAACTCTGAGCTCACAATTCAGGGGCCGCAGGTTCGATCCCTGCTCAGGGAACTGGATCCCGCATGCCACAACTAAAGATCCCACACACAGCAATGAAGATCTCATGTGCTGCAACTAGGACCCGGAGCAGCCAAATAAATATTTTCAAAAAACTATTGAAAAATAAATAAAACTATACAAGGTAATTCTAATGATCATATGGGGAAAAAAATTTAAAGCAAAAAGAGCCAGGAAAAATGATTCTAAAAAATAAAAGTGATGAGGGAAACCTAGCCCTTTTCAGAAAATAAAACATATTGTAAACTAGAATCATTAAAATAGTGAGGATCAAGTGAATAAAATAAAACATTCAGGAATGGAGCCCCCAAAGTGGAATTTAGTTCACAATAAATATGGTGTTTCTAATAAGTTTTCCCAAGATGAGTTATTCTGTAAATGGATTTCAAGCAACTAGCCTTCTGGAAAAAAAGGAATAAGGGTGCATCACTATATCATAGCTTACAAAAAATTATAAATGGATCAAATGTATGAACATTAAAAGGTAAAGAATAAAAGAACAGTGGGTAAAATTTTTATAAGTATGATAGAAAATCTAAAATCACTAAGGAAAAGATTGATATATCCAATTATATAAAGTCAAACATTTCTGCATGACAAAAATAGAGAACATATCAAAATCTAAATAAAAGCAACAAACAGGGGTATTTGCTACTCATGTCCCTGAAGAAAAGTTAATTTCCTCAAGAGAAAGGCACAAAATACAAATATAAGGTTTTCAGAAAAGGAGGTAGGAAAAAACTTCCAACCTCACTCATCAAATGAGGAATAGAAATCTCTAATGAAACATCTTTTTTCTTACATCAGATTGGCAGGGATCAGAAAGTTTGATCTTTTTCTGTGTTACAGGGTATGCAGCAGGGATTGGCAAACTTTTTCTGTAAAAATACATATAGTGAATATATTCACCTTTGTAGACCATATGTTCTCTTTTGCATCTACTCAATTCTGCTGTTTGAAAGCAGCCATAGACAATGGGCATGTTTGTGTTCCAACAAAATTTTATTTACAAAAACAGGCAGCCATAGCTTGTCTACCCTTGGTGTAGATAAACAAGCATGCACTTATAGCTCCATAAGACTATAAGTTGGTACCACTTTCATGGAAAGCAGTCTAGCATCGTATGTCACCAGTTAGAGTGCACATATTTTTTGATCCAGCAGTTCTAATTCTAGGCCTGTTGTTCTTTGGTATACTCACATATATGTGAAACAATACAACAACAAGGATATTAATTGCAATCCAAAATTGAAAGCAATTTAAAAATATCCATACTGTAGAATAATATTCAACTGTAAAAACAATAGGGAGGCCTTTTTTACTAAAGTTGAATGAACTCCAAGGTGTAATGTTCAGCGCATAATGCAAGAAGCAGGACAGGACATAAAAGATGCTATCGTGTGGGTGGGAATGAGTGCATGCACGTACATACACACACATACACACTTACAAATGCATGAAATATCTTATCACTGGAAGGATACTTATGAAACTATAAGAAAGCTTCCATCTAAGAAGAGGAACTGAGTGACTGGGGACAGGGTAAGAATGAGACTAACTGTTCACCGTGTTAATATTTTGAACTCAGAATTTTGAGCTATAACTTCATATTACTTATTTAAAAATTAAAGTTAAATTTATGAGTTTTCACTTAATCAGACCCATTTAACAGTGGGCCTGACAACAGATTAAAAGGAATCTCTGAAAAGAAAATATGCCAAGGAAACATACCTTCCAGATCGTTCTTGCCCAGATTTTTTCCTCTGATTTCTCTGTTCTTTTATCTTCCATCTTTAGGACCTCTTACTGCCTTTGTCAAATCCCAAATAGTCCGTCTCTTTTTTAACCTATGCGAGCAAAGTGTCTGAGTCACCCAGAGGGTTCGCTTGAGGTAAGGAGGTCACCAATGGTTTCTTTGTTAAGTTGAATGGGTCTTGCTGGTAAGTGCCAAAGCCATAATAATAGGGCAGACAAGGACACTTATGAGGAGCAAAGCCTGGCTAGGCTGCTCCCATCACTCACCTAATTGGGAAAGGGTGTCTTTCACAAGTCTTCTCGCACACCGGGCCCTCATTTGGAAAGTTCGAGATGGAATCAATGAGAAGTTGTCTGTGGGAACAAGGTCAACATACCCATAACGACCACAGAGACAGACAAGCTTGTTGGCTGACGACACTTATAAGAGCAGCCAATGAAAAAGAATTGGTGCACACGTTAACTTCACCACCTCAAGGACTGAGGGTGCCATACCTTAGCACTTGACCTCATTCAACTGGGCCCTGTCCTGCACCATGTCTTCCTTCCTTTTAATCTCCTATAGGAAACAGGTTGACCCTGCTCTTTCCAATTTCTCCAAGAAAGAGGACTGTGCAGCCTGAGGTCTAAGGTCAAATTCACCAGGAGGAGAGCCGTGACAGGGATTTAGAGAGAGTATGCTCTCAGAAGGGGAGTGAGGGGAGCAGGATGGTCACAGAGCTGAGTAAAACTATGGGCTCAGGTGGGGTCTAGCCTCATCCCGACCCCATGGGGAGCCCAGCAGCACAAATGGCATCCCAGAGTTAGGCCCTGTTATGGCTGCAAGCAAAAGGGGATGGAGGGGAGTAGCTTCCCTGATAAAGGGGGTCCTGTTTGGCTGGGGGCAATCCTCTGAAAAAACCAACAACACACACAGTGGCTGGGAAATAGCTTCCAGCCTAGTAAAGAAGATTGGACAGGACACAAACAGTATCCACTTTTGCATGCCTGGGGAATCTCCAAACAGCATAGAACAGATGCTCTGACCAAAATGAATTTCCAAAAAGAATCACAGTCTTTGTCCATCAAGTGACCAACACTCCTGTGTTTGGGTAATGTCATAGCATGCATTACCCTAATGTCAGCAGCCTTTGGGTAATGTGGTAGTTTCCTAGGGCTGCCATAATGAAGTACCACAAAGTGAGTGGCTTAAACAACAGAAATGTATTGTCTTGCAGCTCTGGAGGCTACAAGTCTCAGATCAATGTGTTGGCAGGGCCATGCTCCCTCGGAAACCTGTAGAGGAAGGATCCTTCCTCGCCCTCTCCTAGCTTCTGGGAGCCCCAGATGTTTCTTGGCTTGTGGTAGCAAAACCCCAGTCTTCATGTGGCATGCTCCCTATGCATGCATCTATCACCAAATTTCCTTTTTTTTTTTAAGGACATCAGTCATTTGGATTAAGGAACCATCCTACTCCAGTATGACCTCATCTTAACTAATTATATCTTCAACAATTCTATTTCCAAATAAGGTCATATTCTGAGGTATTGGAAGTTAGGGCTCCAAAATGTGAATTTGGGGGTTGGGGAGACACAATTCAACCAATAGCAAGTAAGTGTGTAATCACATTACATTTTTACCCTAAGATATTGGCTTCTAGTCTGGGCTATTCCAGCTGTTCCGTACTTCTACCTCAAGTCTGGTCACTACAACCCAGCCTTGTGTGACCCATTATGTACTCAATCATCATTAGCTTAGCTATGGAAATTCCAAGTGAGGACCAAAACCTGTCCCTCTTCTGTGTGATGCAGGCCTCCCCTAGCATGGACACAACACAATGATTCCTCTCATTTGCGGCTTCCATCTTGGTTTGGCCATTGTCTGGTCAATAGAAAGCAGAGAAACCATCTCCATGCACATAAAGAGCTTTTCATTCTTGGAGGTGGGGGAGCAGAGGGAATGATCTATCTGCAACACTTTGTGAGTAAAATGTTTGTTTTACCATTCACTCTGAGATACAAACAATTGTTATTAAGAAAAATTCTGAATGTTGAGAGACAACACAGAGGAGTAGATTTTTTTTTAACACCTTTATTGGAATATAATTGCTTTACATTGTTGTGTTACTTTCTGCTGTATAACAAAGTGAATCAGCTATATGTATACTTATATCCCCATATCCCCTCCATCTTGAGTCTCCCTCCCCCTTTCCCTATCCCACCCCTCTAGTTCTTATTTCAATATATTGGCTATCAAGAGAACAGGAGGACAGATTTGAATCAGTACTGTTCCTGGCCACTAACCAAAATGTCAAATGAAGTCACTGGAGGCACGCCTGTGCAGAGGTGCACCATTAAAACTTCCATTCTGGAGATAAATGCTAGGGAGGGGCAACAACATCAATTAAACTTTAGGAATGTGAGCAACAGATTATGCATGTATCACTGGTGGATAATCAAGGAGGAAGAAGCTAATGTATGCACATGGTAGTCATTAAAGAAGTGAGTTGAGAGTTACATTTATGAGTGAAAAGATGAAGGAACCCCCACTAAAAGATGTCTGGATCTACCCTCTGCAGCCTTCATATGGTCTCTCTTCCCAGCCAAGTGTTTTCTTGACTCCATGGCTTAGGTTCTAAATGTCCCACTCAGCTATCTGGGTCTGAGACATGATTCATTATCAAGGGGATGTCACAAGCTCCTGGCAGTCAGGTCACCTAAGAGATTCTCCTGCCTGTCTTGAACTTCTTGACCCATCACTTGGCCTTGACCTCTGGAAACAGTGCACACCTTGCTCCTACCTGCCTGTCCAAACTACTGCTGCCTGAGCTAAGCTATGCCCTTTGATCTTCCATACTTTGTTCTTACAACTTCAAATATTTTTGATAGCCCATAAGCTCTACCTATTGTAAAGTTTTCTAAGCCTTTTGAATTAAGTAGCTTTCTTTAAATCAATAGTTCTTGTACCCTAGCTAGCCATGCTGCATGGTACTGAATAATATTGAGCTAGTATATTTCTTTTAAATTTTGTTTGCAATACTGGGTTATGGCAGAATAGCCATACATGTAGAAATATGTGTCACATACTACTTCTTTATAACTTCATCTAGTAGTCTTGGGAAAGAATTTCTTATGTGTGTGTCCACACTGACAAATAGTCAGTACACCAATTATGTTTTACAGGTGGGGTAGATTTGTTGCATTAATGGCCCCAATTCTTCATCCTTCCCTATACCCATGCCCTTTGTAACCTTGCAGTGCCCTTCAACTCTGATGCTGGTTCGCCAAGGGTCTTGATGTGGCCAAAGGGATGTTGACAGGCATGTTGCAAAGGCTTGAAAATGCACTTCCATGTGTCCACAATTGCTCTTACTCCTCTGCCATTACTATTAGAACATTCCAGGGCTAAGATGGAGGGTAAGACACATAGGGAGGGTCTGAGTTGTTATAACTGTTATAACTGCTGAGACCATCCTAGATCAAACACAACCTGCAAATCTCCCAATGTGTGGGCAAGTCCAGCCAAGACCAGAAGAACCACCCAGTCAGTCTGCAGACTGTGCACCTCATTTGGAGACACAAGTTTTAGATGGTTCGTTACTGACACAATAGCTTGCAAAGTATCTTATCATACACAATCCCATTCCATAGCAATAAATCCACTTGAACATAAATTCCATGAAAGCACAGATCTTGTATGGGTCACTGATGTTTTCTAAGTACTTAGGATAGTGCCTGATATGTAGTAGATTTTCAATAAACATCTGTTGAATTGATGAATGAATAAATGAATGAAAATAATTATGGTAATAGTAATAACAATATTAGGTACAAATTACTTAAACTCTATTATGTTCTAAGTACTCTACTAGGTGCCTAATCAACTGTTTTATTTGATTCTTTTGTCAACCCTGTAAAATAACTATTATTTATGCCATTTCAAAGATGAGAGAATTGCATTCAAAGCAACTGAGCAACTTGTTCAAGATCACACAGATTTCAAAAGTAGCACATGCAAGACTCAAATTCAGGACTGTTTAAATTCAAAACCCATGTTATTTATAGAAAATATAGGGGGACTCCCCTGGTAATGCAGTGGTTAAGAATCCACCTGCCAACGCAGGGGACACGGATTCGATCCCTGGTCTGGGAAGATACTACATGCTGCGGAGCAACAAAGCCCGTGAGCCACAACTACTGAGCCTGCGCTCTAGAGCCCGCAAGTCACAACTACTGAAACCTGCATGCCTAGAGCTCGTGCTCTGCAACAAGAGAAGCCACTGCAATGAGAAGCCCACGCACCACAATGAAGAATAGCCCCCTCTTGCCACAACTAGAGAAAGCCCGAGCGCAGCAACTAAGACCCAACACAGTCAAAAGTAAGTAAGTAAATAAATAAATTTAAAAAAGAATATATAGGTACTAAATTATTAAAAACTATGTAGTAGGTATATCTTAGAGAGTTTGAGAGCTTAACTGAGTTTTAAAATAATTAAATTACAGTTGACCCTGGAACCTTCTCTACATCCAGATGTTTTCCAATAATCACAAAATTTGGAGTCAAGTGAACACAATTCTAAGGTCCCATACAAGAATATGGAATAATTATCTGAGAATCTGACTGTAAAATCAGAAGCAAAATTAATGAAATAAGAAATATACAAAGTAGTATAAATAAAGTTACTTATACACCTGAGCAAGAAATGGATAGGAAACCTAATTGATGTTGTTTATAAAAGTAACAAAAGATATAGGAAAGATTGGATCCATGTGGAAATGAGAATACATGTCTACCTTCCCTATTACATTAGCAAAAAGGAGATTTTGAAGAGTGTGAATCAATAACAGCATTCGGAGTTAAAAAAAAAAAAAAAAGCTGAGGAGTGTATTAGGCAAGGTTCTCCAGGGAAAAAGAACCAATGAGGTGTGTGTGTGTGTGTGCATGTGTGCGTATGATAAGGAATTTACACATGCAATATGCACTTCTGGAGGCTGGTGAGTCCAAAATCTGCAATATGAGTCAGCAGACAGACAGAACCTTAAGGAGAAAATGAAAAATCCACCATCATTGTAAAATATTTTAATATACCTCCCTCAGTAAATGCTATAGCTACAAAAATAAGTAATTATTGCTATTCAAGTGTTTCATATTAATAATAATTAGTAATAATTATTGTTTCATCCATCCACTATGAATATAGAGAAAACATTGTTCTCAGAAATAGAATATACAATTTTCCAAGTACACAAGGAACATGTATGGAATCTGACCATGTGCTAGACGTTTCTTTAAAGGGCCAGAGAGTAAATACTTTAGGTTTTGCAGGCCATGCCATTTTTATCACAACTGTCAATTCCGCCATCGTTGTGAAAGAAGCAATAGACAATATGTAAAGAATCAGCATGGCTGTGCTCCAATAAAACTTTATCTACAGAAACAGGTGATGTGTATTCCTGTTCTAAAGAACAGAAAAGGAGGGCACATATACTAATTTATTTTACATGATTATCCCATCCTAAACATCAAGTAGAAAACCAGGCAAGGATAATACAAGAAATAAGGCAATTTTACTGAAGATCCTAATGCTAAGAAAATTGACTATCCATTAGGAAAAGAAAAAATTGCCTCCCAACCTAAACCTGTACAAAAAAATAAATCTCAGATAGATTATAGACCTAAATGTAAAAGGCAAAATAAAAACATTCAGGGGTGGGATAGGGAGGAGGGGAGGGAGGCTCAAGAAGGAGGGGATACGGGGACATGTATATGAATATGGCTGATTCATTTTGTTGTGCAACAGAAACTAACACAGTACTGTGAAGAAATTATACTCCAATAAAGATCTATTAAATAAAAACATTCAGAAGAGTATCTGTATGACCTCATGATAGAATATTACTTCTTAAACAAGATGCAAAAATAGGCAACTCATGAGAGAAAATATTGATATATTCAAATACTTTTATAAAGAGCTTTTATTCAACAAAAGATACCATAAAGAGAGGGAAAAGATAGGGCATGAACTGAGAAAAGACATTTGCAGCACATACAATTGACAAATGATTGGTTTTCATGCTATATGAAGAATTTCTACAAACGAATACAAGAAAAGGTAACAATAGAAAAATGACTCAAACAATAGGAGAGGAAATATTAACCCCATAAATATGTAGAAAGTTGATCAAACTTACTAGTAATTAGAAAAATAAAAAGTAGAAGCAAACTGAGACACAGTTTAAAATTCATAATATTGACAAAATTTTTTAACTTGGAAAACACCAAGTACATGGAGCAAAAGGACATGGAGCAAAAGAAAATCTAATAAACTGCTGGCTGAGTGTAAACTCATAGAACTCCTTTTGAAAAACAGTTTGTCATTACCTAGCCAAATTCAACATTTTATTCTCCATGACCCAGTGTATCGGTCAGGGTGAGTTAACTTTGTTATAACTTTGTGATAAACTTGATATAGTAAAAGTTAATGTTTTGTTCACAAGACAATCATGCGAACAACAAGGGGGGAAGGGTAAGTGGTGGTAACTAATCCACACAGTCACATGGGGAAAGTAAGGATTGCTGCCAGGAGATCTTCATGGGGCAGGCCTAGAAGTAGCAGACATCACTCGTTTACATCCATGAGCCAGAACTAAGACCTTTGCCTTATCTAACTGCAAGAGAATCTGAAATAATACAATCCACACACCAGAAGAACCAAAGAACACAGATACAGGTCTCCCCTGCTATCCAAGTGGACTGTTCCTATGAAGGCTTTGTAAGCTGAAGTGGCATAAACCTTCTTCAGTTACTTTAGGACTCATCTTGCTAATAAATGCTCACAATAAATCAAGATAAAGCACAGGTGCTCATGGACACAGTGCAAATCTATGGTGGCTTGATGCTGATATGCTGAGTACAGCTCCCAGGAAGGAGCTTTGTGGTGTCCCTCTAGCTTCTCTGGTTGTGGGCTGCCTCTATAATGGCTCTGCTGCAGAATAGATGCTGAGTGTACTATTTTCCATTTTTGTCTTTTTTTGTAAAATCAAAAATCCTCTTCAGATTTCTTTTGATTAATGAGAACACTAATGTAAGTCTTTCATAAGTGAAGTGACATAAAGCAAACTTTCAAAATGCAGGGGTTCCCTGTATTGTTGAGCACTAGCAAATTCTGCTACCCCCAGCAGTTCCATTCCTAGCTATTTACCCTGCCTGACACACTTTTGCATAAGTGTGCTATTTTATACTATATTATATATAGTATAATGGAAGTTCATAGTATTATTGTTCTTGATGACAAAAAAATTGGGAACAACCCAAATGACTTCCAATAATAGAAGTGGACAAACTTATAATGAAGGAGAGAATTAGAATAAAATTAGAAGCAAGTTGTTTGAGGAGGCAAGAGTATGGAAGAGAGGTCTGGTCTAAGATGGGAGCAGGAATATCTTACACATCAGAGCATATGAGTAGAGAAGCAAATAGATTTGCAAATTTCATACTTAGAAGGTGTCATTCTCATTATAATGCATCTAATTTCTCTACAATATGAGGCAATTTCACAAGTTAAGATGCAATGAGGAAGGGATGTTGAAAAGAAGGTATGAAATACTCATTCCTGATAGTTAAAAATTAATGTACCAGGGGTATATAGTGGAATTGCCTGGAAGAATTGAGTGTCATTTGAGATTTGTTGTCATCGGCTGAAGTGAGTCCAAACGACAACGGCATTTGATTTTCACCAGCCATGTTCAGCTGCTTGAGTGTAAGAAGGAAATGAATAGATAATTGGGCTTAACTAGGGTGGAGTTTTGCAGAGGAGTATGATGGAGGAGAGAGATCAGAGCATCAAGGATGTTTTCCTGAGAATGATTATAATTCCATACCACAAGATCTAAGTTACACAAAAAGAGAAGTAAGAACCTGAAACAGTGAGTAATAAATGATGAAAAATGGCAGATGAAAAGAGCCCTAAGGAAAGGTGAGATGGGAGGGTAAAAGCTGTACCCAGAGTATGGGAGATTCGAAAGTGAGATTTCAGAAGGACTTGCTGTGGATGACAAGGTCTATGTAATGACCATGATGGGTGGCTGAGGCAGGATGAAGGAAAAAGACCATTGGGTAAGAGAGATCAAGGAATTGAGGAGGCAGGGTGATAGAAGGAATCCCCTATGTCAATATTGGAGCTGCCAAGATTAATAACGAGAAGACAGTGATCCAGGTGCTAAATTTAGAAATGAATAAAGCAGTATGGCCTTAGGGATAAAATATTGTTACATATATTGCAAACAAAGGATTAATATCCAGAATATATGAACAACTCCTATACACCAATTTATAAAAGAAAAACAAGCCAATATAAAAATGAACAAAGAATGTGAATAGGCAGTTCACAAAAGGAGATATAACCTTACTCAATAAACATAAAAAGATGTGTTCACTTGCAGTAGGAAAACAAAAATTAAAATGATTACTTTTTTAACTCCTTAGTTAGCAAAAAATAAAAATAAAAAAATTAAGAGATTAACAATATACAATATTGAATTGGGGGTGAAGAAATGGGCCCTCAAACACTTTCAAGGTAAGTATAGAAAACACTTTGTGGCTCCTCTCAAAATTTTAATTGTGCATACATTTAGCCAACAAAGACCACTTCCAGAAATGTATATTACTACAATACTCACACATGTGAACATATATGTAGGTTTAGAATTAATTGTTGTTGTAAAAATTTGGAAACAACCTAAAATGTTGAACAAAAGTGCTTCCTGGGATCACCTTTCAAATAAGCCACTTGCCCTCACTTCCTTGCTTAAGGATTCATGTCTGGAAGCACCCAAACTAAGGGTCCTTGCACAGTGGTTTATCTCCCTTTTTCACTCAGGAAGATTGACAGTTATACTACCCAATTACTGCCTTTCCTTTTTCACTTGGGATGCTGAGAGACAGGCTGCCTCCTGTTATCTGACAGACATTTTACAAATAATTAACATGTGAAACTTCTCAAGACATGGGAATGGCTCATGATTTAACGCCCCCTCCCTTAGTGTTACTTTATATAAATTATTCATCACGATAGAATGGGCTCAGCCTTGCCAGGCCACACTTTCCTAATGACTGTTATCAAATCCATATGTTTACAGATGAAGGAAGTATTTTCACATAACAGACAGTCAGACCTTGGCCTGCTGAGGTGGTATTATATGAAGGTTCTAAGCTACAGTGGGCAATGCTGATCATTGAGTAGAAAGCTAACTTTGTTTCCTAATAAAGACAGAAGAGTTGAAATTCTGGAGGAAGTCTGTTTTAGTCAGTTCAGGCTGCAATAACAAAATACCATAAACTGAGTGATGTAAACAACAGACATTTACTTCTCACATTTCGGGAGACTGGGAAGTCTAAGACCAAGGTGCTGGCAGATTTGGTTCTTGCTGAGGGCTCTCTTCCTGGGTTGTAGAAGGACACCTTCTCCCTGTGCCCTCATATGCCTGGGAGAGAGGGTGCTGTGGTCTCTTCCTATTCTTATAAGGGCAGTAATTCCATCACGGGACCCAGCCTCATGACTTCATCTAAACCTATTACCTCCCAAAGGCCCCACCACCAAATACCATCACATTGGGAGTCAGGGCTTCAAAACAGGAATTTTGGGAGGGGGTGAAACAAATATTCAGTTCATAACAAAGTCCAAGATGGGTGGTGAGACCCCATAAAAACAGAGAAACATGATTATATGAAGCAAGTTTTTCATTTGGGGAGTGGGGGGGTGGGGGAGTCAGGGGTATCATTGAAAGAGGCACTTATAAGTCTTCAGCATGTAGAAGGTATTTAAAGTCATATGACTATACAATCCACAAGGATGTGAATGCAAATAGAGAAGACAAATGAGGACTAAGCCCAGGATACTACAACCCTAAGACTTCAGAGATATAAGGAAGAACCAGCAAAGGAGACTGAAAAGGAAAACAACAAAGTAGGAGATAAAACATCAGGTCAGAGTGTCCTGATGATCAAGTGAAGAATGGTGTCAAACTATGCTGATATGATAGGTCTAGTAAGATGAAGACTAAAAACTTAACCATTGGTTTTTAGCAATTGCTGTCATTGGTGACTTTGCTTATCATTTCTGACCTTGACAACAACAGTTTCTGTGGAATAGTGAAGCAGTATACCTGATTGGAGTATATTTAAGAAAGAACAGGAGGAGAGGAATTGCAGACTTCAAATGTAGACAGCCCTTAAAAGAATTTTCTGCAAAGGAACAAAGAAAGTTTTCAGTGGGAGGAGTGGAAACAAAAGAATGTTTTTTCTTAGGATGGAAAAAAAAGTGTAATTATATGCTAATGAAAATGATTCAGTAAATGATGTGTCAGAAAAGAGTTGGGAAACTTTCAAAAGCAATGAAGTGGGATTTGGTGTTTTAAGTGCAAAGTTTGACTTCAGATAGGAGCATGGATAATAAGTACAGGAATGTACAGAAAGAAATTAATGCAAAAGCTGTAGGAAGGGAAATATATGAGGTGGTGAGCCATGGAAGTTCTAATGTCTCTTGGGAATTGAGATTCAAGCCAATTTTATTTAAATCTCAAAGGACAAGATGGCCTCGATTGACTTTTTCATTACTTCATTAGTTTATCTGATTACCATGCAAATGTAAAAATGGTGGCATATGAAGATCTTCAAATATCTTGAAAACAAAAGATGATAAACTGAGGTGTTCTTCCTTGAAAGATTACTGACAAATGAAAATTTCCTTCTCCAGGGAGTGAATAATAAATGCCCATCTTAGCAATTCAATGGGGGAAAAGAATTGCCTTTCAACTGATGATATTCAACAATTTGGTAAATGGGTGGAAAAATTATGAACCTCAATCCCTACCTCATACTATACACAAAAATTAATTCAATATGTGTCATAAGTCTACATATAAAAGTTATAATTACAATATCTTCTCTATAGAAAATGTTAAAGAATGTCTTAAATTTAATACAAAGAAATCTTAAGACACAAACCTCTAATTATAAAAATTTCCTCATTGGATCTCAAAATTAATAACTTACGCTTATCTAAATACACCATTAAGAAAATGAAAAAAGCCATAGACTGGAAGAAATTGTACCCAGAATATATAACAAACTCCTACAAATTAATAATAAAATGGCAAACTATCTAATTTTTTAAATGAGCACCAAAAGCCTGAATAGACACTGCATAAAAGATGATATATGAATGGCCAATAAGCACATGAAAAAGTGCTCAGCATCACTATGAAATTCATATTAAAGTCACTGTCAGATGTACCACTGTACACATGTTAGAAAGGCTAAGATTTTAAAAAATAATACTATAGTTTGGTGAGGATGTGGAGCAACTGGAACTGTCATGCACTGCCCATGGGGATGCAAAACAATTCAAGAATTTTGAAAAACTTTACTTTCTTATAAGCTTAAACATAGATCTATCCTGAAACCTCACAATTTCACTCCTAGATATTTATCCATGATAAAGGAAAACATTTATCCACAAAAAGACTTATACAAAAATATCCATAGCAGCTTTATTCATAATCAGCACAAACTGGAAGCAGCCCAAATGTCCATCAACTCAAAGATGGACAAACAAAAGCTATAGAAAAATGTAACAACATGAATGAATCTTAAAAACACTATGTTGAGTGAAAGAAGCCAGAGACAAAAGAGCATACTCTGTATGATTCCACTATCATGAAATTTAAGAACAAGCAAAACTAATATATGACAATAGAAAACAGAATGGTGGTTGCCTATGGGGACTGGGAATTGTCTAGATAGGGGAACCAGTGAACTTTCTGGGATCATGGAAATGTTCTATATTGTGATTGGGGTGCTGGTTACACGGATGTATATATCTGCTACAGTCTATCAAATTATACACTTACTTTTGCACAGCAAAGCAAATCATAAACAAAACAAATAGACAACATATAGAATGAGAAAAACATATTTTCAAACAATGTGACCAACAAGAGATTAATTTCCAAATATACAAACAGCTCATACAGCTCAATATCAAAAAAAACGCACAAAGAACCCAATCAAAAAATGGGCAGAAGACCCAAATAGACATTTCTCCAAAGAAGACATACAAATGGCCAACAGGTACATGAAAAGATGCTCAATATGACTAATTATTAGAGAAATGCAAATCAAAACTACAATGAGATATCACCTCACACCAGTCAGAATGGCCATCATCAAAAACTCTACAAGTAATAAATGCTGAAGAGTGTGGAGAAAAGGGAACCCTCCTACACTGTTGGTGGGAATATAAATTGGTGCAGCCACTATGAAAAACAGTATAGTGGTTCCTTAAAAACTAAAAATAGAGATACCATATGATCCAGGAATCCCACTCCTGGGCATATATCTGGAAAAGATGAGAACTCTAATTTAAAAAGATAGATACACCCCAATGTTCATAGCAGCACCATTTACAATAGCCAAGACATGGAAGCAACTTAAATGTCCATCGACAGATGAATGGCTAAAGATGTGGTGTGTGTATATATATACACACATACATATATATATGTGTATATATATATATATATATATATATATATATACACACACACACACATATAATGCAATATTACTCAGCCATAAAAAAGAATGAAATAATGACATCTGCAGCAACATGGATAGACCTAGAGATTATCATACTAAGTGAAGTAAGTCAGACAAAGGCAAATATCATATGATATCACTTTTATATGTGGAATCTAAAAAATATGATGCAAATGAACTTATTTACAAAACAGAAATAGACTCACAGACATAGAAAACAAACTTATTGTTACCAAAGGGGAAAGAGGGGGAGGGATAAATTAGGAATTTGGGATTAACAGATACAAATCACTATATATAAAATAGATAACCAACAAGGACCTACTGTATAGCACAGGGAACTATATTCAAAATCTTGTAATAACCTATAATGGGAAAGAATCTGAAAAAGATATATATACACACAAATATATACATATAGAACAATCATTTTGCTGTACACCTGACAGATTGTAAATCAACTGTACTTCAATAAAATAACAACTTTTTTAAAAAGCAAAAAATAATTATATACAAATCTTTTCATTATACTACATGTAAATTTTTACCTCAAAGAAAGAATTTTGAATGTCCACTTTGGCTTTTCTGTTCTTTTTATTCCATGCATTCTGATCATTTCATGACCATGAAAACCTGAGCTAAGGAGAAAAATGGTGCTCACTCTCAAAAATGCTCCCCTGTCACTGGTTAGTGCCTCAGATGGCATGTTATTTGTGTTTCAGCCTGAATGTATAGGCTGGAATTAGGTTTGAAGCTCTTTGTATAATTCTCCATTGTCCATCTAAAATCAGGAGAGATTGATCTCAAATGTGGTGTGAGAAAAGGAACTCAAAAGGGTCCCTCAGGTGGTGTGAAAGATAGAAAAACCATTTCTTCCTTTCCTTTAAATGTATGTAAACAACAGGGACAGAGGAACATAAACCCCAAAGGGAGAAGGCATAAATGTTCATGGGGAGAAGGAGATTTGGGGAGGTAAAGAAAGGGCAGGTAGAACAGACATCAGCAGAAGTTCCCACCCAGACTTATCCAACTTGTATTGATACTGAGAAACATGAATTTCTATAAATGACAAAGGCAGATTTAAGGATTCTTACACTAATTCTAACAGGGGCCCAGAAACAATATTTTCACGAGAATGGACAATTTTAAAACATCTTTGTCAGTCAAACTAGGTCTGCTAATGTTCTTCATCATCACATCCTGCTTAGTTCTTTAAAAAGTGCAAACTTCACACTTCTTTTGAACAATCAGAAAAAGGCATTGAGGAGATAAGAGCTTTAAGAAGTCATAACTTCCATCCTGCTGACTCAGGCAAGATGATACCAAACCATGCCAGAAGGAGGCTGCTATGATAGTAAACATTTGAAAGAAGACAAACCTGCATAGTGAGCTGCATGTTTTACTTCAGCTTAGGTCACGGGGTATTATCTGATATTTAGGGAGGACTATGCAACAATAGTAAAAAGATGCATTAAAGCTAGGAGATCTGCAGAAATTGTAAGATACAAAATGTATGCACCTCCTTAGTCCTCAACACTAATCCAAGAAAGAAATGATGGTATTCTGTACAATGCTTTATGAAGGCTGCTTATCACTACAACAGGACTGCTCATCAGTTAAGTTCAGCTGGACCTCCTTCCAGCAACTCCCACCACTACCATTGGGCTCTAAGACAAGAGCAGAGAATATGTCTGTTTTGTTCATTATTGTATCTTCATCATTTGGTGTATGCCTGGCACAGACTTGGCATGGAATCAGCATTTGTTAGATAAATGAGTCTTGCTAGTATCACAGTCCCTTATTTAGTTGTGTCCAAAATAATGTATCTATTCATCCTATAAATTGTAATCACACTGCACTAAGCAGTGTATTGCTTAATAGGAAAACTGCAATCATTAGAATATAAACTCTGTCCTCAAGGAGTTTTCAGTCCATAATTAGTGAGAAGCAGTGATGACAACATGTGATGAAAGATGAGCTTGAGAGAACTGGACACCACAAAACACCAAGAGGAGCAGCTAACCCAACTTGGGTTAGAAGGAGGGAACACCTAACAGAGACAAAAGCAAAATAAGAATTAACCAGAAAAAGAGAAGATTAGGCAGAGGAAATGGCATAGCACAAAGGCCAGGGGGCAAACGGATCCTCACCCACCGTGCAGTGAGCTTTTACTGAACATGCTTCAACTCAGGATGTTGTAGATAAAACAGCAAACTAGGCAGGCAGTCCTTGCTTTTATGAAGCTTATCTTGTCATAAAGGAAATAGGGGAGTACAAATTATAGTGTGTGTTCCACTGGGGAACATACAGGTGTTCTGGGTGTCCTGAGCTCCTAGTCCAGACTTGGGGGGATCTGGTAGGCTTCCTGTGTGCAGCTGAGACACAGAGGATGAGCAAGATTATCCAAGAGAATGGAGGAAAGGAAAGACTGTGTAAGAAATAGACTCACAGGAAGAGAGATCACAGGGTTCGATAAACTACATGGCAGCCACCATGACTGGACCAAAGCACTGAAGGAAGGCAGAAACATGCAAAGGCTGGGCAGGTTTGAGATCAGTCCATTGGAAAGCCCTGAAGAGCCTGCTAGGGCTTCACACTGTATCTCTTTGTACCACAGTTCTGAACTGGAGTATAACTTGAGGGACAGAGTAGTGCTGTTGTGAGCAGATGATGTCAAATCCTTGCTCCCCAACCCCCTTCCTAGTTGTTGGGCAAGTTTATTAATCTCTCCATTCTCAGTTTTGTCACGTGCAAATTGAAGATAATGATAGCAATTATTTCATAAAATAATTTTGAGTATTAAATGAAATGATTCGGTAAAACACCATGCCTGGTATTCAGACAGTGCTCAATAAATGTAAGCCTCCTTCCTCCTACTTGCTGTTTGCTCCATGACCTCCCACTTCCCAGCTTTTCTCAGTGGGTAATTTATCAGCTCAACTTTTTCCCTCCCAGGACCATGGAGAACCTAGTGCCTTCCCAGCCCTGGCTCAACACAGCAGCCACAGGGACATGTGCCAGGATTATTGTTAAACTGAAGTTGAGCTCTTGCCTATCAGACTGTTTGCAAGGACTGGGAGAAAATAACAAATATAGGGTTGTCTGATACGGTTCATGGAGGCACTTTCACAGAAATTCATTTCGCTGATGTAGCTGAGAAAGATAGAGACAGAGACCTTAAATGGCATTACATTTAGGTAAAGGGGTCCCTCCCTCCTCTCAGCATCTAGAGTGTCTTTATTGGTCACAAAGCACCAATGTCTTCAACCATGAAAATGGAGGCAGAGACAGGTACAGAGCTTCACCTCCATTAAAACAGCCCACAGATATGGTCAGCCTGAATGAGTGGGAGGGAACAGTCCATACCTATGTGTCTGGTAGGATTTGTAAGTAGGCATGTGAGGGATATGGTGGCAGAAATTCAACTATATCATTTCCAAGCTGTTTAACCATGAGCAAGGTGCTAAAACTCTCTAATGCAGGACCCTCAGCATAAAATTTGATGGCTAACAGAAACACTTTGCCAGGTCATGGTGAGAATTCCCTGAAATAGTGTGAATATAAGACTATACAAGGGCTTCCCTGGTGGTGCAGTGGTTGAGAGTCCGCCTGCCAATGCAGGGGACACGGGTTCGAGCCCTGGTCTGGGAAAATCCCACATGCTGTGGAGCAACTAGGCCCGAGAGCCACAACTACTGAGTCTGCGCGTCTGGAGCTCGTGCTCCACAACAAGGGAGGCCACGACAGTGAGAGGCCCGCGCACCGTGATGAAGAGTGGCCCCCAATCGCTGCAACCAGAGAAAGCCCTCCACACAGAAACGAAGACCCAACACAGTCAAAAAATAAATAAATAAAATTAAAATAGCCTTCATTATTAAAAAAAAAAAAAAAAAAAAAAAAAAAAAAAATATAAAATAAAAAAAAAAAAAAAAAAAAAAAAGACTATACAAGTTGGGGACTTCCCTGGTGATCCAGTGGTTAAGACTCCACACTCCCAAAGCAGGGGGCCCAGGCTGGGGAACTAGATCCCACATGCATACTGCAACTAAGGATCCCACATGCCACAACTAAGACCCAGCACAGCCAAATAAATATTTTTTTAAAAAAAAATGATTACACAAGTTGTAAAACTCCACACAAATCATAGTAGTTGCTGCTATTGGTATTGTGAAGAAGTTGTATTGGAAATTGAAGAGGAAAAGCAAAGAAGATACATGTTATGAAATGCCACACACAATACAGAACATATTCAAACATTCTTGATTATAAAAACCATGTATCAGAAAAAGCAAATGCAATTCCATTCACTGTCACTCCATTTTTGCTTCCCTAGAAGGGAAGAAGGACTTCAAAATGCAAAGTTGCCCCATGACAAGATGTATGTGACAAAAGCCTTTCCCCAAAGGAATTGTTTTTATGATTCAAAGAGTAGAACTTTTTAAAATTGTGTGGACTCCAGGGACTAAAATGGTATTCAGGTTTCATTCAGAGAAAATCATAGAAACAGTGTTTCTGTTTTTATGTGACAGTTTCTAATGTGATCCTAACACATACCCATCATTAGTTAGGGTACAACCACTCACTTCTTAGTGAAATGTCTCTAGTTAGCTCTTAATCATGAGTTACCTGTTGAATTCATTCAGCACAGGATTCTTGCCCTAAGAATGTCTGGGGCAAGGACCAGAGCTCTGTCCACCTACAAGTTCTGAAGAAATGGCATCCCTGACCAGGTAGGGGAAACCACAATTCCTTGTCAACTATATAGAAGACACTTCACAGATTGAAAACCATCCAGGCAACTTTTTCAGCATGGAAGGGGTGTAGAAGTTTTGTTTCCTTTTGGAATGTTGGCACAGTTGATATCAGACTTGGAACATGCAGCCTCAAGAGGCTCTTCATCATTATCTAGAAGACAGTTATGGATGCTCTGCGAATACATTTTCCAACGTACAACACACGGCCAAGACATGTGTCAAAATGTGATCTCAAGCCTACCAGAAAATGTGAGCAGTAATAATATTTCAAAATCAGTTCTCTCCCTACTTCTGCATTCTTTGGGCTGGTTCTGTTGGAAATGGATTTGCCAAAACACTGATGATTCTTTCCATATTTTCAGGGTAAGTGTAGTAACAAAAAATTAGATGAGAACTAGCTTTAAAAGGAAAAGAAACTTATTGCAAGTTCACTCCCGTCTGCTCAATGTCTTCCCATTTTCTCTCAATGTCTTTTGACCTTTTCTAACCAACAGGATTCCATTCTCTTCTTTCCAGCTCAAGCACACACCCCCAGCCACACCCACACCCCCGAGACACAGAGCTCACTCTTGAGTCCGTGGCCTCATTCCCCTGGAAATTTGGCAAAGATCATTTGAAAAACCAAATCCCCTCTCTGAGACCCTATCTCCAGATTGCCCTTCCTTGCTTATGTTCATGATGTAGCTAAGTAGCCAAAAGTCATGAAGGGACAGAGATGTCACAAAAGGCAGGAGATTCATGACAATTTGTGGTTCCCACTGTTTAGGAAATTTGGAATCTGGTTAGTGGCCATACTTTGGTGCACACTCATACGCTGGTCTAAGACACTTCCTAACTGCCCTTTCACTTACTCACACTTCAGCTTCAACCCCACCCCTTACCACTCATTTCTCAGCCTCACCTATAACTTGCCCAGTTAACTGCTACTTAGCAGTATCAAGCAGAGTCACAACATAACACAAAATTCTACTCAGATGCTTCAATTCAATAGTATGCTGGAGCCAATTTATACTGACTCATAGGAGAACATGATTAATTCTTAAGAATTTTGCAAGTTTCGTGTTAAACACAGTCACTATTTTCAATTAACTTATCTATAATTACTTGAATTATATTAAAAACAAAGACAATAAATATTTAAAACTTATGCCTTCCTCATTATTTTACTATGGCATACAATCTTGAGATTATTTACATCTACCATATCTGTACAGTTGTACCCCCTCATCCATGGGGGATATTTATCAAGACATCCAATGGATGTCTGAAACTGCCAGTTGTATTGAACACTACATACACTATGGGTTTTTTTCCTATACGTGCATACCTATGAAAGTTTAATTTATAAATTAGGCACAGTAATAGATTTAAAAGAATAACTATTAAATAGAACAATTGTAACAATATACTGTAATAAAAGTTATGTGAATCTGGTCTTTGTCTCTCTCAATATATTCTCTGTACAAATTTAATGCCTCTTCCAGCTTAACTAAGTATTCATCAGACAGTGTGGCCATAACATTTGCATTCGAGGTGGAACAGAAAAACTAGCAAGAATTTTGTTTCCTTCTTCACAATTTCACATATAGAAGATTTTTCTTACCATAAATGTTAACAGCCTCAGCATGTGACTTTTTTCTTTCCTTATTAAGTCAAGAACTTTCACCTTTTCACTTAAAAAGATGCATTTTACAGCTTCTCTTTGGCATATCTGAATTGCCAGCATCACTTCTCTTGTGCCTTGGGACCATTATTAAATAAGTGTCACTTGAACACAAGCAACGTGATACCATGACATGCAATCTGATAACCCAGAAGGCTACTAAGTCAAGTGTCCCCAACCTCAGGGCCATGAACCATGACTGGTCCATGGCCTGTTAGGAACTGGGCTGCACAGCAGGAGGTGAGCGGTGGGTGAGCAAGCGAAGCTTCATCTGTATTTACAGCCACTCCCCATCACTCACATTACTGCCTGAGCTCTGCCTCCCGTCAGATCAGTGGCAGCATTAGATTCTCATAGGAGTGTGAACACTACTGTGAACTGTACGTGCGAGAGATCTAGGGTGCCTGCTCCTTATGAGAATCTAATGCCTGATGATCTGAGGTGGAGCTGAGGCAGTGATGCTAGCACTGGGGAGTGGTTGCAAATACAGATTATCATTACCAGAGAGGTTTGACTGCACAGAAGCCATAATAAATCAATTGCTTGCAGACTCGTATCAAAACCCTATCAGTAAGTGGCAAGTGAAAATTAAGCTGCATCTGGTGGCAGGATTTATAGTGGCAAGTGAGTTGATGTACTACAATTGTACAGCCACATCTGGTGGCAGGCTTTAAGTCAGAATCCGACACTTATTTTAGTCCACACGTAGCCCGCCCATTATTTTATTTACCACTTCTGTCCACGCCTCTTTCCTGCACTGCGCACTTGTCTCAGTCACAGTTTTGGTAAGCCCACAAGCTAACCCTAGCCAAAATGAGTAAAAAACAAATATCACTAGAGAGATTCTTTGAAAAGGAGGAAAGACCCAATGATGCGACAGCAGAAGACTCTAAGACTGCCAACAAAAAGAAAACTGCATTGAAAGAAAATACCAAGAGTCCTACTTAAATTACAGATTCATTGCAACAAGTCATTCACATTCTCAAAGCCCACCTTGTATAATATGTGGAACCAGCTAGCCAACGAAGCCATGAAACTTTCAAAACTGCTTTGTCACATGGAGACAAAGCACTCTGCATTAAAAAATAAGCCTTTGGAGTTTTTCAAAAGAAAAAAATGTGAACACAAAGAACAGAAGCAATTATTGAAGGTCACCATTTCATCAAATGTGTCCGCACTGAGAGCATCATTCTTAGTGGCTAACTGCATTGCTCAAGCTAAGAAGCCCTTTACTGTTGGTGAAGAGTTGATCCTGCCTGCTGCTAAGGACATTTGTCATGAATTTTAGGAGAGGCCGCAGTTCAAAAGGTGGCACGTGTTCCTCTTTCAGTGAGCACCATAACTAGATGAATTGATGAAATAACAGAGAATATTGAGGCACAACTATTAGAGAGGATTAATGAGTCACTGTGGTATGCAATCCAGGTTGACAAGTCTACTGATGTTGATAACAAGGCAACAATGCTCATTTTTGTGTGATATATTTTTCAGGAGGATGTACATGAGGATATGTTATGTGTACTTTTGTTGCCAACCAACACCACAGCTGCAGAACTATTCAATTCTTTGAATGATTACATATTAGGAAAACTGAATTGGTCATTTTGTGTCGGTATATTCACAGACAGAGTGGCTGCCCTGACTGGACAGCTTTCTGGTTTTACTACTCAGGTCAAAGAGGTCACTTCTGAATGTATGCACTGTGTCATCCATAGAGAAGTGCTGGCTAGCCGCAAAATGTCACCTGAACTTAACAACATTTTGCAGTATGTGATTAAAATTATCAACCACATTAAAGTAAATACCCTTAACTCACGTCTGTTCACACAACTCTGTGAGGAGATGGATGCAGAACACACATCTTCTCTTACACACAGAAGCAAGATGGCTTTCTAAAGGTAGGTTACTGGCCAGAGTTTTTGAGTTATGAGAGCTTCTCCAGAGATTTCTTTTAGTAAAACAGTCACCACTGGCAACATATTTCAGTGACACAGAACCGGTCACAAAACTTGCTTACTTGTGTGACATATTCAACCTGCTCAACGAACTCAATCTGTCACTTCAGGGGAGAACAACAACTGTGTTCAAGTTGGCAGATAAAGTGGCTGCATTCAAAGCCAAATTGGAATTATGGGGGCAATGAATGAACATTGGGATTTTTGATGTTTCAAACATTAGCAGAGATTTTTGAAAGAGACTGAGCCAGGACCTTCTTTCTCCTAGCTGATGCATGATCACCTATCTCAGCTTTCAAAAGAGTTTGAGCATTAATTCTTAACCACAAAAGACCCCTGAACTGGGAAGGAATGGATCCATGACCCATTTGTGAATAAGCCAGGTAGATCGACTTTGTCCATGCTAGAAGAGGATCAACTTCTTGAGATCACAAATTACGGTGGCCTTAAAAGTATTTTTGAGACAACTTCAAATCTCCATACATTCTAGATTAAAGTCAAGGCAGAATATCCTGAGATTGCCACAAAAGCACTGAAAAGCCTGCTTCCATTTCCATCATCCAGCTTTTTGAAGCATGGTTTTCTGCAGTGACAGCAACCAAAATGAGATTACAGAGTAGACTGGACATAAGAACACACTTCGGGCATCACTGTCTCCCATCACCCCCATATGGAACCATCTAGCTGCAGAAAAACAAGCTCAGGGCTCCCAATGATTCTGCATTATGGTGAGTTGTATAATTATTTCATTATATATTATAATATAATAATAATAGAAATAAAGTGCACAATAAATGCAATGTGCTTGAATCATCCTGGATCCATCCCCTCCCCCCCACCGCTGGTCCATGGAAAAGTTGTCTTCCATGAAAGCAGTCCCAGGTGCCCAAAATGTTGGGGACCACTGTACTAAGTGACTAATGGGCAGGAGACACTGGACAAAGGGATGATTCTCATCCCAGGTGGGACGGAGCAGGAGGGCATGGGGTTTCATCCCACTACTCAGAGCAGTATCCAATTTAAAACTTATGAATTGTTTATTTTTGGAATTTTCCATTTGATATTTTTGGACTGCAGTTGACCAAGGGTAATTGTAACTGAAGAAAGCCCTAAATCTCGAATAAGGAGGGACTACCGTATAGTGGAACTATTTAGCAGCTTTTTCCAATTCTGTATTTAATATCATCATGTTGGGCTGTAGTGGACATATTTGCTCCACAGAAATTGTCAAAAGCTACAAATCAGAGCTTTTTGTTTCTTCCAGAGATCCAGTTGTTAAACATTTACCAGCACACTACTACTTCAACTGAAGATTGAACCAAAGGATCTCTTTGGGTTAAGAAGTAGGATTAAAGAAACCACCTAGGGATGTTGAGACCTCTGGAGACTAGCAGCAGAGGGAAACATTACCACTCTTAGGCCTGAAGGAGGAAAGGGAGGAAACAGTGAGGGCCATCACCAAGGAGGAGGGCCTGCCTGGGCAGAAGCCATAGTCCCAAGGGACCAGCTACTGCCAGAGAACAGCATGGAAGCAGGGAGGAGGCATGGAGTAAACACCTTCTCCTCCCACCTCTGATCACATGCCACTGGCTGAACCCATCAAGAATCCAGCCAGCTCAGAAACCTGAGCACGGCAGTCCACAGATATCAAGGGTCGGGTTCACCAGAGATAGGAAGTACCAAGAAGGACATTTACTAGGGAGTATTCCTAGTATGACCATCTGTGCAAAGGAGGGGAAGGAAACAGGACTGGGCAGAGGAGAAGGTGGGCTGTAATTCAGGTGAGGCCAGGTGAGCTCTGGAGCTAGAATGATCCTACAAGTTTCTCTCAAGATGGAGCCAGCGAGGTAGGGCTGGTTTTTGTATCTTGGTAATGATAAGTCATTGGACACAGGAGGCAGTTTTCTCCAGGAGATGCAATCACCTAAAAGGGCTAACACCTGAAGCTTGTCTTCCAGAAACTGAGGGAATAAGCCCTTCATTCCTGAAATGGGAATCTGGGTGGCATATTACAGTATCCACCACAGCAGGGGTCAGCTTCCTGGGCAAAGAAGGGAGGAGAATGGGTCTGGGGAGTAGTGAAGAGAGGAATGAGGAATAATCACACTGTTCAAAACCCAGATTGTGAATCAGCCCCTCTCAGCAGCCATGCCTGACTCTCCTGCTCCAAACACACACAGTCCTTCTGTAAAGTTTGATCACATTTCTCAGCAAACAGTATTAAACCAGTCTGTTTAATAGTCTGTCCTCTTGTGAACCCCGTGACCACAGGGACTGTACCATCTTTATCCTTATGCCTGTTCTGGCTCAACCTGGAAATCCAGAGATGCTCAATAAAATTACTTATCAATTGGTAAGTAATTAACAAAGCTTAAGGGGTCCAGCCTTCATAATTATAGAGATATCTCAGATGGAAAAAGTTATCCAGAGGAGGAGAAACCAGGCTGCTACATGGAAGAAAACAAAAAACACTATCCTTATGACAACACTCCATGGCATATTACTTTCCAAATTACCATTGCTGATATGTCCCTGGAAGGTTTCCAATTAGTTAGCAAGCCTGATTTGTATCTATAGCCATCAACTGATTGATTCATCAAAGTATGTGGGGGAGGGAGGGAATAAATTCAGTGGAAATAATTATATTTTTAGGATGAAATGGAGAGGGAGGGTAGGAGGGTCAAGGGTGGGCAGTGCTGTGATGTGGCACCACATGACAAAGATTAGTTTGAGCCCAGGCATCAGATCGTCAAAGGCTTCCTCTGAGCTTCCCCTCCAAGGAGACAGATAAGAAACAAGGTATTCAAGTAGCTGCCGGGTTGGCCCAGAGTGTCTCTCTTGTCCAGTCGGCTTGTCAGTTCTTCTGGCATCGTCAGAAGACGTGTGCCACTGCCGTCAGCTTTGTGTCACCACTCTCCTCTGTCTTTCATCACCTTCTGGAGCATGAATGGCGTTATTCTTTTTTCTTTTTTTAATTTTCTTGGCCTAATGCGAGGTACAACATCATTGTCCCCTGTAGTCATATGTTTGAAAAAATACATTCTGCTGGCTTTTGGCACTGCTTGACACTCTAGAGAATTAAGCAGAATATTGCAGTCAACAGTGCAATCTATTAAGTTATTTAGAATGTATATTTGCAAGGAAAAAAGTTGAACTGATTGGTGAAATGAATAGAAAATAGCTGAAATAGAAAAATCCATGTTGAGGAGTGTTTCCTGCATATGTGTGATTAATCTGTGAAAAATATCAGGCTTTACTAAGTACTTTATATGCAGCGACTTTACAGATCATTTAACCCTCATGAAAACCCTGAGAAGTAAAATCATTCCTAACAGTATTTTACAGATTAATAAACAGAAGTTTTGAGAAGCTAAGAGATTTGTCCAAGGTAAGGAGTAGAGCTGAGATTCACATCCATGTTTGATCCAGCTCAGAGTCACTCAGGGGAGTGAATGGGAGGACAGTTTGGATAATTGGTGACACATGGTGTCACTTTTCCATGACTAGCACTGGAAGACCCAGGGGGGATAGGTTAGGGGGGTATCACCTAAACCAAGGAGCCTGTTATAGTTCAGAATAAATACCTCCTTCCCTCACCAAAATCAGGTTAAGAAGAAGCTCTAACAAAGACAAAAGACCCTGCAGTCCTTGGCTTGATGGGTCTTGCTTTTAATGTTATTTAAGAGAAACACAGGGAGGGCACAGGGAAAGTAACCACCAAACAATGATTCTCCATCTTCGTGTTTCCATAAAGAGAAGACTCTGCCTCTTTTCCCATTAAGAGGATGACCCTAGTCCTGCCCAGGAGGTGCTTCCCTTTCCAGTGCATTCCCTGATCAGAGATTGGAAGTTTCTTGGACCACCATGGGGTTACTCTGCCTGCCCCCTCCTTCTTTCACCACCTGCTCTCAGATTGAGCATTTTAGGAAGATACTTTTAGAACAGAATGAGGATTTTAAGAAGGAACTTATAATGTAAAATGATCCAAAGGAACTTCTGAACAATACATCTCATGTCAGCCTGAGATCGTGTCAGTGAATTAGCCAGTTATTTTGAATATATAATGGCTAATAGTATTATACATTATGTGGATCAGGAACTATGCTAAACATATTACAGACACAATCTCATGGAGTTCCCATAACAACCCTGTTTATGGATAAAGAAGTTGAATATCGGAGAGGCTAAGTAATGTGCCCAAGCTTACACAGCTATTACTTTGAGGAGCCAGGAAACAATCGTAATTTTGAAGCCCATATTCATAATCAGTAAATTGTTCTGTCTCCTAGAAGCTAAGTAAAGATCTAGAAGCAGAAAAGTGGAAGACAATAATGACCCCACAAAGCGGGACAGATGTAGCAGTAAAAAGTGTCCAAAACATATAGTAAAAGACTTGTGTGCCCCTAAAATGTGAAAGTCAGTTGTTTTCTTTTCATACAGCTGCATGCCATGCTGGCCAATTGTTGGTACTTCCAACATTTAGAATTTAAACTAGAGGCAAATAACAGGTCCAGCTCCTTCCAGGATAATGACTGCAACCAACTGTGTGTCATGAACGGCTAAAATTATTCCATCAAGGTGCCCCAATCACAATTTGTTATAGATGTGAATGAAATTTACTACAGATGTGGTTTATCACTACCCAAATGGTGATTCAACTAGACAAGAACCCAAATAAATATTGTCACTCAAAAAATCACTTTGACAGTGGTGTGCTGAAGCCACAAGAGCCAGTTGTTATACATTCAGGAATTTTGTGAGCTGATTATTATATATAACCACCTTTGAAATTTAAATTATGTAAGCTTGCAACAAAATAAACTATATTAAAAGTAAAAGTAATAAATATTCAAACCTCATCTCTCCTATTTTACTGCATTTTACTATTATCTATGCTCTTAAGGTTATTGACATATATTGTACCTGTAGAAATTTTATATAGTTATATGCTCCTATTCTTCTCTTCCCAATTCCATGTTCAGTGATGTCACATTGGTAGCTTGAAGTTGGCCATGGTGGGAATATTTACACCACAGAAACTGGCAGATACTAAAAATCAGGGCATTGTTTGTTTGTTTTGGGGAGAGCCAATTGTTAAACATCTACCAGTGCAGCACTCTCTGTTTACGTGGCAACACCACTGAACTGGGGAGAGCCACATCAGACTGCCCTGCATCTCCAGGAAGGCATGGATTTCTGGTGAGGAGTATTACTATCCTATTGCTGTGCAACAAATTTCCTCAAAAGTTAGTGGCTTAAAACAATAAACATTTATTATCTCTCACAATTTCTAGGTGTCAGAAATTTGGAGACAGCTTGGCTGGGTGGTTCTGGCTTGTAGTCTCTAATGAGGTTGCAGTCCAAATGTGTCACAGCTGTTGTCATCTGAAGTCTTGAAGTCTTGCCAGGTCCCCTATCTTGCAGGATCTACTTCCAAGATGGCCCACTCACAGGGCTGATATATTAGTGTCACTGTTAGCGTGAGGCCTCAGTTCTTTCCCACGTGGACCCCTCCACAGGACTGCTCAAGTTTCCTGACAACATGGTGACTTGTATCCCCCAGAGCAAGCAATCTAAGAGACCAGAACAGAAACCTCAATGATTTTTTTATCACCTAGCCATGAAAATCACACGCCATTGTCACTACCATGTGCTGTTGGTCACAGGGAGCAGCTCTGCCACATTTGGAAGGAGGTTACATAAGCATAGGTATCAGGAGGAGGAGGTCAGAGTGAGCCATTTTAGAGATGTGGTTTTTGTCTGTGCTCTGGCATGCTATGGAGTTGCCTTGATTTGACATGCTCCATCAGGATCCCAGAGTGGCTTTGTCTGATGTCTATGTTCTGTAAAATTATTAAAGCTTGAGAACACCGAGGTCTCGTTGTGAGTCCCAGACTAGCTCCCGGCCATCAGGGGTTGGTTTTCTCTTCCTCGATACACATATAAAAAAGGTCAAAGGAAGGAAGGAAGGGAGAGAGGGTGAGAGGGAGAGAAGCAAGTTGATCAAGTCGTACTATATCCCATGCACTTTGTCTTATTGAATTTTCATTCTATAACTGAGGAAATGTAGGTTGCAAGAGGTTAACAGATTTTATGAGGGTTACACAGAAACTAGTAATAGAGCTGTAATAATTACTGAAGACACTAGTAGTTTCCCACTAATATTTTTTATTTGTAAACAAAGAAGGAAAATGAGTTTGCTAGATGGGTCATATAAGCTTCCAAATCCGGAAATCTTTGCTTTAGGATCATATACAAACAAACTGTATATAAGTTTACCTGATTCTCTGCTGACAAGTATTTCTCAACATTTGTGTGCAAAATCCTCCAGTCTGTTGGTCTAAAGCCCGTATACCATTGTTGATAGCCCCATATTTGGAATATTTTCTTCCAAAGTAGTCAACCCTCACCACAAAAAGGAGCAATTGCATAAATGAACTAACACATCAGAGAATCTTTAAAACAAAAATCCATTCTAACTTTGGAACATGGATTTGTCACAGGAAATTCCAAAACATCTTGGTATTCAGTTAATTCCAAGAAAGGTTCAAGCCCACCAGAACTCTTCTTCAACACTCAGCAAAGGGAACTAGCCTAGAGACATTACAACAGTAAGTCAGAGTTAAATCTTTGCCTTAGATAACCTACAAAGTGAATGAATCATACTAAAGTGAAGTTAAAAATAAAAAATCCCACACTCTTGGGATTGTAAAGAAGCTTATGATAACTCAGTATTTTGACATTATGTTCACACCCAAAATGCTAGAAACCATCTCAAATTTACAACATCTAGGTAAAAAAACAGTGCACCTATTTGGATTGCATGCGTTGTTTTAGGTTTTCAATGCTTAGTAATAAGTAATCAAAATGATTCAGCATTGTTAGTATTCTGAGACTGATGAATAAATTAATAAATCTACATCCTATAATAGATCTGTGGGAAAATTCCAGTTCTACAGCAAAATTTATGGCAGAGTATAAATCCCAAACATAATTTACTATATAATCTCAGTATACTCATTGCTATGGGAGAAAACACATGTTATTAATGGTATTCTTTTTAGTAAAGGAAAAATAAACACTTCACTCAGAAACAAATCAATAAAATGCTAGTATTTAATGACTAATTCAGAAGCTAACTTTGGTACTTTTTATTTTTAATAACTCAAACCAGCATTTTGAGTTTAATGAAGCTAGATCCAGACCCCTATAAAATCAAACAGTTTACCTATAGCCAAACTAAACTCTCCATTTAAAAGAACATAATAAATTTGCTAAGGTTTTCTCTTTAAACCAGATTTAACATGCCCCCTAAGTTTTAGCAAGAATTCCAACATGTAAGCTATAAAACAGAATCATTGCAAGAGTCACTTCTTTTGTACGGGCTGGTAATAATATCCTCTTCTTGCAGAATCTCACCACACACAATTTCAAAGGCAGGAAGAAAAAGAGAATACCTGAAAGGTTAATTACAGAGCTGGGTGGATACATGATAAAGCATTAAAATAAATGAGATAGATGAATTATCAGAAGGCAGAGCTGAAGACTGATGAGCCATATTTAGTACACTAATCCCAAGTGTTTATTTTGCATTCTTCTGGCCTTTAAAGATGACAGGTTGTGATCAATTGCTTCCCTTGAAGGTTGGCTGTTTTCTTGCCCTAGCATTTAATTTTTGTTTGATGTTCTTCACTTTGTGTCAATGCATGAACTACTGTTAAGATATATAGCAGCAATTAAAATAATTCATCCATCTGCTTATAATTAAAGACCAAGTTAAATGTAATGACAACTTTATCTAGCAAGCTAGCTAGAATCTAAAAAGGAGGTTGGCCCCTCAACAATTTCTCCAGCAGATGAATTATTCTAGTTAGTAGTAATTCAAAATTTCTCCTTCAAAGAATGGAGATTTTAATCAGTGATGTCACTGGACAAGTGAAATGGGAGAAAATATAGAAATATCTTTAATTTGTTTTCTGTATTAACAAAAAGTAAAATAAAATATCTTGGTGGCTAGCTCAAAGGCTGGAGGAGAAAAGTGCCTTTTGCATTAATATCTTTAATCAGTCACAAAGAGAGAAGCCCCTGGAAAAAAGCAAGCACCCCAAATTAATTTTTTTAATGAGACCAGCTGAATACACTGCTATTTTAGAATAAAGAATAAATCTCTTAGAGTATTTTTTTAACTTATTGCCATCCTAGCATAAGCAGAACATTCCAGTTATATTTTTAAATAAATTTTTAGACATGAAACTTGGGGTGGAGGGGTAGTTACTAAAATATTCACTCATATTCCCCACCAGCTGGAAATAAAATTACTGATTTATATTTTATTTAATAGCTTTCTGTCTTTTCCCAACTAGGTATATACACATACATATAAACACAGATATACTACAACATTGGAGTCATATTATTACATGCTGTTGTGAAAACTGCTTTTTTCACATAATAATACATAAGGAATATTTTCAAATTATTTAAAGGATTTTAAAACCCAAACCAGCAAATTTATATTCAATAGAGTGTGGAAACCAAAATCTTGTCTCAAATATCCTTTGATCACTCTCTAGTAAGCACAATTTGACTAACTACTAAAAGAGCTAAAGATCAAAATGAAAATGCTATAAAAATATAACTAGAAAAGTATTTTGGCTTTTTTTCATGATTATAATTGGCCACCATAAATTTAATAGAATTGCACACCAATAAATGGCTCATAAATGATCTCATTCAAATGACTTTCCCAAGTCATGTGAGCAGACTGTTTTAGATTTTAAATTTACTTTTTGAAATATTTAAGATGATGCTTGAGAGCATATCTTCTGGTGACGAAGAAATCCAAACTTGGGAAACCCTCCAGGAAACACTCTAGTTTAATTCATCAAAGGGATTAGTATAAAGGTTTTGTTTTTTTGTTTTTCTTTTTAGAAACAGCTAAAGTACTTACTATAAAATAATTATGCTAAAAATCATGGCTAATGTACTGCATCAAACATGGTAGGTAATTAAGAAATATTTATTGAAATTGAAAATCTGCCTTACTTTTTGTTTCCAAGTGTTTTCTGTTACATGGGTGCTAAAGTAAGGTGTCTCTAAGAACTTAGAAATAACTGGTCTTCTTTGGAGATAAACATAAGAGCAGTATACCATGAGACTGCGCTCAATTATATCAAGTTACCTGATTGGTTTTCAGGCCAACAGATGACTATAACCAGATGGACACATTAACACATTCAAAGAATGAATGAATATGTCAATCAAAATAGGGACAAATTAGATAGGAACGTTTATTGTCAGTGCCCAGCAAAGCACAATCCAAGAGAAGATCTAGCCATTGAAGTTGGTGTGTTTCTAATCCCAATGGTAAATCTACTCCTCAGGGAGAAATGGATGTAGCATGAAGCCAACATATTTGATTCTGACTACTTGTATACTTGTGCCTTACCCCAATGCTATTAATCTTTTGTTCTTCTAACTCCCCCTGTTCTGATGATCTGCTCCCAAGACAACTTTCAAATTCCCAAGTCAGTCAGTTACAGAGAAAGAGAGGGAACTCACCCTGTGAATGTAAGCATTTCCAGTCTGTACAGCAGTGATTTCCTATGGAAAATAAATAGAGAGAGGAGCCACATAAATCTCCAGCATCCTGGTCCATGTGACAGCTCTATTTCCCATTGCCAATAAATGTCATTCTTAGCTTCATGAGTTTCTAGTAATGAAGAGTCACTGTCTTGAAGCCTGATGTTCTAAATAGATAGGATATCAGGTCATTCAGAGGCCAGGGCAGCTTCTCCGTGGAGGCCTCTGCCCTCATTTCCATTTCTCTCATCTGCTATCAGCACACGTAAATGCACCTGGAGACCACGGGGCAGCAAAGAGATGAACTTCCTTTTGAGATGACAAAACAGGATGGGAATTAAGGCATTTAAAGAAACCTCCAGCATTAAAATTGGAGCATTTTTTATCACATATGAGGTATTCTCCCGCAGTTGCATGGTGGAGGGATAAAATCGAGTTCATGAAAAAATTTAGGTTTTAAATTTTGTAAACTACCCACATGAAGTGGCACTGAGACCAGCAGGATCTCCCACACTCTCAAAGTCTGTACCTGACTCATGCAGGGGAACTACTCAGGGCTTCAGCAAAGAAGCTGAAGTTTCCCCAAGAAGCTAGATTCCTGTTGGCTACAGAGATCTTGAGAGAAACTTGCTACAGTTACATGGAGGAAATGGGAGCAAACTGGACAACGCTAAGTGCCCAGGCAATTCTGAGGACCTTGTAGGTCAAGGACACTCCAGGAGGCTACAGATACCTGAGCCCAAGAAAAAGACAGCAAATCATCCTGCAAGTTACTACAGCTAAGAAGCAACAAAGCTGCTACTGTCCCCACGGATGCTCTGTGCCCTTTGAGGAGGAAGATGGGAGAATGAGTTGAGATGGTGAAAATGACTGTTTGCTGTCCTTGGTCCCTTCTTTGTCCACACACTAAAATACTAAGTCCCTGTATGAACTTCAATAAGATTCAAAGGATCCCCTGAGGACAACAGAGCTCACTCCTTCTGTCTACCAAACCTTCCCACTCCCTAGCTTCATTCTTCGGCTTCAGTCTATCAATCCTATTAAAATAGTAATATTCTAAGGCTGGATGTGACCTTAAACTGGAATCTTCAATATGAAACTCCAGGGGAATGAGGGTCAGCAGTTTATTAGAGTGGGATTTGATAAGTGATAAAGAAAAGACTTCCTGTGGGCTTGGGACCTGAGGGATAGAGAATTGCTCTCCCAAGGAGGAGTAGAGAGATCTCTCAGATCACCAGGCACCAGTCTCTCCTTCACAATGTTGTAAAAAGTTTCATACTTAATACTCTGATTTCATTTTCCAAAATAGCTTGTAACAGAAACTACAGAAGTTCATCATTTTTCTTTTGATTAAGGCTATGATATAATAATTTTCAATAAAAATACTAATCTTCCTTGGCTGCACAATGAAGTATTTTATACCTATTTTTCATGGAGCAGAATGAAATGCTAACATATTTCAGAGTGGTTTCAGTCTTTATAATTACTGCTCACCCTAAAACCTTGGAGAGGTGCAGGGGACAAGATCAAACTTGTTTCCGCTTAAACTGAGACAGATATAAACCAAAGTCCCCAGAGATGAAAGGCTCAGTGCTTTCTTCAGTTTCAAAGACCAATATATGTTTAATCATTTTAAATGTAAAAACAATATTTAAAAGAAAATAATTTTAAATTGTGAGCCATGTGAGAAATGAGAAATGCACATAAAGACAGGGGTAGTTTTTTTGTCCAAAACAATAATTTCTAAAGGAGAAGTGCAAAAATACCAATCGAACAGAAAAGTGGATCTTCCCCATTAGATTTTTTTAATCTAATAGATTTTACCTCCTTCCTCAGCACAAAAAAAGTTAAATTTCATTCCATTTTCCCAAGTTCTCACTAATAATAGTAACTATATCAAAAGTTTCTTAAAAGATAATAAATAAAGCTTAAACCAATATAAGCCCTGTTTTAAGTGGGTTTTTCAGGACAGTGTGCTCTGTATTTTTGATAATGCTAAACTGAAGTTTGACTAATGTCCAGAGCTGGGAGAAAGAATGGGCACACGCATGAGTTATGTTTCTGTTTATATTCCTGTCCTAAACCTATGATTAAGCAGTGGGTTCTGCCTTAATAACAGAAACTTAGTAAACAAAAGTCACTTATATATCTCAAGTAAGTTTGAACCTCTTTGGTTTGGCAGAAAGTCAAGCTTACCAAATATTTCTACATACAACCATCTCAAATCAAACAAAAGGCATAATTAGACACTCAAAGATCTATGATTATGCATAAAGAATATCTGGGTAATTTGTTAACTTGTTGATATTTAGTCCTCCAGTTATAATGTAGATATTATGTGGTTACATTTTATAACTAGTAATTGTAATATTGTACTACAGCATGTAATGTTAAGAGTTTTGAAGATTAAATAATATAGATTGCATATCCTTATAGTCTTTCATCACTAAAAAAACCTATAATGTTAAGAAAATACCTAACAAGATGTTCTCATCATTGTTTCCTATCTAGAAAGAAGAAGTGTTATAAAACTTCTCTTCCAAAATGAGGCCAAACTGTACGAGGTAAGTTTTCAGGTAAGCATCTAGATCTGAATCTCTGAACTTAAGAATTTCAACCATTGTTATGAGCTTGTTGATACATTCAGATACCCAAATAAAATATCGCCTCCAGATGCCTAAACACAAGATATACAGGTGCAGAAAATGACAAAAAAAAAAAAAAAAAAAAGTCACCAAGGGCTTCCCTGGTGGCGCAGTGGTTGAGAGTTCGCCTGCCGATGCAGGGGACACGGGTTCGTGCCCCGGTCCGGGAAGATCCCACATGCCGCCGAGCGGCTGGGCCCGTGAGCCATGGCCGCTGAGCCTGCGCGTCCAGAGCCTGTGCTCCGCAACAGGAGAGGCCACAACAGTGAGAGGCCCACGTACCGAAAAAAAAAAAAGTCATCAAGAAGTGACATAGATCATACAGAAACTGATTAAGGAGGTATAATTGGGAAGTTGATTTATATTTTCAAAGACCGGATGATTAGAAATAAAGGGTGAATTTTATTTATGCACATTCATCAGCATTTCCTGAATAACGTAAATTTCACATTCCAAGTTAGAAAAGGCAGCTATGTAAAGAGACTTCCGATTCTTAATAAGAGATTTAAAAATCCGTTTGGCCCTAGCCATAGAATCAAGGCAACACTGTACTAGATTATTCCTTCCTGCCGTTGAGCCTGGCTTGTGTTCAGTTGGAAAATACAGACTACGATCAGTCAATTCAGATGCAAACGCAGTGCGAGGGTGGCTTTCCTTAAGAGAGCCAAGATGGCAAATGGAGTGTGTCTGAAGCCTCCCCGAGGGCCAGCTTTAAGGACCCAGTCACACAGGGTCCCACCTGCGGAAGGGCCCTGCACTTAGTTAATGCTCTGCTATCACACTAATGAAATTCATAATTTTTGTTTCTTTGAACTTGTGTTTTGTATGTGAAATCTGATGGAACATTGGAGTGTGCTTGTGAGCAGAGGAAATAGTCTGGACAGCTATGCACACATACGAGGATGCAGCACGTGCTGAAAATTTCAGCAGTCTTTGAAAACAAATATTCACAGGCTTAAAAATAGAAATTAAATGTAAAGATTGTCACATTTAATGGGGAAAAAAGCACAATTTTCATACAAAGCTTCAGACAACAAATTTTTAAACGTGAAGACAATTTTTTAAATAATTTTTTTCTTGAAATTGAATATACAATGATACAGTGCTTAAGAAGTCATCTTGAATTATGTACAAATCATGAAACCACTTTCAGTTTCTTGCTCAGCCTCCACAAGCCCAAGAAATAACAGAGGAAACATTAAAATGCCATTGTATAAATTTACATTTAAAACTAAATTCAGAGTTACACAAAACTGATTTGTACAAGGAGTTAAACCTACTTAGAAAAAAATGTTCCTTCAGAATCATTAGTTAATAGGTGCACAAAAATTTATACTTTGAGGTAATTTACCAGAAGTTATCCCAATGTTTTCACAGCATTAAAATACTCTTAACAGGTTCAGTGACCATTGCATCAACAAAATATCCTCCTCAAAATGAGAAATTATCAAAACTTATTTACAATCTTGCATTTGCCAAGAGCAATCGATGTTACTTTCACTTATATCAATTGAAAATGAAATTTTTAGAAGTATACATTTTGATGAGTTAATGAATTTGCAGAGAATTCAGTGAGAAATGTTTATGTTCAATAAAGGTGTCACATTAATAAAATATTATTTATTGTATTACATAAAAGTATAAAACTTATAGTAGTTTCCTAGGGCTGCCATAAAAATTACTCTGGGAGTGATCTGTGGCATTTTATATTTAAACTTCTTTACCTAATTGAAGAAGCCGCACCACTCTCCCAGATTCACACTGGGAGTTTGGCTCCTGTCTCCACTTCTATCTTAGGGCATTTTTAGTCCTTAAGCCAAAGGCAGCAAGTAGAACTGGGCTACTGAAATGTTACAGCCTCCAGAAATCCATATGAGCTATGGTTAGAAATAATAATGGCTTAGAGACATCCTCCCAAAAGACAGGACTAGACACCATAGAAGACAAGGGACAGCAGAGTCTTTTCAGAGAGGATTATGGCCTGCCTTATTGGCTAACCAAGGTAGTCACTCCAATGCCAGGAAAGGAATCCATACTATTCCTTAAAAGCAGGTGAGAATATATGCAATGCCACTTCATCGTTTCCCATCCTTCTTTATTCTGAATGGGAGTTTTTACCATAATTATGCTGTTCTCTCTACATCACTATCTACTGTATACTGGCTGCATTAGGACACATGTCTCACTGTGAGTTACTGGTCTCCAAACCATGAAAAGCTGGATATGGGCTTGATATTGAACTCTGCTTATCAATTACAGATCCTGGTTTGGAGGATGATGTAGTTATTGGAACAGATTTTGTGTTGTTTACTTCAGGAATGGGTTGAGTTCATTTTCTGTAGTCTTAAGAACTTTGAAAATATCAATATATATGAGAAGAAGGGTACAAATAGATATTGGGTAACCAAAGGGATAGACCACAGTGAGAACCTCTTGGTTACCTATCCAAAATCCCTAACTCTCCCTTTCCTTTGGGGTTTCATGTGATTCAGAGTAAGTTCATTCTGCCCATAGTGCTAGGTGTGGAGGGCAAACCATAACCTAAGCCATTCAGAATATTCCATCTCTCCAGTCACAGTACTTAGTTGACAGGTTGGCATGTGACCTAACCCAGTCTAAGTGGAGTGAATCTCAGGATGTTCCCAGGGAAGTCTAGGACACAGACATCCTCTCTTCCTCTAAATGGCATGGTTTCCAGATATGGGGCTTGAAACCATTGAAACTATCTTGCTAGCACAAGAAAGTTCAGCCTGAAAATATAGCCAAAACACAGGAGACAGCTGAGAGATTTTCAAATTAAAAGAGCTGAATTTCTCATCAAACTGGGCCTGAACCCTGCACTGCTTTAGCACTTTTTAATTACGCGAGTTAAAATTTTCCTTTTACAAACTTATAGTTACCAAAGGGGAAGGGGGGAGGGATAAATTAGGAATTTGGGATTAACAGATACACACTACTATATATAAAACAGATAAACAACAACGACCTACTGGACAGCACAGGGAACAGTATTCAATATCTTGTAATAATAATATATAATAATATATTATTTATATAAAAATATATAAAATATATAAAAATTATATACATATATAGGTAAATCACTTTGCTGAAAATCTGAAACATTGTAAATCAACTATACTTCAATTTTTTTTTAAGTCAAAAAATTTTTTCCTTTTATTGTTTAAGCTGGTAACAATCCAATGGTAGGGTTGCTGGATTTGCAAATAGAAATGCAGAATGCCCAGTTAATTTTGAATTTCATACAAACACATAATAAGTATTTGAACCATACTTATACTAAAAAAATTCATTGTTTATTTTAAATTCAAATTTAATCCTGTTTCCTGTATTTTAATCTGGAAAGCTTATCAATTAGTTATCTATTACAAGCATTGTGACTGATACAAACTTACAATACAGGAATGGATACATAAATTATAGTATACTTATTCTATCAAATATTATGTAGTAGCTAAAAAAGAGTGAGGTAGATCTTTATGCATTAATCTTAACATGGTAACATCCACAATATAGATATGAGTAAAACAAGTTGCAGAAAAATATTGATAGGAAAACCTTTTATGTTAAAACAAACAAGCAAAACCATATATTTCTGTAGCTACAGGTATTGGCATATAAATACAGGAATGTATTCTAGAAGTAATTTTTAAAAACCCAGAAATTCTGAAAATTGTTTTCATCTCACAGCCTTTGTTTTCATTCATTCTTATACCAGAAATTCATATTAATTCCCACATTTCACTTGGGTGTGCTCCCTCTGCACACTGTGCATTCACACTTCAGAAGAGTATGCTACTCACTTCTACAAGCCTGCTCCCTCACTGCATTCAGCAGGGGCTCAATGCCACCTTCCCAGAGAGATCCCTGACTCCTCATCTCAAACTTTTTGTCCCCTTTCCTTGATTTAGTTTTCTTCACAGTATCACTTTCTTAAATTATATTATGTGTTTATCTTTTATTATTTATTGTTAATATCCACAAGATGATCTCCACCCATATTCATATTTTTAATATATGTACATAAGTAATGATGAAAAAGAGAATAGTGATTAACATTTGGGTCTCTGATGCAAGGCCGCCTGCAGGGCTGCCTGTGGTCTGTGGTCACAATTGTCATCTACTTGGTCTAATTTAAAAAGCAGAACCAGACAGTGACACTCCCACACACTAACTGAAATTAACTAAGTGTTTACTGGACACTTGCTAAACAGATCATCTTCATCACCCTGAAGTTTTCATCCCTGGGGTTCCTTTGACTAAATATGTTGACCCCTGATGAAATAGAAATATTTCTCAGAAAGACAGATGTTTAAACTTCCTAATTAATATCCAAATTTTTACAAAGGCCCCTGGAAAAAGATGGAAAGAGGAAAACTTTGAGAGTGGTGTATGGAGAAAGAAGACTTCATGAAAGAAGAACAAGGAAACAAGGACCAACTAAGTTACTTCCTGATTAAAAATAAATAAATAAAACAAAATAGAGACCATTTTTCAAATATTTAAGATAGCTATTTATTTGAAAGTTCACTAAGCTAAAAGAAAAATCATGGATAAGAAAAACTTGAGAAAGACCGATTTCTGTACATAAATTGACACTAAACTTTGTTGGTGCTTTGAATAGTGATCCACAAATAGAGACTCTGTGTACTTATATAGAGTTTTCCATCCTTTAATGAATTTCCCATCCTTTAATGAATTTTCCCATCCTTTAATGAATTTCCCATCCTTTAATGAATTCCTTTAATGAATGTTTAACGCTTGAGCTGTTTGGTAATTCTCTTAAAGCCAATTCAGCTAAGAAGATGTTCACAGGGGGCATTTCATTCATAAACCTCCAAAAGTAATTTGCTGACACAAAATCCTAAGTTTTGATCATAGACTATTATTAGAATAATCTATCATCTCAATACAAAGTGCTTTCTGATATAAAAAGTAACTCAAGTAAGTTGTTTTGGTAAATGCCTACCTGCCAAAAATTTGTCCTCTACCCACTCCTTAGAATCTCTTTAAGCAAAAATGAAAGAAATTATATAAGAAAAAAATAGTGCCAACAAAGGAGATGACACCCAGGAGAGATAAAGCTTAAGTCCACAAAACAATCTGTACAGAATTGTTCAGAGCAGCTTATTATAAAGTAGCCCCATACTGAAAAGAGCTCAAATAGCCATTAGCTGAGGAATGGGCCAAAAACTGTGATATATCCACACAACAGAATGCTACTCAGCAATAAAAAATAAACAGACTATTGATACACCCAACAACATGAATAAATCTAAACCAAAAAAAAGCAAACAAAAAAAACACTTATGCTAAGCAAAAAGAAGCAAGACACAAAGACCACACACTACATATATGATTCTATTTATGTGAAGTTTAAAAACAGACATAGTTTATCCACAGTGATAGTTCAGAATAGTGGTTGCCTGTTTCGTGTGGGTTGGGGGTGGGGGGCTTAGGGGGGAGGGACAGGTAGAAGTTAACTGAGAAGGAGCACCAGGGAACTTTCTGGGGTTATGGAAATGTCCTAAACCTTGATTGCAGTGGTGGCTCCATTTGTCAAAATTCATCAAGCCATACACTAAGATTTGTGCATTTTATTATCTGTAAATATGCCTCAATAGCATCAAATATTCATGACAGAAAAGAGGCTAGATGAAACAAGTACCATGGGAAAGTTGATAGTTGTTGGACCTGGATTTGAATATACAGGGTGTATTATTTTCTATTTATAGTGAATTTTTAAGTTCACTATTTTTGTATTATTTTAATAATCTTAAAATAATAAACTATAGTAAAATAACTAGAAGCCAAACAAAAATGATGAAAATGAAGCAATCTTTTCATTGCCTAAAATAACTAATTCTGATATTTGTGTAACCTATCACTTAGTGAATGCCAACAATTTCACAATTTGAGATATATAGTTAATAAAGGGAGCATTTAATTAAATTTGTACTAAATCATTAAGGATGCACAAAACATGTACTGCTGCTATTAAGAAGCATAATAATAGAGCTGATCTTAAATAAAAATAATCGGACATAAGTTTCCTACCTATAAGTATTAAACCATCACAGAAATAACAAATGAGGGAGGGAAATGAATCTCCAGAAATCATTTCATTAGGCCCCTTACCTTCAGGCAAGTAAACAATGCAACCATCTAGGACTGTCTCCCAGTGCAATCCCAGCATGAAAGCTCTTTCTTATGACCATCTAAAGTCCAGCCAATGTTAATTTAAGCTCTTGCCCCATTGTTCTACCTTCTTTTAGGAAGGATCTCAAAAAGTCTAAGATTTCACTTAGGTAAGTAAATAATGGTAAATTCAAATGAATACTGTTCAACACTCTGATCAATTTCCTCTTGTAGGAGAATATTTAATAACATGGAAAAACAATCATAATATATTGTTAGTGGAAAAGCAAGTTAAAAATCAGCAGACCCCGAAAATTCTGTTTTTCTAACTATAAGATACATATGGTTATGTGATACAATATGTCTGACATATGATTTCTAGACGAAAAGAACGTGGAAGATATAATATAAATGTTAACAGTGATTATTCAAGTGAAAATATGATAGGTGGTTTTTATTTTCTCCTTTTAGCTTGTTTCATTTTCTAAAATTTCTGCAATAAACTTATGCTACTTTTGAAGTTAAAAAAATATATTTAAAGCATAGAATAAGTCACCAAGTACTAAAAGGTCTAGTAGTCTTATAACACAATTAGTCTTAGAAATCAAAGAAGTTCTAAAGGAAACAAAGATAATTTTTATAATTTAGGATGACACAAACTACAGCCAATTAAACACTAATTGATATTGCGTGTAAACCTGTTCTAGGAGGTTTGGAAATGCCAACTTTATTTGTACTTCCTTGTTTTATTTCTTACATTGGTATTATCTATAGCATAACCATATAATTTGTCATCCATAAGTGAGAGGAGGTGTTATGAATAATTATGTTGGGACAATAGGCATAAACCAGGACTGTTCCAGGTAAACCAATAGCCGTTGGGGCACAGCACAGCACATTTACTGGTAATGTTCAGTACTTCCTTTTAGAGAAATTTAGGAAGCATGTTTTAAATGTATCACACACACACACACACACACACACACACACACACACACACATCTTGAATAATCTCAGTAGGAGACTGGCTTTTGAGAAAATTTAGAGAAATAATAACATTCTAATTATAAAAAGTTGCTTCCATATAAGAGGTGAGCTTTTATCCAAAAAGTAGAAAAGAAATTCCAAGCAATGAGGTTACCAATATCCAAACAAGATAAAACAGGGTTTACATCCCAAACCAAGAAGCCCATAGCCAGGGGCAGAAGAGGGAGATCCTCACAAAAAGAGAAAAGGATAAGAATCAAATAGAACTATTATGCAGGTAGATGCTGCCAAACTGGAAAGGAAATCCCAGAGGGGGTTATTTCTTCAAGTAGATGTTAAGAATTCCTGAGCTTTGATAAGACAGTTTTTCTAGTGGCTTCCACTTTTGTCTCATTTAGGTAACAGCCAGGGAAGAAGACTGTGTAGGAGTTGCCATGCTCTCTTCCAGGTTGTTAGTCTCTTGAAGTTTCCCCACTGCCTGTTTTACTAAGGGCCACCTCTCAATCAGCTTCACCTGGACTCAATTTAATTACCCCAGAGCTAACTCATATGGTATATTCATTAATTCTCATGTTCTTAATTTTGCTCAACATCATACCCATTTGAATTTTTAATGGGCAGAATCTACATTTTAATCTACAAAGGGATTCATACACTAAAGTCAGAAGGTGAATGGGGGTTTTATGGATGCTCCTCAAATTACTACTTCCCTTTTCTTCTACCAGAGCACCCAGACAATGAAAATCAGGCTAAGGACACACCCTTGATAGAGAAGAAAGGAAACTCCCACATACTGGAAGCGTTCAAAGTCATGTGACCTGACTGAACAATCACTGGACCACACATCTTGAGATCTGGGTTCTAGTCCTGGCTTTGTCATGGACATGCTGTAAAACCTATTCCTAATCTATCAATGTCCCAAATGCCTCATTTGTTTTACAGGTGAGTGGGACAGAGAGTGTCATTATAGTTATATAAAACCAAAAACTCACTGTGACAATTTAGAGGCAAGAATACTGAGATGTTTAGCAGCGATTTACCAATGATAAGGGTACAATTGATCATCATTATTCACAGATTCCATATTTGCAATTTCACCTACTCACTAGAATTTATTTGTAACCCACAAATCAATACTCACAGCACTTTCACAGTCATGTGCTAAGATGTGCAGAACAGCAAAATATTTGAGTTATCCAACCCATATATTCCCAGCTAAAGTAAAAAAAATCAACCTTCTTGTTTCAGCTCAAATACTGTAAACAAGTGTTCTTTTCTCAGTTTATTTAGTGTGCCATGTTTTTCACAGTTTTGTGCTTCCTGTTGGAGATTTCCCTGTTTAAGATGCCCCCCAAGCATAGCGCTGAAGTGTTGTCTTGTATTCCTAATCGCAAGAAGGCTGTGATGTGCCTTCTGGAGAAAATACATGTGTCAGTTAAACCTCATTCCAGCATGAGTTTAGTGCTGTCAGCCATGAGCTCAATGTTAATGGATCAATTCTGTATATTAAACAAATGTCTTTAAATAAAAATGCACATAAAACAAGGTTATGTAATGATGGGTTGCTGAAAATATGACCAGGAGGTCACAGGAACCTAACCCTATATTCTTCCCCAGAGTAATGATTCAGTATTTGCTAATTCAGAGTTCATAGAGAGTCTTCTAGAACATAGGTACCGTGAATGAAAATCAACTGTGCTTTATAGGGAGAAAATTAGAGAAAGAATGTAGAGATCACAGTGGAGAAGAAAGTAGGAAAAAGCTTTTAATTTTCTTGTTTAAACACAGTTGCCTTCTAAACATTTACCCTTCTTACTGTTATTACTAACTCAGTTATTTTTCAAGGATGTGGTCTCCCTTGAAACCAAAAGAGCCAGGTTCCAGGTGACTTTTCATATCACCATTTGGGCAAAGAGAATGTAAGAGATGACATGTCTCCACCTGCCTTTGAAGGTCACAAGACTAGGAATCATATTCAGGTAATGGGGTGGCAGAGGGAGGATGAATAACACAGAGCTGGTAAAAAGTCATGAGTTTAAATAAGTGAGGATACTCCAGAGGCCAGTTGGGAAACATGTGACTCAATTGACAATGTTGCAGTTAGAAACACTTGGTCAGCAATATCACATTTAATCAGCTCTCCCACATCTTGACCAGATATTTATGGACTGGACTTGGAGGCAAACCTCAGACACTAAAAGACACAATCTCCATTGAAATCAGATTGTTTGACATAACAGCCTCTTCTATAACTCACTTCTTTTAAACTGTATTGATCATGTAAGACTTGAGATAATACAAAATTAAGCATGAAAACTTACCAGACACATAAGTCATCAGCCTACTCTTCAGTCAAGCAAAGAAGGACTTAAAATTTTGAAAATAAGTGATGTGACCCATAATAATGTTGCACTTAAATTGCTAAATACTACCTTCCAACTTCACTACCTGAATCACATATATTATTTGACAGATACGTAAAGAGTTATTTTCTAGACCTTAACATTTGCATTACATTATAGGTACAAAAATTTTTAATGTTTTTTCCCAAGACTTACCTTTAAAGAGATAACTTCAAAAGTTGAATTGCCTTGTTACAAATTTACTTTTGTTGCTGCTCTTTAGTCGACTGATATGGGTCCAGGAAAGTGTATTTTTTTTTTAAGTTATGCTTTCTTAAAGCTGTCATATTATCATTGTTTACTAAGAAGGAAATCTCAATCTGAATTTCTAAAATCTATGGTTCCATCTACTGGCAACCTGAGTACTGTTTTATATTGCACTACAAAATTTCAATCAAACTGCATGGTTTTTACATGTGCTACATTTTAAGAGAAGACTTTCATTGCCCATCTGTAAGCCCAAACCAAAGCAAATACTATGAATACAAACATTAATGTATACTTGATATGATGGATATAAAACACTTAGTCAGTCACACACACCATTGAAAATAAAAGCCTTACCTGCTTAATGGCTTCCCCCAACTGCCGTGGCTCTCCATGTATCTTCACCAACTCTGCTAGCTATTGAATAATTCTGCACTATGCATGAACCTTAGCTTCTACTATATGTTCTATCCACTCTTTTTGCTAATTGCCTAGCATGTACTAGTGTCTCAGGGATTAAATTCATCTGGTTTACCATAGAGTAACATTGTTTTCTGTTCTGAACATAGGTGCATGTTCACTAGATGTTCTCTGACGATTATAATAGTAACACACATTATTTTGTATCCTTCACTCAGTGATATAAAATGCAACCAAAGTTCTTGCCTTAATGGAAATTATGGTACAAATAACTACAAGATCCCTAACAATTACCTTTATTGTTGTATATTTTTTTATTAGAGTACACATTAATAATGTATTTCTGTAAGAGAAATACATTCCTATATTGCTTGGTATGTGTGCCCTTAACCTTGGCTTACACCTGAAAAATGCAGGGAGCAAGAACCTGAAAGAAGTGCCCTATGACCACAGAGCAGAAGTGGTTGAAGGGAAGAAGGGCACCAGAGGAAGGAAAGTCGGCTGTGTGTCTGCCCTACCACTGTCCTCCCTCATAGATGTCTGGAGTAGCCCAAGTTTGAGAAGAAGAGTAGTCTTCACTTCAAATAGGGTTTAGAGGTTTTATTATTATACAAGTCTGAAACTTCTAACTATAGAAATTAGACTATTCTTAGAGTCAAAAGTGGCATAAGGAGTTTTTATTATGTGAAAATAGCTATAAAATCATGGGACATGGACTTCCCTGATGGCACAGTGGTTAAGAATCTGCCTGCCGATGCAGGGGACACAGGTTTGAGCCCTGGTTCAGGAAGATCCTACATGCCACAGAGCAACTAAGCCCGTGTGCCACAACTACTGAGCCTGTGCTCCAGAGCCCGTGAACCACAACTACTGAACCTGCGTGCCACAACTGGCGCAGCCCATGCACCTAGAGCCCGTGCTCTGCAACAAGAGAAGCCACCACAATGAGAAGCCAGCACACCACAACAAAGAGTAGTCCCTGCTCACCGCAGCTAGAGAAAGCCCGTACACAGCAATGGAGAGCCAACACAGCCCAAAAAAATAATTAATTAATTATTTTTTTTAAAAATCAATTAATTAATTAATTTTTTAAAAAATCATGGGACATGCTGGATATTTCTCAAGAGGCAGGAGAAATCCTAGCACCACAGTGAGGAAAGAGTAAATCATTTCCTGCAGTTACCTTATGAGTCCTACACATTAAAAATACCACTCCCACTAATATTTTACTTAGAATTTGTTCAAGTTTATTCTAAGTGTAAGTTGCCCATTGTTCTCTTTTCTCGAACTATCTTTATCAATTTTTGGTATTAAGATGTTGCTAACTTTATAAAATGAATCTGTGAACTTTCCTGCTTTTTCTATAATTGGAATGATTTAAACAATTAAGAAATCTACTCTTCTTTAAGGGATATATAAATCTGCTGTAAAATTGCTTGAACCTCTTGCCTTTTTTAATGGTATATCATGATCTTACACACACTTATATGGCAATTAATCAATTCAAGTTTTCTACTTGCTTTCTGGTCAATTTTAGTTGATATTTTGCTAAGGCATCATGCATTTCCACTAGATTTTTAAAATATATTTCCAGAGAGTTACACATAATATTTTCTTATTCTCTTACTCTACTCTATATCCATGACTATATTTGGTTTCTCATCCTTATTTTTGCACTTTAAAATTTTTTTTCCTTAATTATGTTTGCCATTGGTTGATTTATTTCGGAAGTTATATAGTAGGAATCTATTTTTCATTTTATTTATCCTTCTTACTCCATTTTTGGTTTCATTCTAATTAATATCAGCTTTTATCTTTATGAACTTGCTTTTCCTCCTCTTTACAGTTTGACCTTGTTGTGACATTTCTTACTTCTCAGGTTGTTGCCTCTAAACACTTTCCCTCCCCCCTCAAAACACCCAGTGACTCTGCCAACAGTTTTCCATCTACAGTCCTTCCTCATTATCAGTCAACAATCACCCTCCCAGTCATCTCTGCTCGTTCCTTATAGATTTCACAACTTTTCACACCCTCTTTCCCTCCACCACTATCATTTCATTATTCTCAGGGGCTTCACCATCCAGGTAGGTGATTCATTCTGCCCTGCATCTCTGTGTCATGACCTTCTCACTTCCAGTAATGTTTTTCTCTACCTCAGTCACCCAGACCTTTCATTATGACATCTATGACTTCATAGAACTTGTCACAACCAATATTTGCTTTGCCTCCAAAACAAAGATCTCTAGAATGACACCCCAGAATGATAACTACTTCCTATCTTTCTATATCCTTACATGTAATACTTCCATTCCATTAATTCTTCAATCCATTGACCCTATCATTAGGTTACAGTCTATCACCCTCTTCATGTTTCCAATTCTCTTACTACCCAAATTAAAGCCCATGCCATCATCATAATTACTCCCTTATAGACTCAATTCCCTCAATGTCTGTTATGGACTGAGTGTTTGTCTTCTGCTAAAATTCACATATTGAAATCTTAACCACCAGTGTCATGATATTAAGAGGTGGGGGCCTTTGGAAGGTGATTTAGTCATGAGGGTGGAGCCCTCCTGACCAGGATTAGTGCCCTTGTAAAAGAGAACCCAGAATAGCTCTCTTCCTACTATGTGAAGATACAACAAGAAGTCACACTTACAACCCAGAAGAGAGGCCTTACCAGACCCAACTATGTTGGTACCCTGGCCTCAGACTTCCAGCCTCCAGAAACGTGAGAAATAAATTTCTGTTGTTTATAAGTCATTCAGTCTATTGTACTCTGTGATAGCAGCCTGAACTGACTAAAACAATTTCCTATTCTCTATTTCCCCCTGTAGCCCCTCGAAAAATCAAACCCCAAACTCACCTCTGCCTAGTCCATGGCTACCTTTGAAGGAAACCTCACAAGTGTGCACACTTACCTCACTTGAAATTTATACTCACAGATCTTCAATGGGCTTTTGGTACTGCTCAACAATTCCACTACATTTCTTCTAATCTCAAAAACCACACCTGCTCTCTTTAAACCTTCAAAACCTTTCCACACCTGTCACTCTCAGTTGATGACATCATCTCTCATTTCATTGAAAAGATATACACAATCAGAAAACCATAACAAACCTAACTAATGGTACTGACTGATTTCCTGTCATAATTGATGGACTGCTCCTGCTTCAATCTAAAACCAAGACCTCCACCAGATTCCATCCCCTATCTCTTCTTCAGTGATACATCTCTCTCCTGCCTCATCATTTTCATCATCATTCCCATCAGTCTGATGTAATATCACCAATCTTTAAAAATAATTTTTAAATTTCGCTTGACTCCACATACCCTTTCAATCTCTCGAAATGTCTCTGTCCCCCTTTATAGCAAAACTATCCCCCAAAAGACACCTTTACTTGCTTTCTTTATTTCCTCATCTCCCATTTTCTTCTTTATCCATTCAAACCAGATTTTGGTCTACAAAAATCTACTGAAATTGCTCTTATTCAGTTAAGAGCAACTTACCTCCCATCTAGTCAAATACAAGTGTCCATTTCATCAGCATTTGATACAGCTGACCTCTCTCTCCTTGAAATATTTTTTCCTTTAGCATCAAAGTATCCTGTTATAGTATGCTCCAATAGTTCATGGGCAATAACCTATGGTGTGCAAAAATGTAAATTTAATTTTTTTTCATCTATAACTAAAGTTAGTTTCTATTTGAGTACTTATTCTGCCTAATGACACAAAATATAATCCAGCTGGCTCCATGTAAACTCAATCATTTGAGTGTCCTTTGCTGTTTCCTCCTTAGATGTTTAACCACTAACTGTTGGAGATCTCCAGAGATCCTTAAACTCCTGTGTGCCATGGACCCCTTTAACACCTTGGTAAAAACTCTGGACCTTTTCTTAGGATGATGTTTTTAAAGGCATAAAATAAAATTTATATAATTATAATGGGAAAAATCACATCAAAATACAGTTGTCAAAATACCTTAAAAACTATTTTATGATATGTGACATTCTTTTTAATGCATTAAATTATGAGATCAAGTGGAAGGTTCCATAACCATTGCAATCTCAAAGTAGTAATGATGAGTTTCCAGGGAAGCTATACTTTAGGATATCTACAACTGCCAAAATATGCTATAAAAAGGTCTCTGATTTCTATTGGTGACAAAGTCACACGTACTGCAAATATTGCTATGGTTTATAGGCTACATTTATAAAGAAAGGAAATGCTAATTTCAGAAGGTAATGAAAATAAAGATGTAGTTTTTTACCCAGGTTCACAGACCCCCTGAATTCTATCCACAGACCCCTTAGGGATCCATGGATCCCACATTAAGAATGCCTTATTTAATATTTGCTTGTTAAGTGATCTCATGCAGTCCATGAATTTAAAAACTAGCTATAAGCTGATGGGTTCTAAACATAGATCTCTAGCCCCAGCCTCTCTCCTGAGTGTCAGACTTGTGTATGGAACTGTCTACTGAACATCTCTACTTGGATGTCTAATAGATATTTCAAGTATATCATGCCACACACTAAACTCTACATCCTTTACCCTTGCAAAGTTCAGCAAATGGCACTACCAGTCAACCAGTTGCTCAGGGAAAAAATCAAAAAGTCATCCTAGATTACTCTTTTCTTTATACCCCTCATGTCCAGTCAACTATCCCTTCAGACTGCATCCCAAATCTGACCATCTTTTTTTTTAGCATCTCTGCCATTACCATCCTGATCTCAGCTGCCATCACCACTTACGTGTAGGACAAAGATAGTCTCCCAATGAATCTCTGTATCTCCAATTTGTGCCCTTACCGTCTCTTCACCAAATAACATCAAAAATGTCCTTTACAAAAATAAATAGAATCATACGTCTTCCCTCCTAAAAACCCTTAAGTGACTTCCCATCATACAAGAATAAAATCCAAATTCCCAAACAATCATGGCTCACAAGTTTCTACGTGATCTTCCATCTTTATGACTTCATCTCCTAGCACTGTCCAGCTTGCTCATGCTGCTGTGGGACACTAGAATATCTTGCTGCTTCCCAAGCACAGCAAGCTTGTTTGGACCCAGGCTCTTTGCATGTGCTATCTTCCAGCTTGGAACGCCCTTCCCTGAGATCTTTGCATATCTCACTCCCTTGACTCAGGCCTCTGTTCAAATATTACCTTTTCAGAAGTGTTGTCTATGATGGCCCTCTAAAATAAACCCCCAATTCCCTAGCCCTTTACCCACTTTATCTCCACCACTATTAATACTACTTATATATTATAGTTTTGACCAATAACATTCTCTGTAAATATTCCATCAATAGAATTTCTATGCAATTAGCACAAGGATTTGATAGCAAAACCCCATCTTACTCCAGATATTTAAAATATGTTTTAAAAAATAAAAATAAAAACATATATGAGTCTAAAAACAGGAGAGTGAAAAATTCAGGTGCCATAAATGAGAAGAAAATTCATACCCAAAGCCACGGGGCTGAGCAAAAGTGAAACCATGTGGCCTTTGAAAACGTGTAGGCCAAAAAGATGCTTTAGGGTTTAGTTATAAAACCAGGAGCCAGGAAAGACACACCATCCTTAAACAGAGTCCAACAAAACTCAGCCACTACCTATGGTTATGGTCCAGGCTGTGGGAGGTGGGAGAGTTGCCAGAGAGAGTTTTGAAGCCCTTAGCCATGTTGCACATATATGCAAAGCTAAATGGTACATAAAATCTAAGTATAAACACTAGTATACAAACTAACTTGAAGTCAGTAAATGCAACAGAACTACAGCAGAAACCATAGTGGAACCACCTTAGGGATGCCTGTGCAAATTAGGTCAATCAGAGAGGTCTTGAGTAAAATATTCTTCACCAGAAATGAGCTCATTCATAAAAATAATAAAGCACACAAAGGAAACACACCATCACTAGAGATAATCAGCAAATGGAACAAATGGAGAATTCACCAGGGAAGAACTAGAGCACATAAAACTAAATCTTAAAGGGTCTTTAAAATAAATATGTTTTTAAATGTTTAAAGACATAGGAAATAATAGAATTTATAAAGTAAGAACAGGACTTTTTGCCCACTCCACAATAGACATTCTAGTTGCTATAAGTTTCACCTCTCATTCTGTCCTTATCCTATATCTTGTAGCCCACAAATAATTATCATGAAAGTAATTATTTCTCCATTCTTATGGGGGCATGGTGGGTTATCAACAGGTGAATGGTGAAATTCCATGGAACAGAGGTTTATAATAGCTGTGAGACTGACCTCATCAGATTTTAAGGTTTATGGGTCTACATCTATACTGTCTAGCTCAGTAGAAACCACTACGTGAGAAGAAAGAGAATGTACAACTTCTAAAATATTATTATTTTAAAAAATAAAACCTAGAATAAAACATTTAAAAGTTAATAATAACAGCAAGAGACTTCTAAGTTGTGAGACCTAGTTTCATAGCTAATCACAACAGAGGCTGGCATTATAGCCCAAAAACTTCAAACAGCTTTTAAATCCAAGTATCCTTCTGGCCTAGGCTGACTCTAATTCTAGATTTGGCTATTCACTATATTAAGAAGTTCTCATCAGAAAACGAACAAAGCCAAACCAGGATCACAGTTTCCAAACTCAATTCAAGAATTATATACACTAGTTGAGACTACCCATTATGTCATTTTTTTTAGGATATCACTTTAAAAGGCCAAAAAGAAATTCTAAATTTTAAAACTAAAATACTAGAAAATGAAACGGTTATAGAGTAAACTAGACATAGCTGAACAAAGACTTAGTGAATCAGAATATAGATGTGAGAAAAATCATCCAAAACATGGCACAAAGTGGTGGGACATATTAAAAAAATGTGAAGAAAATTTATATCCTTAGATGCATATTTGTAGAAAACAAGAAAGACTGGGAATTAATGAGCTAAAAATTCTGTTAAAGAAGCTGGACAAAGAAAAGTAGAGTAAATATAAAGAAAAAGGAAGGAAATAATAAAGATAAAAAACAGAAAATAATGAAGTAGAACACAAAGAAAGCTTAGAGATAATTGACAAAAACAATTGAGCTTTTGACTATAATCTTCAGACCTTTTATGCCTTTGCTCACTTGTAGTTTTACTTTATCTGTAAGTATATCACCATAATCTTGTTTTAAATCTCTTTTTTCTTATATTTTTAGGAGCTTTTATTTTATGCTTTTGGATGTCATATTTTTGAAAAATAAAGTCATGGATATGGTCACATACCTCTGGGTCCTAGTGCAGTGTTTTCATTGATGAAATTGGGCAATTTGGAATCTCAGATCCTTTCCTATTATTTAATTCTATTATTGTGCACATTTCTCAATGTTAGAGAGAAAGAGCTAAAACCATTTTAACTTCACACATCATCACTGTTTTTAACCAAGCACAAAGTTATGTTTGGGAAATTAGAACATTACCTCCTCTTATTTTTTGTAGGACTACAAATATATACCATGAACACAATTCATTGAGTAGACTTCAGCTTTCTGAAACATGAAGTGAAAAACTGTGGAAATCTTATAGCCAAATGGCCAATCTATTAATTAAGAAGAGCCTGTATTCATCAGTGTTATCAACAGGTGGGAACTTTTATTTTTCAAAATCCCTGTGCATATTGATTGCTAAAAATGGGCATCAATTCTCTACCCCTTCCTGATGCATGCCCTTTTCAATATGTCCTTGCACCAACTCCCATCAAGAGACAGAGTTTATTTACCCAACCCTTGAATCTGAACTTGCTTTGTGATGTGATTTGCTGTAGCCAATAGAATATGCCAAAAATTACATTGTGGGGGTTCCAAGTGTAGGTCTCAAGAGAACATGCACACTTCCGTTATCTCTTGGAGCCCTGCTTCAACTATAAGAATAAGCCCAGACTAACCTCCTGGAGGATAAGAGACCACATGGAGCAAAATTGAACTGCCAACTGACTACAGGTGCATGGGCACACCCAGACAAAATCATCCAGCTGTCCCATAGACTCAAGAGGAAAATAAATATGCATTATTATACAGTACTAAAGTTTGGTTATTTTTTATAGTGACAAAAAATAACTGGAAAAATTTCAAAAACATTTGTTGCACTGAGTGGATATCCACTTTTCATGAAACTTACTTGTATATTTTTCTGTTTCTGTTTTCTTTCCTTTATTGAAAGTTTCATGCATTTGTCTTTAGTTTGTGTGTCTGTGTGGCAGGGGAAATGATTTTTTCTTCCTGCTCCCTTAACAGTGTTATGTAAAGACCTAAATTAAAGGACTGTGCTTGCAGGACAGTCACCTCTGTTATCTAAGCTCTCAAACATCTCATGGCTACAAAGGCATACAGAGCTGCCCTCCTTGTTATGTGGACCGACAGAATCAAACATAAACTACGGACACTGCCACCCCCCACACACAAACATGCCTTGCAACAGTAAAAACAACCTCTTTCGAAAATACTTATACCTCTCAAAAGAACACATATACCACCATCCAAGCTCTGATAGAAGAGCTCAATCTCAAACAAATAAAGTGGGAATGGAATCAAGCTGGCTGATCTCATGTGTGATTTCCAAAAATCAGTGAGCATCGTGTGACTCATAACAGGTACTGACCACAGTTTTAGATGTCATTTACCCTCTGTGAGGCAAATACAGTTTTCCAAGTTGGAAAAAAGAGGAAAAAAATGGTACTGAGCAGAATTTTCAGAAAAGAAGTTCAAGAATGAAGACTGGAGGATGAGGGGAAGATGGCGGAGGAGTAAGATGCAGAGATCACCTTCCTCCCCACAGATACACCAGAAATACATCTACACATGGAACAACTCCTACAGAACACCAACTGAACGCTGGCAGAGGACCTCAGACCTCCCAAAAGGCAAGAAATTCCCCACGTACCTGGGTGGGGCAAAAGAAAAAAGAATAAACAGAGACAAAAGAATAGGGACGGGACCTGCACCAGTGGGAGGGAGCTATGAAGGACGAAAGGTTTCCACACACTAGGAAGGCCCTTTGCAGGCAGAGACTTTGGGTGGCGGAGGGGAAAAGCTTCGGGGCCGCGGAGGAGAGCGCAGCCACAGGGGTGCGGAGGGCAAAGCAGAAAGATTCCCGCACAGAGGATTGGTGCCGACCGGCACTCACCAGCCTGAGAGGCTTGTCTGCTCACCTGCCAGGGTGGGCGGGGTTGGTAGCTGAGGCTCGGGCTTCTGTCGGAGAGCAGGGAGAGGACTGGGGTTGGTGGCGTGAACACAGCCCGAACGGGTTAGTGTACCACGGCTAGCCGGGAGGGAGTCCGGGAAAAGGTCTGGACCTGACGAAGAGGCAAGAGACTTTTTCTTCCCTCTTTGTTTCCTGGTGCGCGAGGAGAGAGGATTAAGAGCACTGCTTAAAGGAGTTCCAGAGACAGGCGCAAGCCGCAGCTAAAAGCGCGGACCACAGAGACGGGCATGAGACGCTAAGGCTGCTGCTGTCGCCACCAAGAAGCCTGTGTGCGAGCACAGGTCACTATCCACATCCCCCTTCCAGGGAGCCTGTGCAGCCCGCCACTACCAGGGTCCCGGGATCCAGGGACAACTTACCCGGGAGAACGCACTGCGCACCTCAGGCTGATGCAACGTCACGCTGGCCTCTGCCACCGCAGGCCCGCCCCGCACTCCGTGCCCCTCCCTAACCCCCGTCCCAGCCTGAGTGAGCCAGAGTCCCTGAAGCAGCTGATTCTTTAACCCCGTCCTGTCTGAGCGAAGAACAGACACCCTCCAGCGACCTACATGCAGAAGAGGGGCCAAATCCAAACCTGAGGCCCTGGGAGCTGTGAGAACAAAGAAGAGAAAGGGAAACCTCTCCCAGCAGCCTCAGAAGCAGCGGATTACAGCTCCACAATCAACTTGATGTACCCTGCATCTGTGGAATACATGAATAGAAAACGAATCATCAATTGAGGAGGTGGACTTTGAGAGCAAGATTTATGATTTTTTCCCCTTTTCCTCTTTTTGTGAGTGTGTATGTGTATGCTTCTGTGTGAGATTTTGTCTGTATAGCTTTGCATATACCATTTGTCTTAGGGGTTCTATCCATACATTTTTGTGTGTGTGTGTGTGTGTTTTCTTTTAAAAAAAATTTTTTTTTCTTAATAATTATTTTTTATTTTAATAACTATTTATTTTACCTTACTTTATTTTATTTTATCTTCTTTCTTTCTTTCTTTCCTTCCTTCCCTCCCTCCTACCTTCCTTCCTTCCTCCCTCTCTCTCTCCCTCCTTTCTTTCTTTCTTTCTTTCTTTCTTTCTTTCTTTCTTTCTTTCGCTCTTTCTTTCTTCCTTTCTTCCTTTCTTTCTTTCTACTTTTTCTCCCTTTTATTCTGAGCCATGTGGATGAAAGGCTCTTGGGGCTACAGCCAGGAGTCAGTGCTGTGCCTCTGAAGTGGGAGAGCCAACTTCAGGACACTGGTCCACAAGAGACCTCCCAGCTCCACATAATATCAAATGGCAAAAATCTCCGAGAGAACTCCAACTCAACAAGACCAACCTTCACTCAACGACCAGCAAGCTACAGTGCTGGACACCCTATGCCAAACAACTAGCAAGACAGGAACACAACCCCACCCATTAGCAGAGAGGCTGCCTAAAATCATAATAAGTCCACAGATACCACAAAACACACAACCAAACGTGGACCTGCCCACCAGAAAGACAAGATCAAGCCTCATCCACCAGAACACAAACACTAGTCCCCTCCACCAGGAAGCTTACACAACCCACTGAACCAACCTTAGCCACTGGGGACAGACACCAAAAACAACGGGAACTATGAACCTGCAGCCTGCAAAAAGGAGACCCCAAACGCAGTAAGATAAGCAAAATAAGAAGACAGAAAAACACACAGCAGATGAAGGAGCAAGATAAAAACCCACCAGACCTAACAAATGAAGAGGAAATAGGCAGTCTACCTGAAGAAGAATTCAGAATAATGAAAGTAAAGATGATCCAAAATCGTGGAAATAGAATAGAGAAAATGCAAGAAACCTTTAACAAAGACCTAGAAGAACTAAAGATGAAAAAAACAATGATGAACAACACACTAAATGAAATTAAAAATACTCTAGATGGGATCAATAGCAGAATAACTGAGGCAGAAGAACAGATAAGTAACCTGGAAGATAAAATAGTGGAAATAACTACTGCAGAGCAGGGTAAAGAAAAAAGAATGAAAAGAACTGAGGACAGTCTCAGAGACTTCTGGGACAACATTAAATGCACCAACATTCGAATTATAGGGGTTCCAGAAGAAGAAAAGAAAAAGTGAGGGACTGAGAAAATATTTGAAGATATTACAGTTGAAAACTTCCCTAATATGGAAAAGGAAATAGTTATCAACTCGAGGAAGCACAGAGAGTCCCATACATGATAAAGCCAAGGAGAAATACGCCAAGACATATATTAATCAAACTGTCAGAAATTAAATACAAAGAAAACATATTAAAAGCAGCAAGGGAAAAACAACAAATAACACACAGGGGAAATCCCCTTAAGGTTAACAGCTGATCTTGCAGCAGAAACTCTGCAAGCCAGAAGGGACTGGCAGGACATATTTAAAGTGATGAAGGAGAAAAACCTGCAACCATGATTACTCTACCCAGCAAGGATCTCATTCAGATTTGATGGAGAAATTAAAACCTTTACAGACAAGCAAAAGCTGAGAGAGTTCAGCACCACCAAACCAGCTGTACAACAAATGCTAAAGGAACTTCTCTAGGCAAGAAACACAAGAGGAGAAAAAGACCTACAATAACAAACTCAAAACAATTAAGAAAATGGGAATAGGAACAAACATATCGATAATTACCTTAAATGTAAATGGACGAAATGCTTCTACCAAAAGACACAGATTGGCTGAATGGATACAAAAACAAGACCCATATATATGCTGTCTACAAGAGATGCACTTCAGACCTAGAGACACATACAGACTGAAAGTAAGGAGATGGAAAAAGATATCTCATGCAAATGGAAACCAAAAGAAAGCTGGAGTAGCAATTCTCATATCAGACAAAATAGACTTTAAAATAAAGACTATTAGAAGAGACAAAGAAGGACACTACATAATGATCAAGGGATCAATCCAAGAAGAAGATATAACAAATGTAAATATTTATGCACCCAACATAGGAGCACCTCAATACATAAGGCAAATACTAACAGCCATAAAAGGGGAAATCGACAGTAACACATTCATAGTAGGGGACTTTAACACCCCACTTTCACCAATGGACAGATGATCCAAAATGAAAATAAACAAGGAAACACAAGCTTTAAATGATACATTAAACAAGATGGACTTAATTGATATTTATAGGACATTCCATCCAAAAACAACAGAATACATGGTTTTCTCAAGTGCTCATGGAACAGTCTCCAGGATACATCATATCTTGGGTCACAAATCAAGCCTTGGTAAATTTAAGAAAACTGAAATTGTATCAAATATCTTTTGTGACCACAATGCTCTGAGATTAGATATCAATTACAGGAAAAGATCTGTAAAAAGTACAAACACATGGACGCTAAACAATACACTACTTAATAATGAAGTGATCACTGAAGAAATCAAAGAAGAAATCAAAAAATACCTAGAACAAATGACAATGGAGACAAGGTGACCCAAAACCTATGGAATGCAGCAAAAGCAGTTCTAAGAGGGAAGTATATAGCAATACAATCCTACTTTAAAAAACAGGAAATACCTCGAATAAACAACCTACACTTGCAACTAAAGCAATTAGAGAACGAAGAACCAAAAAACCCCAAAGTTAGCAGAAGGAATGAACTCATAAAGGAAATAAATGAAAAAGAAATGAAGGAAATGATAGCAAAGATCAATAAAACTAAACGATGGTTCTTTGAGAAGATAAACAAAATTGATAAACCATTAGCCAAACTAATCAAGAAAAAAAGGGAGAAGATTCAAATCAATACAATTAGAAATGAAAAAGGAGAAGTAACAACTGACACTGCAGAAATACAAAAGATCATGAGAGATTACTACAAGCAACACTACGCCAAAAAAATGGACAACCTGGAAGAAATGGACAAATTCTTATAAAAGCACAATCCGCCAAAATTGAGTCAGGAAGAAATAGAAAATATGAACAGACCAATCACAAGCACTGAAATTGAAACTGTGATTAAAAATCTTCCAACAAACAAAAGCCCAGGACCAAATGGCTTCACAGGTGAGCTCTATCAAACATTTAGAGAAGAGCTAACACCTATCTTTCTCAAACACTTCCAAAATATAGCAGAGGGAGGAACACTTCCAAACTCATTCTATGAGGCTACCATCACCTTGATACCAAAACCAGACAAGGATGTCACAAAGAAAGAAAACTACAGGCCAATATCACTGATGGACATAGATGCAAAAGTCCTCAACAAAATACTAGCAAACAGAATCCAACAGCACATTAAAAGGATCATACAGCATGGTCAAGTGGGGTTTATTCTCAGAATGTAAGGATTCTTCAATATACGCAAATCAATCAATGTGATACACCATATTAACAAATTGAAGGAGAAAAACCATATGATCATCTCAATCGATGCAGAGAAAGCTTTCGACAAAATTCAACACCCATTTATGAGAAAAACCCTGCAGAAAGTAGGCATAGAGGGAACTTTCCTCAACATAATAAAGGCCATATATGACAAACCCACAGCCAACATCCTCCTCAATGGTGAAAAACTGAAAGCATTTTAACTAAGATCAGGAACACGACAAGGTTGCCCACTCTCACCACTCTTATTCAACATAGTTTTGGAAGTTTTAGCCACAGCAATCAGAGAAGAAAAGGAAATAAAAGGAATCCAAATAGGAAATAAAGAAGTAAAGCTGTCACTATTTGCAGATGACATGATACTATACATAGAGAATCCTAAAGATGGTACCAGAAAACTACTACATCTAATCAATGAATTTGGTAAAGTAGGAGGATACAAAATTAATACACAGAAATCTCTGGCATTCCTATATACTAATGATGAAAAATCTGAAAGTGAAATCAAGAAAACACTCCCATTTACCATTGCAACGAAAAGAATAAAATATCTAGGAATAAACCTACGTAAGGAGATAAAAGACCTGTATGCAGAAAATTATAAGACACTGATGAATAAAATTAAAGATGATACAAATAGATGGAAATGTATACCATGTTCTTGCTTTGGAAGAATCAACATTGTGAAAATGACTCTACTACCCAAAGCAATCTACAGATTCAATGCAATACCTATCAAACTACCACTGGCAGTTTTCACAGAACTAGAACAAAAAATTTCACAATTTGTATGGAAACACAAAAGACCCCGAATAGCCAAAGCAATCTTGAGAACGAAAAACAGAGCTGGAGGAATCAGGCTCCCTGACTTTAGACTATACTACAAAGCTACAGTAATCATGACAGTATGGTACTGGCACAAAAACAGAAAGATAGATCAATGGAACAAGATAGAAAGCCCAGAGATAAACCCACGCACATATGGTCACCGTATCTTTGATAAAGGAGGCAGGAATGTACAGTGGAGAAAGGACATCCTCTTCAATAAGTGGTGCTGGGAAAACTGGACAGGTACATGTAAAAGTATGAGATTAGATCACTCCCTAACACCATACACAAAAATAAGCTCAAAATGGATTAAAGACCTAAATGTAAGGCCAAAAGCTATCAAACTCTTAGAGGAATACATAGGCAGCACACTCTATGACATAAATCACAGCAAGATACTTTTTGACCCACCTCCTAGAGAAATGGAAATAAAAACAAAAATAAATAAATGAACCTAATGAAACTTCAAAGCTTTTGCCCAGCAAAGGAAACCATAAACAAGACCAAAAGACAACCCTCAGAATGGTAGAAAATATTTGTAAATGAATAAACTGATAAAGGATTAATCTCCAAAATTTATAAGCAGCTCATGCAGCTCAATAACAAAAAACCAAACAACCCAATCCAAAAGTGGGCAGGAGATCTAAATAGACATTTCTACAAAGAAGATATACAGACTGCCAACAAATGCATGAAAGAATGCTCAACATCATAATCATTAAAGAAATGCAAATCAAAACTACAATGAGATATCATCTCTTATCAGTCAGAATGGCCATCATCAAAAAGTCTAGAAACAATAAGCTCTGGAGAGGGTTTGGAGAAAAGGGAACACTCTTGCACTGCTGGTGGGAATGTGAATTGGTACAGCCAGTATGGAGGTTCCTTAAGAAACTACAAATAGAACTACCATATGACATAGCAATCCCACTACTGGACATATCCCTGAGAAAACCATAATTCAAAAAGAGACATGTACCAAAATGTTCATTGCAGCTCTATTTACAATAGCCAAGAGATGGAAACAACCTAAGTGTCCATCATCAGATGAATGGATAAAGAAGATGTGGCACATATATACAATGGTATATTACTCAGCCGTAAAAAAAATGAAATTGAGCTATTTGGAATGAGGTGGATAGACCTAGAGTCTGTCATACAGAGTGAAGTAAGTCAGAAAGAGAAAGACAAATACCGTATGCTAACACATATATATGGAATTTAAGGGAAAAGAAAAAAGAATGTCATGAAGAACCTAGGGGTAAGACAGGAATAAAGACACAGACCTACTAGAAAATGGACTTGATGATATGGGGAGGGGGAAGGGTAAGCTGTGACAAAGCGAGAGAGAGGCATGGACCTATATACACTACCAAATGTAAGGTAGATAGCTAGTGGGAAGCAGCCGCATAGCACAGGATGATCAGCTCAGTGCTTTGTGAACGCCTGGATGGATGGGATAGGGAGGGTGGGAGGGATGGAGATGCAAGAGGGAAGAGATATGGGAACATATGTATATGTATAACTGATTCACTTTGTTATAAAGCAGGAACAAACACACCATTGTAAAGCAATTATACTCCAATAAAGATGTAAAGAAAAAAATGGGGGAAAAAAAAGACTATTTTCCAAAAGATAGAAAGAAGTCTAACATTCACCAATAAGAAAATTTAAAAAACTGATGGAAAAATCATCCAAAGGCTTTAACAGACACCTCACCAAAGTAGATATACAGATGGCAAAGCAGCATATGAAAAGTTGCTTCGTATCATATGTCATCAAAGAAATGTAAATTTAAACAGCAAGATACTGCTAACACCTATCAGAATGGCCTAAATCTGGAATGCTGACAACACCAAATGCTGACCAGAATGTGGAGCAACAGGAATCCTCATTCGTTGATGGGAATGCAAATTGATACAGCTGCCTTGGAGACACTTTGGCACTTTCTTATAAAACTAAACATACTCTTAACATGATTTATCAATCACACTCCTTGGTATTTACCCAAGAAGCTGAAAAATTATGTCCATATAAAACCTGCACACAGATGTTTATAGCATCTTTATTAATAATTGCCCAAACTTGGAAGCAACTAAGATTTCTTTCAAAGGGTGAATGGATAAATGAACTGTGGTAAATCCAGACAATGGAATATTATTCAGCACCAAAATGAAATGAGTTATCAAGTCATGAAAAGACATGGAGAAAACAAACACATATTACTAATTGAAAGAAGTCAATCTGAAAAGTCTGCATACTGTAAGATTCCAACTATGTGACATTATGGAAAAAGCAAAACTATGAAGGCAGTAAAAAGATCAGTGGTTGGCAGTGTTTGGGAAGGGAAGCGGGATGAACAGGTAAAACACAGAGGCTTTTTAGGGTGGTGAGAATGCTCTGTATGATACTATAATGATGGATACTTGTCATTACACATTTGTTCACATCAGTAGAATGTACAACACCAAGAGTGAGCCATTATGTAACTACAGACTTTGGGTGCTTCTGACGTGTTAATGTAAGTGTATCAGTTGTAACAAATGTACCCCTCTGGTGGGGTGTGTTGATAATGGAGAGGCTGTACATATGTGGGGGAATGGGGTATATGGGAACTTTCTGCACCTTCCTCACAGTTTTGCTGTGAAGCTAAAACTGCTCTAAAAAATAAAGTCTTTAAAAATATATTAAAAAAAAAAAGAATGAAGATTGGACTTCATTCTTGTTTCACAAGCACGTACAAGTCCTATCATTTGGATAATCAAATGTATTTCTCATTATATTTCTGTAAATAATTTTAAGCAGGATATATAGCAAAATGGAAGTAGAATTAGGACAGAAACTAACAACTTAAACTACTTGGCATGCATCTCAGCTAATTGTTCTTACATTTTTCAAAATTATTGTTGAAAATAATAGGTATAATGTAGAAAATTTAGAAACTATAGCCAAACAAAAAAAGGAAATTAAAATCACCCATAATCCTACCATCTAGATTTATTTTACATAAATCTATAATTTTTTCTAAACTCGTGTCATCATAAATATATTGATAGTGAATACATTTCACCAAAATTGAGTAATATTCAATATGCTAATTCTTTCTACTTAACATAATATTTCAAAACCTTTCCATGTGATTAAAAATTCTCTGACAAGAAGACATTGGAAGAAGTTGCTGCTGCAGGAGGCCTGACTTTAGGAACACCAGATTGTTATTTGAAAGAAGAAGAAAAAGAAAGGAGACACTGGAATTCCTGTAATAACCAGTATAAACTCCAGGAAGCCAGACTGCTTTTTTTGACTGCTTTTGACTACTGAAATCCACAGATATAGATAGTTCCTGGTTCAAACCATGTGGCTGATGGAGTCTTGGTGCTCCGGCCACGTGTCAGTCCTGAGGCTCTGGGGTGGGAGAGCCGAGTTCAGGACACTAGACTACCAGACACCTCCAGGTCCCAGGTAATATCAATCAGAAAGAGTTCTTCCAGAGATCTGCATCTCAATGCTAAGACCCGGCTCCACGAAACAGCCAACAAGCTTCAGTGCTGGATGCCCCATGCCAAACAAATAGCAAGACAGGAAAACAACCCCACCCATTAGCAGAGAGGCTGCCTAAAATCATACTAAGTTCACAGACACCCCAAAACACACCACTAGATGCAGCCCTGCCCACTAGAAAGACAAGATCAAGACTCAACCACCAGAACACAGGCACCAGTCCCCTCCACCAGGAAGCCTACACAAGCCACTGAGCAATGTAAAAACCCACCAGACCAAACAAATGAAGAGGAAATAGGCAGTCTACCTGAAAAAGTATTCACAGGAATGATAGTAAAGATAATCCAAAATCTTGGAAATAGGAAGGAGAAAATACAAGAAACATTTAACAAGAACCTAGAAGAACTAAAGAGCAAACAAACAATGAAGAACAACACAATAAACGAAATTAAAAATTCTCTAGAAGGAATCAATAGCAGAATAGCTGAGTCAGATGTGTTAGGGACCTGGAAGAAAGAATAGGAGAAATAACTACCTCAGAGCAGAATAAAGAAAAAAAATAAAAAGAATTGAGGACAGTCTCAGAGACATCTGGGACAATATTAAACCCACCAACATTTGAATTATAGGGGTCCCAGAAGAAGAAGAGAAAAAGAAAGGGACTGAGAAAATATTTGAAGAGTTTATAGTTGAAAATTTCCCTAACATGGGAAAGGAAATAGTCAATCAAGTCCAGGAAATGGAGAGCATCCCATACAGGATAAATCCAAGGAGAAACATGCCAAAACACATATTAATCAAACTATCAAAAAAGAAATACAAAGAAAAAATATTAAAAGCAGTAAGGGAAAGAAACAAATAACATACAAGGGAATCCCCATAACGTTAACAGCTGATCTTCCTGCAGAAATTCTGCAAGCCAGAAGGGAGTGGCAGGACATACTTAAAGTGATGAAAGGGAGAAACCTACAACCAGGATTACTCTACCCAGCAAGGATCTCATTCAGATTTTATGGAGAAATTAAAACCTTTACAGACAAGCAAAAGCTAAGAGAATTCAGCACCACTAAACCAGCTTTACAACAAATGCTGGAGGAATTTCTCTAGGCAGGAGACACAAGATAAGGAAAAGACCTACAAAAACAGACCCAAAACAATTAAGAAAATGGTAATAGGAACGTACATATTGATAATTACCTTATATGTAAATGCATTAAATGCTCCAATCAAAAGACATAGACTGGCTGAATGGATACAAAAACAAGACGTGTATATATACTGTCTACAAGAGACCACTTCAGACCTAGGGACACATAGACATACAAAGTGTGTGTGGGGGGAGATATTCCATGCAAATGCAAATCAAAAGAAAGCTGCAGTAGCAATTCTCATATCAGACAAAATAGATCTTGAAATAAGACTATTACTAGAGATAAAAAGGACACTACATTATGATCAAGGGGTCAATCCAAGACACAACAATTGTAAATATTTATGCACCCAACATACATAAGGCAAATGCTAACATCCATAAAACGGGAAATCAACAGTAACACAATCATAGTAGGGGACTTTAACATCCCACTTTCACCAATGGACAGGTCATCCAAAATGAAAATAAATAAGGAAACACAGCTTTAAATGACACATTAAACAAGATGGACTTAATTGATATTTATAGGACGTTCCATCCAAAAACAACAGAGTACACTTTCTTCTCAAGTGCTCATGGAACATTCTCCAGGATAGCTCATGCTTGGGTCACAAATCAACCCTTGGTAAATTTTAAAAAGTTGACATTGTATCAGGTATCTTTTCCAACCACAACACTATGAGGCTAGATATCAATTACAGGAAAAAAACTAAAACATACAAACACATGGAGGATAAACAATAAATTACTAAATAACCAGGAGATTACTGAAGAAATCAAAGTGGAAATCTAAAAATACCTAGAAACAAATGACAATGAAAAGACGACAACCCAAAACCTATGGGATGAAGCAAAAGCAGTTCTAAGAGGGAAGTTTATAGCAATACAATCCTACATCAAGAAACAAGAAACATCACAAATAAACAACCTAACCTTACACATAAAGCAATCAGAAAAAGAATAACAGAAAAAACCCAAAGTTAGCAGAGGAAATAAATCATAAAGATAAAATCAGAAATAAATGAAAAAGAAATGAAGGAAACAATAGCAAAGATCAATAAAACTAAAGGCTGGTTCTTTGAGAAGACAAACAAAAGATAAACCATTAGTGAGACTCATCAAGAGAAAAAGGGAGAAGACAAATCAGTAGAATTAGAAATGAAAAAGGAGAAGTAACAACTGACACTGCAGAAATACAAAGGATCATGAGACATTACTACAAGCAATTATATGCCAATAAAATGGACAACGTGGAAGAAATGGACAAATTCTTAGAAAAGCACAACCTTCTGAGACTGAACCAGGAAGAAATAGAAAATATAAACAGACTAATCACAAGCTCTGAAATTGAAACTGTGGTTAAAAATCTTCCAACAAACAAAAGCCCAGGACCACATGGCTTCACAGGTAAATTCTATCAAACATTTAGAGAAGAGCTAACACTGAGGGAGGACCTTCAATATGGCAGAGGATTAAGACATGGATATCACCTTCCTCCACACAAATGCATCAAAAATACATCTACAGGGGCTTCCCTGGTGATGCAGTAGTTGAAAGTCTGCCTGCTGATGCAGGGGACACGGGTTCGTGCCCTGGTCCAGGAAGATTCCACATGTCGTGGAGTGGATGGGCCCATGAGCCATGGCCACTGAGCCTGCGCATCTGGAGCCTGTGCTCCACAATGGGGGAGGCCACAACAGTGAGAGGTCCGTGTACCACAAAAAAAAAAAAAAAAAAAAGAATACATCTACATGTGGAACAACTCCTACAGAACACCTACTGAACACTGGCAGAAGACATCAGACTTCCTAAAAGTAAAGAAATTCCCTATGTACCTAGGTAGGGTAAAAGAAAAAAGAAAAAACAGAGACAAAAGAATAAGGACGGGACCTGCACCTCTGGGAGGGAGCTGTGAAGGATGAAAACTTTCCACACACTCGGAAGTCCCTTTACTTGTAGAAAGAGGGGGTGGGCAGGAGGTAAGCTTTGGAGCCACAGAGGAGAGTGCAGTAACAGAGGTGCAGAGGGCAAAGCGGAGAGATTCCCGCACAGAGGATCAGTGCCAACCAGCACTCACCAGCCTGAGAGGATTCTCTGCTCACCCGCCTGGGCAGGTGGGGACTGGGAGCTGAGGCTCAGGCTTCGGAGGTCAGATCCCAGGGAGAGGACTGGGAATGGCTGTGTGAACACATCCTGAAGGGGGCTAGTGCACCACAGCTAACCAGGAGGGAGTCCGGGAAAAATTCTGGAACTGCCTAAGAGTCAAGAGACCATTGTTATGGGATACGTGAGGAGAGGAGATTCAGAGCACTGCCTGAACGAAATTTAGAGATGGGCGTGAGCCGTAGCTATCAGCATGGACACTAGAGACGGGCATGAAATGCTAAGCCTGCTGCTACAGCCACCAAGAAGCCTGTGAGCAAGACAGGTCACTATCCACACCTCCCCTCCCAGCAGCCTGTGCAGCCCGCCACTGCCAAGGTCCCATGATGCAGGGACAACTCCCCTGGGATAACACACAGCATGCCTCAGGCTGCTGAAACCTCACGCAGGTCTCTGTCACAGCAGGCTCACCCGGCATTCCATACCCCTCCCTCCCCCCGGTCTGAGTGAGCCAGAGCCCCCCAGTCAGCTGCTGCTTTAACCCCTTCCTGTCTGGGTGAAGAACAGACCAAAGGGTGACCTACATGCAGAGGTGGGGCCAGATAAAAAGCTGAACCCCAGAAGCTGTGCAAACAAAGAAGAGAAAGGGAAATTTCTCCATGCAGCCTCAGAAACAGTGGATTGTGTCCACAATCAACTTGAAGTACCCTGAATCTGTGGAATGCCTGAATAGACAATGAAACATCCCAAAATTGAGGCAGTGGACTTTGGGAGCAACTGTAAACTTGGGGTTTGCTGTAGGCGACTGACTAGTTTCTGATTTTTATATTTATCTTAGTATAGTTTTTAGCACTTGTTATCACTGGTGGATTTATTTACTATTTTGGTTGCTCTCTTCTTTTTTTTTTTTAGTACTTTTTCTGTAATTTTTTAAAAATAACTTTATTTTATTTTATTTATTTTATTTTTCTTTCATTTTTTTCTCCCTATTCTTCTGAGCCCTGTGACTGACAGGGTCTTAGTACTCCAGCTGGGTGTCTGACCTGAGCCTCTGAGGGGGGAGAGACGAGTTCAGGGTATTGAACCACCAGAGACCTCCCAGCCCCATGTAATATCAATCGGCGAGAGCTCCAGAAATCTCCGTCTCTATGATAAGACCCAGCTCCACTCAACCACCAGCAACCTACATTACTGGGTGCCCTATACCAAACAACTAGCAAGACAGGAACACAACCCCACTCATTACCAGAGAGGCTGCCTAAAATCATATTAAGTTCACAGACACCCCAAAACACAGCCACAAGATGCAGTCCTGCCCATCAGAAAGACAAGATCCAGCCTCATCCACCAGAACACAGGTGCCAATCCCCTCCACCAGGAAGCCTACACAACCCACTGAACCAACCTTAGCCACTGGGGGCAGACACCAAAAACAACAAGAACTACGAATGTGCAGTCTGTGAAAAGAGGACCCCAAACACAGTAAGTTAAGCAAAATGAGAAGACAGAGAAATATGTAGCAGATTAAGGAGCAAAGTAAAAACCCAATAGACCACATAAATGAAGAGGTAAGAGGCAGTCGACCTGAAAAAGAATTCAGAGTAATGATAATAAAGATGATCCAAAATCTTGGAAATAGAATAGAGAAAATAAAAGAAACATTTAATAAGGACCTAGAAGAACAAAAGAGCATACAAACAATGATGAACAACACAGTAAATGAAATTAAAATTTCTCTAGAAGTAATCAGTAGGAGAATAATTGAGGCAGAAGAATGGATAAGTGACCTGGAAGATAAAATAGTAGAAATAACTACTGCAGAGAAGAAAAATAAAAAAAAGAATGAAAAGAATGGAGGACAGTCTCATAGACTTCTGGGAGAACATTAATTGAATGAGCACTCAAATTATAGAGGTCCCTGAAGAAGAAGAGAAAAAGAAATGGACCGAGAAAATATTTGAAAAGGTTATAGTTGAAAACTTCCCTAATATGGGAAAGGAAATAGTAAAGTCCAGCAGGCACAGAGAGTCCCATACAGGATAAATCCAAGGAGAAAGAAACTGAGACACATATTAATCAAACTTTCAAAAATTAAAAACAAGGAAAAAATAGTAAAAGCATCAAGAGAAAAACAACAAATACATACAAGTGAATCCTCATAAAGTTAACAGCTGATCCTTCAGCAGAAACTCTGGAAGACAGAAAGGAGTGGCAGGACATTAAATATGTCTAATTGCTTTAGGTATAAGGTTAGCTTGTTTATTGGAGATTTTTCATGTTTCTTGATGTAGGACTGTACTGCTATAAAATTCCCTCTTAGAACTGCTTTTGCTGCATCACATAGGTTTTGGTTGGTCATGTTTTCATTGTCATTTGTTTCTAGGTATGAAAGGGGAAAAACTACAACCAAGATCACTCTACCCAGCACGGATCTCATTCAGATTTGATGGAGAAATTAAAATTTTACAGACAAGCAAAAGCTAAGAGAATTCAGCACCACCAAACCAGCTTTACAACAAATGCTAAAGGAACTTCTCTAGGCAGAAAACACAACAGAGGAAAAGACCTACAAAAACAAACCCAAAACAATTAAGAAAATGGTAATAGGAACATACATATTGATAAATATTTTAAATGTGAATGGAATAAATGCTCCAACCAAAAGACATAGACTGGTTGAATGGATACAAAAACAAGACCCATATATATGCTGTCTACAAGAGACCCACTTCAGACCTAGGGACACATACACACTGAAAGTGAGGGGATAGAAAAAGATATTCCATGCTAATGGAGATCAAAAGAAAGCTGGAGTAGCAATTCTCATATCAGACAAAATAGACCTTGAAATAAGACTATTACAAGAGACAAAGAAGGACACTACATAATGATCAAGAGATCCATCAAAGAAGAAGTTATAACAATTGTAATTATTTATGCACCCAACATAGGAGCACCTCAATACATAAGGCAAATGCTAACAGCCATAAAAGGGGAAATCGACAGTAACACATTCATAGTAGGGGACTTTAACACCCCACTTTCACTAATGGACAGATCATCTAGAATGAAAATAAATAAGGAAACACAAGCATTAAATTACACATTAAACAAGATGGACTTAATTGATCTTTACAGGACATAAAATCCAAAAATAACAGAATACACTTTCTTCTCAAGTGCTCATGGAACATTCTCCAGAAGAGATCATATCTTGGGTCACAAATGAAGCCCTGGTAAATTTAACAAAATTGAAATTGTATCAAGTATCTTTTTTGACCACAACACTATGAGACCAGATATCAATTACAGAAAAAACACTGTAAAAAATACAAACACATGGAGGCTAAACAATATATTACTAAATAACTAGGAGATCACTGAAGGAATCAAAGCAGAAATCTAAAAATACCTAGAAACAAATGACAATGAAAAGACGACAACCTGAAACCTATGGAATGCAGCAAAAGCAGTTCTAAGAGGGAATTCTGTAGAAATACAATCCTACATCAAGAAACAAGAAACATCTCAAATAAACAACCTAACCTTACACCTAAAGGAATTAGAGAAGAATAACCAAAAACAAAACCCCCGAAGTTAGCAAAAAGAAATAAATCATAAAAATCAGATGAGAAATAAATGAAAGAGAAATGAAGGAAACGATTGCAAAGATCAATAAAACTAAAAGCCAGTTCTTTGAAAAGATCAGCCAAATTGATTAACCATTACCCAGACTCATTGTGAAAAAAAGGGAGAAGACTCAAATCAACAGAATTAGAAATGAAAAAGAAGAAGTAACAACTGACACAGCAGAAATACAAAAGATCATGAGACATTACTACAAACAACTATATGCCAATAAAATGGACAACCTGGAAGAAATGGACAAATTCTTAGAAATGGACAAATTCTTAGAAATGCACAACATTCTGAGATTGAACCAGGAAGAAATAGAAAATATGAACAGACCAATCACAAGCACTGAAATTGAAACTCTGATTAAAAATCTTCCAACAAACAAAAGCCCAGGACCAAATGGCTTCACAGGCGAATTCTATCAAACATTTAGAGAAGAGCTAAAACCTATCCTTCTCAAACTCTTCCATAATATAGCAGAGGGAGGAACACTCCCAAACTCATTCTACGAGGCCACCATCACCTTGATACGAAAACCAGACAAAGATGTCACAAAGAAAGAAAACTACAGGCCAATATCACTGATGGACATAGATGCAAACATCCTCAACAAAATACTAACAAACAGAATCCTACATAACATTAAAAGGAACATACACCATGATCAAGTGAGGTTTATTCCAGGAATGCAAGGATTCTTCAATATATGCAAATCAATCAATGTGATAAACCATATTAACAAATTGAATGAGAAAAACCATATGATCATCTCAATAGATGCAGAGAAAGCTTTTGACAAAATTCAACACCCATTTATGATAAAAACCCTGCAGAAAGTAGGCATAGAAGGAACTTTCCTCAACATAATAAAGGCCATATATGACAAACCCACAGCCAACATCCTCCTCAATGGTGAAAAACTGAAACCATTTCCACTAAGATCAGGAACACGACAAGTTTGCCCACTCTCACCACTCTTATTCAACATAGTTTTGGAAGTTTTAGCCACAGCAATCAGAGAAGTAAAGGAAATAAAAGGAATCCAAATTAGAAAAGAAGAAGTAAAACTGTCACTGTTTGCAGATGACATGATACTATACATAGAGAATCCTAAAGATGCTACCAGAAACCTTCTAGAGCTAATCAATGAATTTGGTAAAGTAGCAGGATACAAAATTAATACACAGAAATCTCTGGCATTCCTATACATTAATGTTGAAAAATCTGAAAGTGAAATCAAGAAAACACTACCATTTACCACTACAACCAAAAGAATAAAATATCTAGGAATAAACCTACCTAAGGAGACAAAAGACTTGTATGCTGAAAATTATAAGACAATGATGAAACAAATTAAATATGATACAAATAGATGGAGAGATATACCATGTTCTTGCATTGGAAGAAGCAACATAGTGAAAATAACTCTACTACCCAAAGCAATCTACAGATTCAATGCAATCCCTGTCAAACTACCACTGGCATTTTTCACAGAACTAGAACAATTTGTATGGAAATGCAGAAGACCTCAAGTAGCCAAAGCAATCTTGAGAATGAAAATTGACACTGGAGGAATCAGGCTCCCTGACTTCAGACTATATTACAAAGCTACAGAAATCAATAGAGTATGGTACTGGCACAAAAACATAAATATAGATCAATGGAATAGGATGGAAAACTCAGAGATAAACCCATGCACATATGGTCACCTTATCTTTGATAAAGGAGGCAGGAATGTACAGTGGAGAAAGGACATCCTCTTCAATAAGTGGTGCAGGTACATGTAAAATATGAGATTAGAACAATCCCTAACACCATACATAAAAATAAGCTCAAAATGGATTAAAGACCTAAATGTAATGCCAGACACCATCAAACTCTTAGAGGAATACATAGGCAGAAAACTTTATGACATACATCACAGCAAGATCCTTTTTGACCAACCTCTTAAAGAAATGGAAATAAAAACAAAAATAAACAAATGGGACCTAATGAAACTTAAAAGCTTTTGTGCAGCAAAGGAAACTATAAAGAAGACCAAAAGACAACCCTCAGAATGGGAGAAAATATTTGCAAATGAAGCAACTGACAAATTATTAATCTACAAAATATACAAGCAACTCATGCAGCTCAATATCAGAAAAACAAACAACCCAATCCAAAAATGGGCAGAAGACCTAAACAGACATTTCTGCAAAGAAGATATACAGATTGCCAACAAACACATGAAAGAATGCCCAACATCATTAATCATTAGAGAAATGCAAATCAAAACTACAATGAGATATCATCTCACACCAGTCAGAATGGCCATCATCAAAAAATCAACAAACAATAAATGCTGGAGAGGGTGTGGAGAAAAGGGAACCCTCTTGCACTGTTGGTGGGAATGTAAATTGATACAGCCACTATGGAGAACAGTATGGAGGTTCCTTAAAAAACTAAAAATAGACCAACCATACTACCCAGCAATCCCACTACTGGGCATATACCCTGAGAACACCATAATTCAAAAAGAGTCATGTACCAAAATGTTCATTACAGCTCTATTAACAATAGCCAGGACATGGAAGCAACCTAAGTGTCCATCAACAGATGAATGGATAAAGAAGATGTAGCACATATATACAATGGAATATTACTCAGCCATAAAAAGGAATGAAGCTGAGTTATTTGTAATGAGGTGGAGGGACCTAGAAACTGTCATACAGAGTGAAGTAAGTCAGAAAGAGAAAAACAAATACCCTATGCTAACACATATATATGGAATCTAAAAAAGAAAGAAAGAAAATGGTCACAAGAACCTAGGGTCAAGATGGGAATAAAGATGCAGACCTACTAGATAATGGACTTGAGAATATGGGGAGGAAGAAGGGTAAGCTGGGACAAAGTGAGAGAGTGGCATGGACATATATACACTACCAAAAGTAAAATAAATAGCTAGTGGTAAGCAGCTGCATAGCACAGGGAGATCAGTTCGGTGCTTTTTGACCACAAACAAGGGTGTGATAGGGAGTGTGGGAGGGAGGGAAGAGATATGGGGACATATGTATATGTATAACTGTTTCACTTTGTTATAAGGCAGAAACTGACACACCATTGTAAAGCAATTATACTCTAATAAAGATGTTAAAAAAGAAAAAAATATCTTCCATCAAACAAAAGCCCAAAATCAAATGGCTTCACAGGTGACTTCTATCAAACATTTAGAGAAGAGCTATACCTATCATTCTCAAACTCTTTCCAAATATAGCAGAGGGAGGAAAACTTCCAAACTCATTCTACAAGGCCAATATCACCCTGATACCAAACCCAGACAAAGATGTCACAAAAAAAGAATACTACAGACCAATATTACTGATGAACATAGATGCAAAATTCCTCAACAAAATACTAGCAAACAGTATCCTACATAACACTAAAAGGATCATACACATGATCAAGTGAGGTTTATCCCAGGAATGCAAGTATTCTTCAATATATACAAATCAATCAATGTAATACACCATATTAACAAATTGAAGGATAAAAACCATATGATCATCTCAATAGAAGCAGAAAAAGCTTTTCGCTTTTTCAAAGCCCATTTATGATAAAAACCCACCAAAAAGTAGGCATAGAGGGAAACTACCTCAACATAATAAAGGGCATATATGATAAACCCACAGCCAACTTCATTCTCAATGGTGTGAAACTGAAACCATTTCCAGTAAGATAAGAAATAAGAAAAGTTTGCCCACTCTCACCACTATTATTCAACATAATTTTGGAAGTTTTAGCCTGACAATCAGAGAAGAAAAAGAAATAAAAGGAATCCAAATCAGAAAAAAAAAAGAAGCAAAACTGTCACTGTTTGCAGATGACATGATACTATATGTAGAGAATCCTAAAGATGCCACCAGAAAACTACTAGAGCTAATCAATGAATTTGGTAAAGTAGCAGGATACAAAATTAATGCACAGAAATCTCTGGCATTCCTTTATACTAATGATGAAAAATCTGAAAAAGAAATTAAGGAAACACTCCCATTTACCATTGCAACAAAAGAATGAAATACCTAGGAATAAACCTACCTAAGGAGACAAAAGACCTGTATGCAGAAAACTATAAGACACTGATGAAAGAAATTAAAGCTGACACAAACAGATGGAAAGATATACCATGTTCTTGGAGTAGAAGAATCAACATTGAGAAAATGACTATACTACTTAAAGTAATCTACAGATTCAATGCAATCCCTATCAAACTACCAATGGCATTTTTCACAGAACTAGAACAAAAAATTTCACAATTTGTATGGAAACACAAAAGACCCCAAAAGGCCAAAGCAGTCTTGATAAAGAAAAATGGAGCTTGAGGAATCAGGCTCTCTGACTTCAGACAATATTACAAAGCTACAGTAATCAAAAGAATATGGTACTGGCACAAAAATAGAAATATAGATCCATGGAATAGGATAGAAAGCTCAGAGATGAACCGACACACGTATGGTCACCTTATCTTTGATAAAGGAGGCATGCATATATAATGGAGAAAAGACAGCCTCTTCAATAAGTGGTGTTGGGGAAAATGGACAGCTACATGTAGAAGAATGAAATTATAACACTCCCTAACAGCATACACAAAAATAAGCTCAAAATGGATTAAAGACCTAAATGTAAGGCCAGACACTATAAAACTCTTAGAGGAAAACATAGGCAGAACACTCTATGACATAAATGACAGCAAGATCCTTTTTGACCCACCTCCTAGAGAAATGGAAATAAAAACCAAAATAAACAAATAGGACTTAATGAAACTTAAAAGCTTTTGCCCAGCAAAGGAAACCATAAACAAGACAAAAAGACAACCCTCAGAAAGGGAGAAAATATTTGCAAATGAAGCAACTGACAAAGGATTAATCTCCAAAATTTACAAGCAGCACATGCAGCTCAATATCAAAAAAACAAACAACCGAATCCCAAAATGGGCAGAAGACCTAAATAGACACTTCTCCAAAGAAGATATACAGATTGCCAACAAACACATGAAATGATGCTCAACATCACTAATCATTACAGAAATGCAAATCAAAACTACAGTGAGGTATCACTTCACACTGGTCAGAATGGCCATATCAAAATTTCTATAAACAAAAATGCTGGAGAGGGTGTGGAGTAAAGGCAACCCTCTTGCACTGTTGCTGGGAATGTAAATTGATACAGCCACCATGGAGAACAGTATGGAGGTTTCTTAAAAACTAAAAATAGGACTACCATATGACCCAGCAATGTGTATATACTGTGAGAAAACCATAATTCAAAAAGAGAGGTGTACCACAATGTTCATTGCAGCACTATTTACAATAGTCAGGATATGGACACAACCTAAGTGTCCATCGACAGATGAATGGATAAAGAAGATGTGGCACATATATACAATGGAATATTACTCAGCTATAAAGGGAAACTAAATTGAGTTTTTTGGAGTGAGGTGGATGGACTTAGAGACTGTCATACAGAGTGAAGTAAGTCAGAAAGAGAAAAACAAATACCATATGCTAACACATATATATGGAATCTAGAAAAAAAAAAAAAAGGGTCTTGAAGAACCTAGGAGCAGGACAGGAATAAAGAAGCCGACATAGAGAATGGATTTGAGGATATGGGGATTGGGGATGGTAAGCTGGGACAAAGAGAGAGAGTAGCATTGACATATATACACTACCAATTGTAAAATAGATAGCTAGTGGGAAGCAGCTGCATATCACAGGGAGATCAGCTCGGTGCTTTATGACCACCTAGAGTGGTAGGATAGGGAGAGTGGTAGGGAGATGCCTGTGGGGGAGGATATGGGGATATATGTATACATAGAGCTGATTCACTTTGTTATACAGCAGAAACTAACACAACATTGTAAAACAATTATACTCCAATACAGATTTTAAAAAACAATTCTCTGACAGATCATTCATTATATGGACATATCATCATTTTTACAACCAATTTCCCATTGTTGAACAGTGACGTCATTTATGTTTTTTTCACTATTTCATCACAATGTAGTGATGAATAAGCATCCTTATAGCTGAGAGGTTGAGCACATCTGTGATCCTTTAAATAAATTCCTTGAAGTCATCCCTATTAATATATTATCACAGCTAGTCTTAACAGCATTGATAAAACAACACTTATCTCCCAGGGTTAGATTTTGTTTGTCTTTGACAATCACTTTGGTGTTTCCATATTGTTCAATATTGCTCTCCTTGGCCCTCTCCCTTTCATGACTTAACCTCCTCTGAGTTGTTTACATTTCAGAAGAGCACTCTACAAATTAAAGAAGCAGGAAAAATTTCCTCTCAGCACCTCTCTTCCTAGTCACAGCAATCTTTCTCCCCCAAAATCCCAAACCTCTATGTTCTTATCAATCCCTCTCTCCCTAACATCCCCAGCAGATTAGAAAGTTAGACTAACTAACTCATACTACATTTTAAATGCCTAGGAAAGTTTAAGGTATTGTCTCTTCAGTGTTGCAGATTTTATAAATGAAAAGAAAAATCCATTATCCAATAGAAATGTAACTTTCAAACATCAGAAATAGGCCTATTTAGGAACTTTAGGTAAAAGAGGAACTTCCCTGGTATGCTCAGATTTATGGGTTATGTAGTGTTAAGCAAAAATGTAAGAGGAAATTGCAAAACAGCAGGTTCAATATGTTCCTTTCGTAGCAAATGTTGTGTGTGTGTGTTGGGGGCAGGGCAGGTGGGGGTGGGTACTTTGCTCTTATAAACATGAAATAACTTTACAAAGATACACAAGGAGTGAGCAATAGTAGTTGATTTGGGAAAGAAAAACTAGGTGATTGTTAGATAAGACTGAATGAAAATATATTTGAAATCTGAAATATAATGAAATACATTTATATATGTTTCATTATATATACTGAAATGAAATTTAAAATTTTCTGGCCTTAAAAACTCTATACCTTTGAATGCATTATGTATTCCCCCAATTTTTCAATTAAATTAAAAAACAAACATAAATTCATGACATAAATTGTTACTTACTTTGTGAATAGACAAATGCTACAAAGGCTTGAAAGGAATTTTTATGATAAATTATGTCAACCATTTCCCATGCACCCAAGAGGAAGACAGAAGCCGAGATACTTTGGCCAGAAAGGGTGTCATTTGACTTACAAAAAAAGTCATTAAATCAAACTCAATGGAATGGGAATGATTGTTGAAAATATAAAGAACAAATGGGGTAGAGTCTGTTCTTCTCAAACATGAAGATCATGCACTCACTCATTCCAGTGATTAAATAAAAACTATTTTCTGTTGTCCTGTCTATAGTAGCAATGCTCCATTTATAGTGGAGTGAAGGGGGGAAAGACGAAATGACAAATTGACATATTATTCTGGCAGATAGCCATCAGTATAAGAGAAAGGAGCATTCAGAAGATCCATTTTCAGCTCCCAAGACCATTTATTTCACACTTCTGTCATCTCTGGTTGCCTTTCCAGCAATCTGTCAACAGTTTCTATCTGCCAAAGACACACATTTAGCATCCAAAAGGAATGATAAGGTACATCCAGCTCCTAACCTATATAGCTTAGGTTTGGCTCAAAAATAAAACCAAGGGCAAAAGCTAATCAGACCACTTTTCACATGTACAATTTTCATATTTTACAAAGCAAGTGACTAGCACGTAAAGATATCTGTTGATGTCTTACCCATCTCTGTTCACAAGATTTAGGCATTTCATCATTTATTGACCTCTTACTCAAAAGGTGTGCTTGAGACTGAGGATAGAAGGATGGATAAGAAATGGTCCCTGCCACCAAGAAGATTTAGGGCTGATGGAGAAAGGCAAAGCAGTAAACTGTCAATTAAAATTTAATATGATTCATGCCCTAATAAAAGTGTGCCTAGGACATTATGGGAGCACAAAACAGGTGGACCTCAGACTAGCAGGGTCAAAAGAAACCTTTCCAGAAGAGTGAAACTGAACTGGATTCTAAAGGCAAGCAAGAAGTAGCAGGATGGAGAATTAAAGAAAAAATGCCTAGTCCGGATTCTAATATGGGTATTGATTACCTGCTATGATGACCCTGACACTCTTGGCCCTTCCATGCAGGCTTCAGCTCTCCCCTTCTTGGAACTAAATCTCAGGGGCTGGCTCCTGCAGGCTTTTCCCAGGCTCTGTCAGTTCCTGAGATTCAGAACAGAGAAAAGGAGGGCTGAGAACTGGATCAGAGGGGAAATAAGCCCAGAGCTATCACAGCAAGTAAGCAATATCCAAAATAGAAGCCTTCTTGGGTTTTTTCAGAGGGAAGCAGAGACAGGAGATTGAAAGGCAGACAAAGGGAGAAGCCAGAGTCTTTCCTCTCTGCCTTGGACAGTCTCTCCAGCACAGTATCCCACTGTGATTCCTGTTTCCACTGAATAGACCCACTTGAGGTTCTAGCTTCTAAGAGGTGATCTCTCCAAGCTAACCCTCACTCCTTCTCCATCTCCCTCTCGCCAAGAGATGGTGAGGTATTCTTGCTGTTGCTAATCTCTGGTGGCTTCACTGACCCCCTCTTTGGCTTCACAACTCTTCTATAACCTGTGACCCCAATTCTGTGCTATTACTATTCCTTGTGTCATTAAAGTCCCTCTGTTTTAAATACTCAAGACATTTTCTGGTGAGACCCTGAGAGACGAACTGTCCATCTCCCCACAGAATCTGTGCTACTCAAGGACAAAGATGGCCTTTGAACAGTTTTGCCTCGTGCACCTAAAGAAGACACACCAAAAGATGAAGGGGGAGAGGGTGTGGAGGATGGTATAGAAGGAACAAAGAAATAAACAATCATTGTTAAGGACACCCCCCATTTCCAGACCAAGAGAACTATAGTCTTTAACAGACACATTTATTTACATGACATCTTGAGCCATCATAAGCATCAATATTCTGCATGACTGAAGCATGATTATAATGAACAGCTGTCCAACAAAATGAGTAACATCTAATTAGTGGTAAGAGGAAGACGTGACCTTGAAAGACCTTGTCAGTTGATGAGCCTTTCTGTGATGTGGACACCTCTTGCCCTATTAAGAAATGGAGGAAAGTCCCAGCTACTCTTGGTTGACCAGAACTTAAAGCTAAATCAAGCAGCTGCTAAAATCTGGCCCTTTCCTCATGTTGTATATACTTCCCTAATGTGAAGATAAGCTCATTTGTATCATCCAGGCTTTTGATGACAAAAATGTACGTTGTTTATCAAGGCAGGCTAGCTGGTCACTGATCAAGTTCAAAAGTCTAGTACTTAATACCCATATTCTGTCCATCCTATTTCCATTCTGCTTCAAGAAGCAGAGGAAGGAATAGCCAAACTAAACTACTGTCAGCGTGCAGCATGAAGTCACATTAGGATATTGACTCTTCTGAAATGCTGGAGTAAAACATAAGGATCATGTTTATCCCACATCAGTTTCCTGTCTACACTATTTATTTTTAAGCAGTAAACATACTTGAAGGGTAATGATGTAGCCTCTAGAAGAATTACTAAGAAATCAGACACAATTTCTGTAAATCTTCAGAGGGGTATTGATGTGAAATTTCAGACATGGTGGGTGTGAGCATACTTTTTTGGGGAGGCGTTGGTGGCATACTTCTGTGGGTTTGTGAAAATGCATATGAGGTTCCCGTGACAGATCTGTGGTCCTTGTCCAATATTAGCAGAGCAAAATATGAAGATTATTGTTAATTTTTACTAACCATATCTCCAGTTGTTTTAATAGAATGCTTTTTCTGTCTTTTCTTGGTCATAAGCAAGAAGATCACCTGTGTTTTCAGAATCATTAATATTTCTCACAGGAATCATTTTCCTATCTCCACTTTGCCCTGGATGATACATCAATGTGCCATGGCATCGTTTGGGGTTTTCCCTGAAACTATAAAACACTCTGGGAGTTTGGAAGCCTGCAAGTATTCCTAGAGCCATAAGACTGCTCAGTGCATCTCAAGTCCACTCAGCTACCAGCAGAGCATGCATGGGGACCAGCACCCACACCAGGACTACATTGTCAGTGTGTTCATTGGAAAGGCCACCAAATTCCAGGTAGACTGAGAGACATGACCCCATGGCCTGCTGTGACCTTCACCAAACCTTATGTGATTTTACTGGGATTTAGATGTTATTAACTTCAATTCTATCATCTGTAACATGGTTCACTCACATAGGTATAAGAAAAGTTCAATACTGAAGAGATCTGAAAAAACTAAGTGCACGTAAGGAAGATAGGATAATTATTCCAAAGTCACCAATTACCATCTATGATGTTGGTCATGTTACTGTACTTCTCTAAGCCTCAGTTTTCTTAGCTCTAAAATTGTGATAATAATATCACATATGCTGTAGATATTCATGAGTTACTGAAATACTGTGCACAAAGCTCTTTGCTCAGTAAGTGGTATATAGTAAACCACCCAAAAAAAAAAAATGTTAGCGAACATCAACTTCAATAATAATAAAATAACTGGCCCCTGTTTCTTGAGCACCTACTATGTACAAACCACTTGGGCACATACAAATGAATGTTGGAAACAGCTTCTAGCCTTGAGAACACAAAAATAGTTTAAAAGGATATCATGTGTGCATCAAAGTATAATAATTTACTACAATATATTCTGGGTGAGGCAGATGATACAGCAGGAAGAATTTCAGAGCCATTAAGATGGTCCAGAGGGACCAGAGGGCACCTAAACAGATTTGAAGTTGTCAAGCTGGAGCAAGGGGATAGGGTCTTTCTATCTCCATTTCAGTCTTTGGACATAGGTCACCTGGGAAGGGGTGTGGCCTTGGACAAAGCAGCTCTGTTCAGCTGAGCCAATTTCTAAATAATTCTGACCACTGATGGCTGTATTAAGGCCGTGTTTCCAGCAGCTGCAGGAGTTAAGTGCTTCATCCATGCAGGTGGATCTAAGAGGCTCAGCACAGGATTCACACACGAGCCCTGGGAATGGTTCAGAACAGCCCTGACTGATTCAGGAGTCCTCCTCACTGGAATACAACTCTCCCCCCCAAATCCTTTCAAAGCAGCTCTAATTTGGATAAGCAATGATGGACCCCCGTCAGAACCATCCAGAATACCCAGAGCACCTGAAAGCCTGCTGCACACAGAAAAGTCCTCACCTTCCCTAGGAGTGTGATACTCAGAGATAGCTCTGAAAGCTGGTGTGTCCCCAATGGACTAGTATAGATCAGCTCCCTGAGGCTGAGGAAATTGTAAAACTTCTGTTCAAATCCCCATACCTGTAGTCCCAAAATGGAAGTTGGGTTCATCACAAGCAAATTCCCTGAATACCAATTCACCAAATGAGCAGTTCTTTGAGCTCACCTCTTATATATATATATAT